>NC_140592.1:1103684150-1104069150 GCF_964204655.1 Triturus cristatus | reverse complement strand
CAGACACACAGACAGACACACAGACAGACACACAGACAGACACACAGACAGACAGACACACAGACAGACACAGACAGACACACACACAGACACACACACAGACACACACACACAGACAGACACACAGACAGACACACAGACAGACACACAGACACACACAAAGACAGACAGACACAAAGACACAAAGACAGACAGACACACAGACAAAGACAGACAGACACACAGACACACAGACAGACAGACAGACACACAGACAGACAGACACACAGACAGACAGACACAAAGACACACAGACACACACACAGACAGACAGACAGACACAGACACACAGACAGACAGACAGACACACAGACAGACAGACACAAAGACAGACAGACACAAAGACACAAAGACAGACAGACACACAGACAAAGACAGACAGACACACAGACACACAAAGACAGACAGACACACAGACACACAGACACACACACACACACACACACACACAGACACACACACACACACACAGACACACAGACAGACACACAGACACAGACACACACACAGACAGACAGACAGACAGACAGACAGACAGACAGACAGACAGACAGACACACAGACAGACACACAGACAGACACACAGACAGACACACACACATAGACAGACAGACAGGCTTAGCCTTACTGATTTTGGGCCAAACCCCTTCTATTTGCTTAACTTTTAGAAAGTTGGCATTTTCTTTTTTTTCTTTTCCTTTTTTAATGTTTTTTTTTTAATCCATTAATGTTATCACAAATTACAATATTTATAAAAATGATGGTTACAGATATAATAAAAATATCTTTATAAAAAAAAGTACACAAGTTTCATAATACATAGAAAAAAATAGTGGTATTAAATACAGGGTACTTTAAAGTGCGAGTGCAGATTTTTAAGCATGAGTATATATCTCCTCTAGCTATACCTTCAATCATTCAAATAGGACACCACTAGGCCCCATATCTCCATGCGTAATTTCTTTTTCCGGATGCCTTTAATTTCATATAGACTATATTCTATGTTAAATATAGACAGGAATCGAGCCCTCCAAAGTTCAAAAGAGGGCACATCTTTCTGGAGCCACATTGAAGCAGTGCATAGCCGAATCACAGCTGTTGCAAGAAAAATCAGATACCTATACCTATAGGCCAATTGATTTGGGTCCTCTCTCTCGGTTACCCCCAGCAATACCTGCGCGGATGACAGGGTTACTGGGCCCCCCACAATTTCCGTTAAAAATTTCTCTATATGTACAAAAAGTGTTGTTAAATGTCTACATGCATAAAAAATATGTACAATATCAGCATCGTCTGATCCACATCGGAAACATTTCCCATCATTTGCCCCCCCATTTAGAAAGCTTGGCTGGGGTGTAATAGAGATTAAACAAAGTCTTGTAGTGTTGGGCATGGAGGTTCACAGATATAAACAATTTCCCTGCTAATTCAATAGATTTTTCAATCCGTATACCCGTACATCCCAGCCTGTCATCCCATTTGGTATTGTGAGACTCTATATCGCTACCCTTAGTGTCCAGCAGTATATTATACAGTATCCCAATACGTGGATTCCTCCTTACAGCTTCTACCACAGGGTTTACTCCTAATTTCACTTGATGTTTCCCTAAAAAATCCCGAATTTGTAAGTATTAAAAAAATTTAGACCTGCTAAGATGAAATTTGTCTGATAACATTTGAAAAAAAATTAAGCAGCCGTTAGTATATAGGTCCCCTAGATAATAGATTCCTTTAGCTCGCCATCTGTCTACAGTCCTATTCCAAAATATCGTTGGAAGAAGTGTGGTAAATAAATTAAATACCAGATCTGAATTTCTATAAATTAACGATATCAATAAAATAATGAACTGAGGAGTCCGTGGTGTGTGAGTTAAATGGGCCTTTATTCATTAACTCGAGTTAAGGGAGAGCTCCTTCACCTAAGCAGGTTCAGGAGTAGTCTGACACTTTATTCACGGGATACAGTTTTTATACATTACACAGTACATTGCAAGTCATTGGGAGGAGCCCTCCTAGTTCGTAGCAAAAAGAAAAAATCCTTACAAATTAGCATTGCTCAAGGCGCATAAGCAAAACACAGATAAACGTGTACTTTTCAAGGAAACAGCCTGGGGGAATGTTATCAGAGGGTGGGGAAGCTTGTGTGCCCGAGCGATAAGGATGTGGTGAGTGGGTCATGAACAGACAACCTTGGAGGGAGCTGAAATATGTGACAATCTGCGCGGCCCCAGTGAGTTTTAGGCCAGCTGACTTCGAGGAGATACGAGATAAACTTGTTTTCTCAGAAAAGAGAAGACTGGAGGGCCATTTCTCAGAATCGGCTTAACCACAAAAATGCATGGGTGCAACTGACTGAAAACAAGGTGCAATTCGAAAAAAATACATGAACTGGCTGACCCTGGGCAAACTGAGGTGAATTCTAAAATAGATGTCGTAGCTGTAATGGGGGTATACTGAGATAACCTTTCTAACCCATACCGCCTTCGCACTGCTTTCCACACTTTATAAGCAGTATTCACAACCTTGAACCTGGTTTTCTTGTAGTAGCTTGGATCTACGTTGATAAACAATCGATTTTTGGCCTCACTCCCAAGTAGCATTTGATAGATTGATGGCGCTTCAGCTACACTGATTGGGTTGTCACTTGCAGGATACAGACATAATGATAAAAGGTAAAATCTGGTACGGCCCAACCTCCTTTCTCACGAGGGAGAGTCATATAACGCATAGCTTTGCGAGATTTGCCTTGGGCCCATAAGAATCTAGCACATACTGACTGCAATATTGCAAGTTGATTACGAGGTATTTCAAGCGGTACTGATCTAAATAAAATATAGGATCTTAGGTAATATCAGCATTTTCAAGACATTACGGCGTCTCACAAGTGAAAGATGTAAACACTCACATTGATCCAGTTGCCTCCGTACACTGTTTAGTATGCTGCCCCAGTTAACCTCAACCAATAATTTTAAACACGCCCTAAACTTGACACCTAAATATGTCGCCTCACTCACAACTCGTGGATCTTGGAATAAAATATTAGAGCATAAGACCTGTGCTTTTGCCAAGTTAAGTTTATATCCCGAGGCAGCCCCAAACTCTCGAGCCAATCGTTCAATTTCTGGCATAGCCATCCTGGGATTCGGTGTTACTACTGCGACATCGTCTGCATAAGCAAACACACGATAATGCTCCTGTTTACATATTATCGACTCTATCCCTGCACTTTGTTGTAACATTTTTAAAAACGGGTCTATATAGAGTGAGAACAACAGCGGAGAACAGGGGCATCCCTGCCTAGTTCCCCGTGAGATATATAATGGGTTTGATTCGAGACCCATAATGCAAACCTTGGCTGATGGAGAGCGATATGCTGCTTGTATGGAGGTAATGAAGTTCTGTTTAAAACCAACACGGTGCAACACGGCCCATAAAAATTCCCATGCGACCCGGTCGAATGCCTTTTCAGCGTCTAATAGTATCAGGCTAAAGGCACTCCCCGCTACGTTGGCTATATCAAGCATGGTTACAACTCTATTAATATGATTGGTTTTCCCCCTCCCAGGGATAAAGCCACGTTGTCTCACTGATACTAGAGGTGTTATTACTTCAGCCAACCGGATCGCTAGGATGTTAGCGTAGATTTTGCCATCTACATTTAGAAGCGAAATCGGTCGATATGAACCTGGTTGATCAGCCGGTTTATCTTTTTTTTTTTTTTAAACTATAATGTTGGCTTCATCCCATGATAAGGGGGCAGCTCCAACTTGGGCCTGTTGCACAGTGCCTAGCATATCGGTCTTTTAAAATCCCCAAAATGTTTTATAGACTTCCAAGGGAAGTTTGTCGGGCCCAGCTGCTTTGCCCATAGCTAAGCCATTAACTGCTCTTTCCAATTCCTCCATTGTGATGGGGGCTTCTAGTAATTCTGCATCTTGCTCGTCCAGTTGGCCACGACAATACTGTAACAGGGATTCCCCTACGCGGGAATCATAGCCCTCACTAGTGTATAGTTCCTCGTAAAAGTCCTGACACACCTTTAGGATCCCTGTATCAGTTTCTACTATGTGCCCCTTTAGATCCCTCATGGAGCAAATCCTCTGGGCTGCTTCTTTAACTCTAAGCCTCTGCGCCAGACAGCGCCCAGATGCATCCCCATATCCATAATATAATTTCGTATTTATGGAGTGTTTCCTCGCTATCTCTTTATTCCAATATAGATTAATTTTTGCTTTGCCCTGAGCCACTGCCGTTTGGAGGTCTGAGATATCCTGCCCTGTATGTATGCCCTGTATAAGTTTTTCCTCAGCTACCATTAATGACGCATATAATCCCTGCAGTTCTGCTCGTATTTGCTTTTGCTTGTACAAGCCAAAGCTAAGGGTCTCTGTTGGAGGGAGGACGGGGCGGCCCGGCCGGGAATTCTCGACTGCGGTGGGACCCTCCTCCTCCACCCCGCTGGCGAGGAGGTCCCGTGGTACTCCGTTGGTAGTCCCCCACGGGGTTCCGGGGGACCTGGGTGTTGACCCCTCGGTCGGCTTCGGCGGCGAGCTTCCGGGGCTCGGTCAGTTTGCTGTCAAGGAGGTGTTGCCTTAGTTCGACAAAGCAGTTGTTGGCGAGGTGCTCCCAGACAATGAGGTCGAACAGTTCGTTGTACGAGGTGACCTTGCTCCCTCTTATCCACCCTTCAAAGGCTCTGCTGAAGAAGTCCACGTATTCGACCCATGTGGTACCGGGGAGCTTTTTGCAGTCCCGGAAGCGCTGCCGGTACATCTCGGCTGATAGTCCGTAGCGGGTGAGTAGGGCCTCTTTCATGTGGTCGTACGAGGTCATCACTGCGTCGGGGAGTTGCAGCAGGGTATCCCGGCCCTCGCTGAGGAACCACCCCCATAGGCTGGAACCCCAATCCTTCCGGGGTACCCGATGGGAGGTCATGGCTACCTCGTATGCTCGGAACCATTGCTACATGTCGTCGTTTTTATAGTACTCCTTGACGACATCCTTGGGGATATGAACCTTTGGCTCGGTCAGTGGCACAGCGTCCCGGGATCCGGGGGTGCTGGTCTCCCCCGTTTTGGATTTCAGTTCGAGTTCCTTGAGGCCCCTCTCGTGCTCGAGGGTTAGCCGTTTCTCTTATAGTTCTCGATGCCGTTTCTTTTCTTTGATTTCCTCCTGCAGCCGTAGTTGCTCCAAGGCCAACTTTTTCTCCGCCAGCAGGAGTTCACCGTCCAGCCGGAGTCGTGCGAGTTCCAATTCGTGTGTCCGGACCCTCTCCCGTTCTCGCATTTCTTCGTGGGATAGGCCGGCTTCCGGGATGCTTCGTCCCCCATCTGCCGGGGTCATGGTCGGCGGCAGGTTTTCGTCCCGGGCCGAGGTCCCTTCGCCTTGGGGTGGAGTGGCCTCGGATTCTGCCCAGGCTTTCAGGGCTTTCTGCATATCTTCCTTGGTGCCCAATCCTGTGGTTGGGATCCCTTTGTCCTTGCAGAATTGTTTCAGTTCTTTGTGGGTGTATTCTTCCAACCTCTCTCGCTGGAAGGTTACGGCCACGGTTGTTTCTTGGCTGCTCATGGTTCTCTTTCTTTTTCCGTCTGGTTAGGCAGCGGATGCGTTACTTGCCTGTACGATTGCGTCTGGCTCGGATCCCGTCGCTGGCCACCAAATGTTGGAGGGAGGACCACCGGGGAGTCAGGGGGACCACTCCGGGGCACCTTCCTACCGCAAAGTTATAGCCGAGCGCCGCTGAGAAGCCTCCTAGGAGAGGTCTTTCTCCTATGATCGTACCAGGCCCAGTAACACCACCACACAGGACTCCGTATCAGTTGCTTATCTAGGTACTTTATCAATAGTAGCACAGTCGAAATATTTACAGGGGGATCGAGAGATCCAGAAAGAGTCTCAATGTCTTTGTAGGGACAGGGTAGCGGGACAGTCTCAGTACCAGCCTGGTACGGGGAAGCTCTGCGCCAGACCTTGCGTTAGGCCGAAGGTGGCTCCGGGGACCGGAGCGGCAGGTGCTGGTCTCAGAGCAGCTCGGACGTGGAGAGCCGCGACGGTGTCTGCAGGGCTCGGGTGGTAGTTCCGCTTGGATCGAGCCGCGACACAGTCAGCAGGGCTCCGGTGGTAGGTCCGCTTCGGTCAAGCCGCGTCGAGGTCAGCTGGGCTCTGATGGCAAGTTCAACAAGGTCGGGCCGCGACAGCGTCAGCAGGGCCCCAAAGGTTCGTGAAGGTCTTTAAGCACGGTGGAGCCGCGACGTAGTCAGCAGGGCTCAGAGCGTGGTTCCAGGATGAGTCTTTCTCCGTAGGGTCAGCCGCGATCCGATCAGCAGGGCTCTTGACTCCGGGATACAACTGCTGTCCTGTTGCAGGGTCGCCCCAGATATAGGTCTGGAGCCCTTTGATGTCCGGACCCTTGCGCCCTGGGGGGCGGAGAGGCGATCGCACCTAGGTGTGGGAGGACGGTTGGGGGTCCCATCGATACTGCCCTCCGCCGGGAGTGGGGCAGTGTTCACGTGGTACCCCCTGGCCAGTTGTTGGTGCCTTGATGTCGGGGCTTGCTGGGGCCGAGGCCGGGTTGAGCGGGGTCACGTAGGCTGGTGCGCAGAGTCACGTACAATCCAAAATGGGGGAGCCCCGAGGTGCAGGGGACCTCGTGTGGCTTGGCGAGGGGGAACAGGACCACGCCACGAGGCCGGCTCCAACAGTCTCTCCCCTAAACCCTGCTTTAAAAGCATCCCATACACTCCCAACCTCAGCTGTGTTGCGATTTATGAAAAAAAAATGCTCAATCCATATCTGCATGTGAGTCACATAGTTGCTATCCAATAATAGTTTCTTATCGAATGAGTAAGATCGCGGCTTAGCCCCCATCCTAGACATTCTCAAATGCAGCACTAAGGGTCCATGATCTGAAGACATCCGTGGGTACACCTGTATTTTGGCTCCTGAGAGTAACTGGCTCGTTACAAAAAAATAATCAAGCCTTACAAGTTTCTTGTGTGGATATGAGTAAAAAGAGTACCCTGGGTCGGTGGCTTTTAAAATAGCCCAGGCACCCACCAGTCCATGATCCGCCAGTAGTGATTGTAGGGCCTTAAATACCCCTGGTTTCCGCCTTTATATAATTTATTTCCATCTTGTAGTATGCCAGGTTCAAGATGTATATTTAGATACCCACATATAATTAATGGGGTGGGCCACGATGCCAGCTCAACATTTAGGTCTTCAATAATGAGTGCCTCATCAAAAACCATACACAGAACATATTGTATGGATCTGGCTTCCAATGTAACATTCAGCTATAACCCATCGACCATATTTATTTGCCAGTTTTCTTCCTGTCCCTTGTATATAGCTCTTCATAAGAATTGCTACCCCCTGTGTAGTAGTTGATTCAGTACACACTAAAGTTGTAAAACCTATTTCCGCCAGCATTTTCTTTTTGGCCCATGGTATATGGGTTTCCTGTATACAGACCAGATCGGTCTGTAATGCCCGCAATTCATTAGCAACCCGTTGCCTTTTATTACGATCATTCAGACCGCTTACATTCAGAGAGCATATCCGAATGCCACCATCTATACCACTATCCTCCATCTTTGTGGACATATACTACATGCCAACAGCCATCAAATTTCCATTTGCCAATCTTCATGGATTATTTTTGCTGCTTTCCACCCTCCCCCTACCACCCCCCTCCCCATTCCAACCCCATTTACCAACCTTCCCCCACCCACATACAGTTCCAGTCGGAACTGTATCCTCCCCCCACCCTTCCCCAAATATGAGGCTTGGAGACACACGGTCTCTGATATGGATCGAGCTATGTAGCCCTGCCCCCCCCCCTGCCCTGGCCCCCACAAAGTGTTAATCTGTGCCTTTTTAAAGTATTCAACACCCACCACCATATATGCCATAAATGCCCTCAATGGGGCACTCTCTCCACAAGGGGGAAAAATAAAAAAAAATCAGCATTAGATTTTTTTCATGCTATCCCCTTTTTTTTCCCTTCTTCTCCCTCCTCTTTCCTTATTTCTCTCCTTTTTTTTCGCTTCTTTTTCTTCCTTCACTACTTTCACTTCTTCACTCTTCCCTCTGTATCTACTTTTAGAGGGATCGTAAATACTCCTTAGCGGCTATCTCTGTTGTAAAGAACCGGATATGTTCTTTATGTATTATCTTAAGTTTAGCCGGATTCAACAAGAAGGCCTGTCCCCCCCTTATCCCGAAAAGGAGTAATAAGTTGGCGTAATTGCCATCTCCTTTCAACAGTTAGGGGGCAATAATCCGGATGCACAAAAAAGTAAATCCCCTTCCCATTTTTTTTCTATCCGGGCGTGCGAGGTCATACACCGCTTCTCTCGCAAGATAATTATTGACCGATATTAAAATAGCCCTTGGTCTAGAAGAGTTCTGGCCCGGCTTGCTGCGTTGTACAAAAGGAAATCTATGTGCCCTTTGGATTTTGCAGTTCCAATCCCATTGGGTTAACCCAGGAAATGCCTCTGAAAAAAGTTCAACAAAAAATTTCCGAGGGTCTTGCCCCTCTGACCCCTCAGGAATATCTAATACACGGAGGTTGTTTCGCCGTAGGCGGTTTTCTAGGTCAGTAATTTTCCAGAGGGTGTCGTCCTTGGCAGAGCGTAAGGTCTCTGTAGTTGTCTTTTGAGCCGCCAGTTCATCTTCCAGGTTCGATATGTGGGTCTCTGCCTCGCTGAACCTTTCGGCAAACTCAGAGCAAGATTTTGCAGTTCTCGGAACAGCGTTCTGGAGCTTGCGGCAGGCCCCTTGTGTGCGCTGGCTCTCTGCGCGCGTCTCTTCTCTATGGGCCATAATGCTCTTAAAGATGCCAGCCAGGGATATATCTTCAGGTTTCTCTATTGTTTCAAAATTGGGCTGCCCCCCACTAGCTGTCTCGGTTTCTGCCATGAAAGAATAATCCCATTGAAAAGAGTCTGCACTCCCAGCAGAGAGGTAACCAGCAC
Source organism: Triturus cristatus (assembly GCF_964204655.1). Classification (NCBI taxonomy): domain Eukaryota; kingdom Metazoa; phylum Chordata; class Amphibia; order Caudata; family Salamandridae; genus Triturus; species Triturus cristatus. The sequence goes on along the minus strand of NC_140592.1, from coordinate 1,104,060,130 downwards.
AAATACCCATTGCCCTCTGTTTGCGCACAGTTTTGGGGCTGTCGAGCCCCTTATGCTTTTCTGAGTCAGAATCATCCCCAAATGTATCAGAGGGGTCTGACATTGAATAAAAAGGCACATCTCCAGAATCGCACTCCTTCATTAATTCCTGTTGCTCCCCTTTTTCATTATTTATTGCCAAATCATCCTTGCCATGGCCAGTTTTTGATTTTGTTCTATTTACTCCCTTCTGGACTATCCTTACAGGGGTTTGTGGGATATCCCCCATTGTTGTAATTTCTGCATTATTTCTAATGCTCTTGTCATCCTGTGTCCCACTCTAGTGATTTTCTAACCGGTTTTGATGACTGTTGCTTGGGACTCCATCCTTATTAGCCACAGACTCTGATGAGGCGGTGTTATTCTTTTTAGCTTTCATAGCTAAAAATAATGCAGGGACAGCTTTCTTACCGCCTTCTAGCCGCGGAGCATTTCTTTTTCCCCACCATTGATGTCAATTTCTTCTTGCCGTCAGCACCTTCAGGCATCTCCAGCTGATTGCGCGCTCTTCTGCGCCCAGATTTTGGGGGCATGCCCTCTCCGTCCTTTCCCCCTGTGCCAAGCCATCTCCCAGCCGGCAGCATCCGATCAGCAGCCCGGGCTGCACACGCGGAAGTCTGCCGCAGTGTCAGCTCCAATAGTCGAGCCAGAGCCAGGTGAGGGACGCCAAGAACAGTCCACAACATGCCGGTTCCAGCAGCACCTCGCCTTTCGTACCAGCACAGCGTTTTAGGGGGGCGGGAGGGGGGGAGGGGAGGGAGACACCGGGAGCTCAAGCCCGCACGACCGAATTCACGTCCGCCAGAAAGTTGGCATTTTCTTACGTTAACCATTCTGTGCCTCCGCCTCTCTGAATACAGGTTAGAGTTGGGTGACAGCTGGGCTTTGTGCATTCTCTCTAGGCAGTCACACAAAGGTAGCTGGATTGTGACATTTGCATCCTGATGGCCCATCTCATCACCAGGCCTTCCTGAGGTAGATGGGGAGGGAGGAACTGACATCTACACCTGAATAGAGGTGTTTCTTTTCCCACACAAAGAGTTGCATACCCCCTGTAGTGGGTCTGGAGCCAGGGCAGGAAAGGCTGGGACCTTGCGATCTTCAAAGGCCTCTTTGATGTCTCCCCTACTTCAAAGGTACATTTGGGTATTAGTATTGGACCCCTGACACCACCAAATCAGAACTATATAGGTACTGTGCCTGGAAGAAGAGCTGCTGTGCTGCAGGAGGGATTGCGACTTTGCTACCTGCTTTGCTGTGTTAGCCTGCTGTATGCTGATTCCTGTGCTGTAGGAGGTGGTACTGCCACTTTGCTACCTGCTCTGCTGTGTTGGCTTGCAGCTTCTTGCCTGGGAGTGAGAAGGACTGGACCTGTTCTTTACATCCTTGAACCCAAGATTCTCCGAGGGCTTGCTGGCTGGCCTCCTGTTTTCTGAAGTCTCAGGGACACGAAAGACTTCTTGCAACTCAGCTGGTGCTGCTGGAGTCTGCCATCTATGAGTCCCATCCTTGTCTGATGTGCCCCCACCAGTCCTGGGCCTCAGAAGTGGGGTCTGCAGCTGCTGTCTGCAAAAATGGACGCAGTGACACCATTGTGCCAATCTGAACCAACACAGTGCCCTCCAAAGCCATTGCAGTGCTGATACGATGACAAAGCAAGTCCCGACTGTGAGGTTCAATGACAATGCAGCGCCGATCCTCCAACACCAACTGCGAGCTTGACGCAGATCCATCCACATGACTGCGTGAATCTGACCAGACCCAGTAAAGTCCTATTTGCGATGCTTGGTCAGTATAAAGCACTTTTTCCAGCAGGTGCTGCGTGGGCCCTGTAGCCTTAGCCTCCATCGCAGTCAGCCTGAACTTTGGATTTACTCTTGTCTAATGCGACCTCAAGTTCAACCCATTTAAACTTTCAATGGAAGAAATTTCCAAAACAGAACAAATGCAATGGTTCAGGACTCTTTTTCAATAGATAATGTTACTTCTTATTCATAGTAATTCAACACAGAGCTCATGATATTCCATGCACAATTTCAATAATTTATATTCTCCGATAAGTGTATTTTGAGGAAAGTTCTGTATTCTTCTTAACATTTATCTTCTTTTAACATTAAGAGCCACAGTAGCCAACGCATTTCGTCCTGACTGACTTCTCCAGAGCTACAAAATACATACAAAAAGAGACTTATTTACAATGTGTACAAAAAATCCTAATCATACAATGAATTAAACATACAAAAAATAAGAGCCCATTGCATTCTAGGTGAAAGTTTTTATATTGCATGCTATAAGAGCAAATAGCATGGGTGTTAAGATCTGATTCATGTGATTTAAACAATAATTGGCCATATTAGTTCTGTTTTGAACATCATAATTTTACCATATAGTAATCTATTAGTTAAAGTAGATTTTGAGGTGCCTAATTCTATATGTGTTTTAACTATTTTATGTTAAGAATGTTCATGGGACAAATTATTTAACTCACATGGATGGGGCTAATTTTGTTTTTATAGTTATAATGCTCACATACCTCTATTTCAAAACTGTTCTTACTGGAGACAATAAACCCATGAATATTTTGTCAATTTCTGTAAAAGAGCTTATCCCTTGAATCCTACAGTGAGTTAAAGAAGTCATTGTTCGGAGTTCATTAATTGGGTTCAGCTAGTACAAACTACTGACTTGGGAGGGGATACAGTAAGAGAGAGAGAGAGAGAATGTAGAATACATTTATTTTCTATTCGTACCTCTGGTACACATACGTTTTCACAGGAGACTACTTTGCATTTAGCACAAAAGCTAATTAACCCTTTAGAGCTAGTGACTTTTAAGAACTGTTTTGGGATTTAATCTTTAAAAATCCATATCTCGACTTCTACCGATTAGATTTTGATGCTTTGGTCTTCTTTTACTCAGTTAAATATTCTCAATTTTTCTAAACTGGTGTGGAGTCTTTTGTGGTGTTTCCACTGTGTTACAGTAATTTAAATATTGCACAAATACTGTACACATTGCCTCTTAATTTGAGCGTGACATCTCTGTGCCAAGCTACCAGAGGGTGAGCGCAGGTTAATTTAGGGTGTTTATCTGACTTACCCTGACTAGGATTGTGGTCTCTACTTAGACAGGGTGCATACCTCTGCCAACTATAGATCCAATTTCTAACACCTCTCACTTTTTGCTATCCTAGTCTGGCACTGCAGGGTTCTCAATCTTTCATTGCCTTGGACTTGCGTCTCTCTCTCTTTCTCCCCTGCTCTTTTCTTCCTCTCAGACGCCCACCCGCTCCTTTCCTAATCAATCAACCAATCAATCAACGATTCGTAAAGCGTGACTACTCACCCATAAGGGTCTCAAGGTGTTGTGGGGAGCTGTTGGTCCACTGAGGCGCTGTGGTTCAGTTGAAGAGCCAGGTCTTGATGTCCTTCCTGAATTGAGGTGATTGCCTGAAGTGGAGGGGCAGAGTGTTCCAGGTCTCTGCTGCAAGGTAGGAGAATGATATTCTTCCGTCTGTAGTCTTGCGGATACGTGGGACGGTAGCCAGGGCCAGTTGTGCAGAGCAGAGGTCTCTGATGGGTACGTGGAGCGTGAGGCGGTTGTTGAGGTACGCAGGTCCTGGATCATGTAGGGCTCTGTAGGCGTGTGTGAGGAGCTTGAAGGTGATTCTTTTGTTGACTGGGAGCCAGTAGAGGTCTCTTAAAAGGCTGGTGATGCAGCTGCGGTAGGGGATATTGAGGATAAGTCTGGCACTCTGGATGTTCTGCAATTTCTTGATGAGTTTCTGGGTGATGTAGTCGATTCTGCTTCTGACAAGTGTGTGGGAGAACGTCTTTCTGGCCTCAGTGGAGATTCATTTGAAGATCTTTTTGAGCAGGTGTAGTGTGTGGAAGCAGGATGATGAGGCGGCATTGATCTGGATGCTCATGGTGAGTGAGGAGTCCAGGATAATGCCGATTTTCCACGCTTGGTCTGTGAGTATGGGGGAGGTTGCATGTGCTGCGGGCCACCAGGAGTTGTCCCAGGTGGAGGGGGTGGAGCCCATGATGAGGACTTCAGTCTTCTCTGAATTAAGCTTGAGTCAACTGTTCTTCATCCAGACAGCCTTTATCCTGCGGTGAAAGTTGTTCTTGGTGACTGTAGGTTTGATGGTGAGGGAGAGAATCAGCTGGGTGTCGGCATAGGAGACGATGTTGAGAGGGGTTATGTAGATGTTGAAAAGCGTGGGGCTCAAGGAGGAGCCTTGAGGTACTCTGCAGCTGATCGCTGTAGGTTCCGAGAGGAATAGAGGAAGTCTGACTCTCTGCCTTCAGCCGGTGTGGAAGGGGCAGATCCATTCCAGGGCTTTGTCATGGATGCTGGCATTGTGAAGTCTTGTACATGGGAGACGGGGAGGTACGGTATCAAAGGCAGCGGAGAGGTTCAGGAGCATGAGGGCTGCAGTGTTGCCTCAGTCGTGGAGGGTGCGGACGTCATCTCTGGCCGCGAGGAGGACGGTCTCAGTGCTGTGGTTGCTTGGAAGCCGGACTGGGAGAGGTCCAGGATGTTGTTTGCTTCGATGAACTCAGAAAGTTGGGCGTTTATGGCCTTCTCGATGACCTTAGCTGGTAAGGGGAGAAGAGAGATGGGTCTGAAGGTATTGAGGTCAATCGTGTCAGCAAAGAGTTTCTTCAGCAAGGGGTTATCTCTCTTGAGGGTGTTGTCCGCCATGAATGGGGTCAAGCTGAGTAGGGTCTGTTGGGGTCTGACATCGTCGGGTACGGTAGTTGTGGGTGGGGTGGCGGTGTCTTGGGTATTGAGGCTGTCAAAGCTGTCATATATCTCCTTGATCTTGCAGTGGACGTTTTCGAGGTTGTTGCAGAGATCTTGAAATGAGGGGATGTCTGCTGTCTCTGTGCTGGGTTTGGTGAATTCTTTGACCACGGCTAAAAGTTCCTTGCTGTTGAGTGCGTTGGCATTGATCCTTTCTTGTAGGGCTGCTTCTCCATCTCTTCTCGAGCTCACTACGGGTGTGTCTGGACCCATGAAGGGTGGGAGAGAAACAGTTGGCTTTCTTGGAGTGTCGCTTGCTTGAGGCTTTCTTCAAGGGAGCCAAGTGTTGGCGCACTTGGAGATCCATTAGTGGAGGTTGTCTGCTGCATTGTTTGCGTCTGTGGACGTCAGTGGAGGGGTTTCACAGAGGGCAGTGGTGAGCTGTTCCAGCTTCTATGAGGTTGGCGGTGGGTATGGTGGTGTACGGTGGATTTGGTGACGGCAAAGTGGACGCAGCAGTGGTCGGTCCACTGGATCTAGGTGGTGTGGCTGTGGCTGAAGGCGATGTTGTTGCTGGTGGAGGAGATGGGGTTTAGCATGTGTCTTGCTGAATGGGTTGGGGAGGTGACCAGTTGTTTGAGTCAGACAGTGGCAAGGTTCTCCAGCATGGATGAGGTGTTTATGTCATTGGGGTTGTCCAGGTGAAAGTTGAGGTTGCCGAGGAGGATGTAGTCTGTGGAGGCGAGAGCGTGGGGTGCGATTAAGTTGATGATGAAATTGCTGAAGAGTGGGCAGGGTCCGGGAGGGTCTGTAGGTGAGGGTGGCATTAAGGGTTGTTTTTGGGTTGATCTGGACCTGAAAGTGGAGGTGCTCCATGTTGTCGCCGTGGGTGGTGAGGTGAAGGGTGCTTTTGTATATGATGGCGATGCCTCCTCCCCTGTTTGTTGACGCAGTCCTTGTGCATGATCTTGTAGCCGTTCGGAATGGCAGTGGCGATGTTCGTGGCGGAGTTAATCCATGTTTCCCTGAGGAAGGGGATGTCGGTGTCGACGGAGTCGAGCAGGTCCCAGATCTCCACAGCGGTTTGTAGAGGGATGATGTGTTGAGCAGGATACAGTTGAGGCGGTTCAGTGCGGTTTTTGAACGTTGGCCTGTGGGGATGGTGTACGGTGGCAGGCGAAGTTGCGGCTGCAGTTCAGGCAGGAAAAAGTGCTTGGGTGTCCATCGGCGATGCCCGGCAGCAGGTGGAGTGGCGTCTGGTGTTGAGAACGTGGAGGGTGTGGGGTTGTAGCAGTGGATAATGCGAGAACCATGGTCTGTGGTGCTTGGCACAGTCCAGGTGCGGATGGGTGCAGATGGGCTTGCTTTCGGAGCACCAGCAGCATGATGCCATAAGTAGTGGGAGGGGAGGCTGAACAGCTGGGAAATGGGAAGCGGGAATTGGCATTGGAGGGGGCGGGGCCATGGGGGATGAGCAGCGACAGGGACACAGAAGGAAAAAAGGCACAACAGTGAAAAAGAGGCAAGAAAGAGTGCAAAGTGAAAAAAGCACAGACAAAGCAGAAAAAAGCACAGAAAAAAAGGAAGGCAAAAGAGATCAGAAGAAAAAGAGGTCAGAAGTCAGAGTGGCAGAGAGCAGAGCAGTGGCAGAGCTCAGAATGTCCCCACTAGACCACCAAGGATGAGGCACAGGCAGGTGACTGCAGGTGGAGTAGGGTTTTGAAACACTGACCAGAGGATCAGCAGCTACGGGGCAGTATCTACCAGGTGGAGCTGTGCAGGGAAGGGAACACAGAGACATGGGGGTGGGTGCAGAGGAATACAGCAGTGGACAGAGACATGGGGGTGTGTACATCATTATCAGATGACCACATCTCCATGGGTGTATGTACGCATCCCTAATATTTGACTATGATGATAGTGCCATAACAATACATCACTGACAGCAGTGTCTCACTCCCAGGAGGATGGATGCCTTTCCCCCACTGCATGACACACCACATGTGGGTGTGAGGACAAATAACACATGCATGCCCACCCCTGCCGGATGCAGCACAATACACACACAGAGATCATGCCACAAGACTGTATAGTCATGTCACTGCCTACTAAACTAAGAGAGCCAAAGGGAGCTCACACTGTCACACACATCCCAGGACTGATAGGAATGTACCGGTGCTGGGACAGCCACCAAGATGTTGTCTCTCATGGAAGGAATAGTGTGGAGTTCCCACAGATACAATGCCCACAATTGTGAGTCAGGTGCCCAAATACCCTGCAGAACAAGTACCATATGTGTGCTAGGCTGGGATTACACACATGCATAGAGCTGAAAAGGGAGAATTTCTCCATGAAGGCATTTCAACATACTCAATACACAAGTAGAGTGACTAGCAAGGATGGCACAGACGATGCAGCCGGAGACATTGCTGAGCAGGCATGGCCATAGTTGAAGGGATCCGTCACCAACAAAGGAAATGTAGACCCAGGTCAGCACAACAATTGTGCAACTTTCTACAGGGAAGATGTCAGGTGCCACAGATGAAGGAACACTCCTTGGGACAATGTCTCCAAAACAAAATAACACACACTACCAAAGATTCTTTGCAGAGACCTTGTGATGGCACGCAGATACCATGGTCCACCTCATGACCATCAGACTAGAACATTTCTCAGAACCATAACACATTACCACAACACGACCATCAGACTAGAACATTTCTCAGAACCATAACACATTACCACAACACCAACTCGTGGAGCCTCAGCACCAACATCAATACCTGAAATGCAATAGTGTTCAAAGTAAAAAGAAAATGCTTTATTCAGCATAGAACAAAAATTCGGAAATAACACTATATACAAAGGCCAATGGCCAGTCCATAATAGAAGTCCTTGGGGGGACACATGGGCACGCGTCTCCCCTAGCTTGCCTGAACAGTGGAACCCTCAGGTTCGTCGACTGGGGGGGGGGGGGGCATCATGTGGGGAAGGACCAGACACCGCAGGAACAGGAGGTGTAAGGGTAGGTGTGGTGGGTGCAGGGGTGGACGTCTCCACCACAGGGGGTGGGGCAGCACCAAAGGTGGAGGTGAGCTCGGCGCTGCACACTTCTGCCAGGGCGTCCAGAGTAACCCCTGCACCAGAAGAAACCCCAGGCACAACGGAGGGGGGGGTCTGAGGGATGGGGTGCAGCGCTCTTGGGGGAGGGGGTGGACATGGGGGGGGAAATCAACTCCCCTGTCCGTGGAGTTCCTCGCCCGCTTGCGGGGTGGTGACACAGTAGGGCTGAGGGCCAGCACAGACATGTAGCTTTCTTTTTGTGACTGTGTGGCAGGGGAGCCAAGGGGAGTGCTTTTGGGGGGACTGGGTTGTGAGGCATGCGGACTCAGACTGTGGCTGCGTGTATGTCTGTTTGCCCCAGACCCAGTGGGTGTGCCTACATCCCCCTGAGTGTGCGTGCCAGGAGGTGTGTGCTTGCCCTTACTTGGTGGTGTGCTGCCTGTGTCTGGTGGGGTGCATGCTTGGGAATGTCTGGGTGTGCATTGGACAGGCATGGGAGTGGGAAGTGTGGATGGGGCTGGGGTGGGGGGGACGAAGCGCTGCAGGAGACCCACTGCTGCCGTCAGTGAAGAGTCCATGGACCGCAGAAACATCCGTTGGTCAGACATCGTTGCTGACATGCCCTCCATGAACGACACCATCTGTGTCAGCAGTCTGGTGTGACAAATGCAAAAACAACAGTTGATGGACAGAATGCAGAACAATGTCATACATTCACCCCAGTACAGAGATCTGAGCCTAAATCCATCGTTTTTTTGCTCACCATGCCGTTCCAGTTTGAACCCAGACATATGCAAATCAGTCTTGACCCTGTGCCTCATGGGAACAGTCCAGCCTGAACTGCCAAGCCAGGTCCTCCCTGGACTGGAAACAAGCATCCTAGGACCGGTTTCGGGGTTTCACCCCTCTTCAGCCAGGATAGCTTGATTCCAGTGGCATGGAGAGCAAGGGACCCACGTCTGGGCATACCCTTCCCACTCGGGGTGACAAATGCAAAAACAACAGTTGATGGACAGAATGCAGAACAATGTCATACATTCACCCCAGTACAGAGATCTGGGCCTAATTCCATTGTTTTTTTGCTCACCATGCCGTTCCAGTTTGAACCCAGCCATATGCAAATCAGTCTTGATTGACCCTGTGCCTCATGGGAACAGTCCAGCCCGAACTGCCAAGCCAGGTCCTCCCTGGACTGGAAACAAGCATCCTAGGACCGGTTTCGGGGTTTCACCCCTCTTCAGCCAGGATAGCTTGATTCCAGTGGCCTGGAGAGCAAGGGACCCACGTCTGGGCATACCCTCCCCACTCGGGGTGACAAATGCAAAAACAACAGTTGATCGACAGAATGCAGAACAATGTCATACATTCACCCCAGTACAGAGATCTGGGCCTAAATCCATCATTTTTTTGCTCACCATGCCGTTCCAGTTTGAACCCAGCCATATGCAAATCAGTCTTGACCCTGTGCCTCATGGGAACAGTCCAGCCCGAACTGCCAAGCCAAGTCCTCCCTGGACTGGAAACAAGCATCCTAGGACCGGTTTCGGGGTTTCACCCCTCTTCAGCCAGGATAGCTTGATTCCAGTGGCATGGAGAGCAAGGGACCCACATCTGGGCATACCCTTCCCACTCGGGGTGACAAATGCAAAAACAACAGTTGATGGACAGAATGCAGAACAATGTCATACATTCACCCCAGTACAGAGATCTGGGCCTAAATCCATCGTTTTTTTGCAAACCATGCCGTTCCAGTTTGAACCCAGCCATATGCAAATCAGTCTTGACCCTGTGCCTCATGGGAACAGTCCAGCCCGAACTGCCAAGCCAGGTCCTCTCTGGACTGGAAACAAGCCTCCTAGGACCGGTTTCGGGGTTTCACCCCTCTTCAGCCAGGATAGCTTGATTCCAGTGGCATTAAGAGCAAGGGACCCACGTCTGGGCATACCCTTCCCACTCGGGGTGACAAATGCAAAAACAACAGTTGATGGACAGACTGCAGAACAATGTCATACATTCAGCCCAGTACAGAGATCTGGGCCTAAATCCATTGTTTTTTTGCTCACCATGCCGTTCCAGTTTGAACCCAGCCATATGCAAATCAGTCTTGACCCTGTGCCTCATGGGAACAGTCCAGCCCGAACTGCCAAGCCAGGTCCTCCCTGGACTGGAAACAAGCATCCTAGGACCGGTTTTGGGGTTTCACCCCTCTTCAGCCAGGATAGCTTGATTCCAGTTGCATGGAGAGCAAGGGACCCACGTCTGGGCATACCCTTCCCACTCGGGGTGACAAATGCAAAAACAACAGTTGATGGACAGAATGCAGAACTATGTCATACATTCACCCCAGTACAGAGATATGGGCCTAAATCCATCGTTTTTTTGCTCACCATGCCGTTCCAGTTTGAACCCAGCCCTGTCTGGTGTGGCCATGGAGGACATTCAGCAGCGATGTCTGCCCAACCTGCAACTGCCGCTGTATGTCCACAGACTCTGCAGTGAGGGCAGCAGGGGTGACAGGGGCAGGGGGTGCGGTGCTTGTCCCGAAGGAGACATGGTGGTGCCCTGCACGGACAGAAGGGACCGGAGCAACTGGGAGGGCGGTGATGGGAATGGAGGAGGTGGGGACAGATGTTGTGCTGCTGCCATGTGTTGTAGCAGCCTCCGCCCCCTCGATGAGGTCAGCCTCGGACCCGTCAGCATCGTAGTTGGGCTTGCCACCAGACAGGTCCTCCGACTGACTCCCCTCGCCCTCCGTGCCACTGGCTCCCGCTGACTCGCCAGCACTGGTGGCACCGGTGCTGGATCCCTCCTCCAGGTGCGTGCAGGTGTCTCCCTCGGTTTCCTCCGATGATGCTGTGGGCAAGGTGAAGATACAGAAAAAAAACAGTCACCTGTATACATCTGACACATGAGTACAAAAAAAATAGATCACAGTGCATATCAGGCAATGCATCATGAGTAACATCCAGATTACTCCGCACATTTGTAAGCCCTGTACTCCCCAGTTGGTTGACCCACCATGCCACTTGGAAACAAGGAAAGATAGGACACACCAGCCAAAAACTTGAATGAGAAATATACTGAGAAGCTAGTGTCTGGGAACAGTTGAGCACAGCAATACAATGAAGTCATGCCACCTGTTGTTTGCCTGGAAATAAACAGTATTGGTACACCCAAGGCTAAATAACAGACCTCAATACTAAAGGTGTCCCCACACTCAGAGACCTGTAAGTACTTTGGAAACGAAAACAAAATTCATTTTGTTCCCTTGGGAATCACACTACTTTACACAATCGACATGTTTCAAATGTGGAAATGTGCCACTCTGTGAACAGAACACACATGTGCCTGTATAAAAGATGTCTCCCAAGAAGGTGCACACAAAACTACATTTACCCAGTCATTGTATAAGCTGGCAGCATTAATTAAAGAAGCCACTGTTAGAAAGAAATGGTGTTGCAGAAAGTACATATACATGGGCCCACGGCAGTCGGGATGACTTGACACTCGTAAGTTGGTATCACCAACAACCAAGGACTTACCCAAATTCCACCACACTGTGGGAACATGTATATGTATGATCTGAAAAACAGTCTTATTCGAACAGTGCCTTTCTTTAAAATGTGCCAGCGTGTTCCCTGAAAGTGTAAAGGTGGTTTCTTGTGCACTTCCTTGTGAGACATCTGTCATGCAGGCACATTATTGTTCTTCACAACAAAACATCAAACTAAAGCATTTAAAACATGAAGACATGTTGACAAGTGAAGTGAGTGCCAAGGTACAATACTTTTTGACTAACAACTTGAATTATGCCACTTGTCACATGGCCATCCGTTCCCTGGTGACACAGTTGGCAACACATCTGACCCACTGCCTGTCATGTGGAGTGGCACACATGTCCAAACACAGGACAATGCATAAGCTAATGGGCCTGCAATTGTGTTGGATAAATGCATACCTGCACTGAGGAGAAACCCTCATGGCAAGCCAGAATGTCCCCACAGATGTCAGCACACAAAGACAAAACTACGTAGCATCTGGACCACACACTGGTGCCAAAAATGTATGAGCAGGAATCATGTATTTAAACTACTGACACATGCTGCAAAGCACACACATTAAACCCTGCACAACATGACTGGGTCACTGCACGTTGAGTCTCTGTCCAGCCAATTATCACACACAGGTCAGACCTGGCAAGGAGACGTTAGGTTTGGCCATATAGGCCTCGCCCGCACAAACCCCCCATACCTGAGACAATGTGATTGAGACAGATCAAGAAGTGACACCTCTTAATCAGGGTTTACAAAAATGTGCAGCAAGAATTCCCAAATATACTCCACATCACCTCGTGAGGCTGCCAACACATATTTGATAGTTGTGAATAGACACACAGGCACTGCCCAGTGTGAGTATGCACAAGTCAAATGGGGTCTCCCTGTCCAGTGGACACATGTAGCACACTTTGGATAAATACAAATGAGGCCAGGGAACAATGCCACAGAGGCCAACCTATGCTGAACACACAGAGAATGGGCACAGTGTTGGATGACACACATGATTACGAGGCAAGGGTGTCTCAGGGGACTGTAGTGGGCACACTGCTCCATGGTCCTGGAATTATCTGACTGTAACATGAGCAACCGTCCTGGCAATATGCATTTCTCCCACTCGTGCACACCATGTCTGAGGCCACAACATTGGTCATGCATGCTGCAAGTCTGTTCATTTGAAACCTCACACTCCTATGTTGAGACTCAGCATCACTGCCAACAAATATGGACCCCCAACTGACTGAACAGGACAGGGAACAGGCAAGGTACCAACACATGTCACAGACCACCCTCACACATGATGCAGAAAGCAATGTGCACTTGGATTAACTGGCAGCCTAGATGACCATGTGCAATAGTGATTACACACAGACCAGGGAACACATGTCAAGGAAAGGAGGGGAAGGGAGGAATAAGAACACCGGTTGACTTTGGGGAACAGAATATGCACTGCACATATAAATCCTGGCAGTGTATCCAGGCAACAGAGCACTTCCAAAAGCTGGTGACACACAACAAACACACATGTACCTACCCCCTCCTTACTGTTGTCTCTTCTTGGACTTACCTTTCCAGGTCAGGGAAGACCACCGCCATGTGGTGGGTCAGGTGTCGGCGCCCGCCGTGGGGGCGTGGAGGTGAGAGCCCCAGCTGGACCCGGGCGATCCGCCGGGTCCAGCACCGGATGTCCTGCCACCATTTTCGGACTTGGGCTAGGCGCCGACTGCAACCCCCCGCCGATCTCACGGCCCTGACGATCCGTTTCCAGATCATCCCCTTCTCGTAGGCAGTTACCTGTGAGGATGACAAAGTGAGACAGCATCACTACACCTGCTCCATGTCACAGAGACACACATTTGAACATCTTTGATATGTTGAACAGGACATAGGATGCTGCCAAGGAATTGCATCTTTGTCATATGGACATTGGCCTCTGTGGAAGCCCCAATGCACTACATGGCATTGAAAGTACACAGGTGTAATGAGGGGTGCGACACACTCCCTGATCATGGCACACACTGTGAATCACATGCAACACCAGGCTGATGAACAGCACCTCAAAGCAGTTACATGCCCCAGGCCACTGACGCAACCTCAGCAGAGTACACAGACACACACAGGCACAGATCAATCACCTGCCATTGGCAACAGTGGATACAAACTTCCCTCTGCACATGTGCCACTTGCCTGTGGGGTGTCACAGGTGTCGGGCTAGCTCAGCAAGTCAGACACACAGCACGGCTTACTTCTCACATCAGATGGGTAGAGCTGTTGCCTCCTCCATGCAGCTGTGGTGCAACACTTCACATAGACACTCACCCACATGACAAGGAACATTCACACACATCAATGTCCAGGGGGCGTACACATCACTTGGACACTCTCACCACAGCTCCACTCAACTCACACACATCTGTGGGTACAGCCACCTGTCACACCGGGGGACCACTGAATCACCTCAGGACTATAGACCAAAAATGCCACAAAGGATTTGCCAGGCTGAATGTGTCATGCACTATGCAGTGAATCTCACAGTAAGCACAATGCAAGTGAGGAGTGCACACATGAACTACATCATGCTCGGCATGAGAGGCATAAGCCATTCCCCCCCCCCTGGGACCCACTCTAAACAACATTGCATGTCTGTCACACCTGGACACAATGCCAGAAGTGACAGTCACAAAAAAGGTGCACAGTCAAAGGTAGTGGAGTCAGCACTCACCTGCTCCCCTGGTCTCCCATACAGGCTGGGGTACTGTGGGAGGAGGACTTTCAGCAATGCCTCATTCTCCTCAAGTGTGAATGGCTGGGCCCTCTCCACAGACCTTGACATGGTGCCAGAGGAAGCACAGACATCAGCAGTGTTGTCGACAGGAAAGTTGTGCAGGCAAGTGCCCTCTCATGGGTTCTGGCTGACTTATATCTGCCTTGCTGGGGTCTTTCATTTACAGGAGTACAGAGTGATTGGTCAGACTCATTTGCATCCTACGTTTCCTCCAATCCCTTTAAACATACACCAATGACACAAATTTGCATGGTTCAAATTTTGAGCATCATAGCAAGGCAGACCCCACTTTGCACCATTGTAATTTTTGTGCCAACTGACTATTCCAGCCCACATTATGGCCACATTGCAACTGAAATCTCTGTATCCATGACAACCAGCATGCATTTTGGGCCTAATACTTGTCCCCTATGTAAATTTTGATTCCAAAAAACATGTACGGTGCGTTTCACATGTACGGCACAACTACAATAGTGATACGCACCGTACACACGCCCTCAGAGCATGTGTACGGTCTGTATCACTATAGTTGTGGTGCCGTAGGAGTATGCGTGTGTGTACGGACCGTACACACACGCGTACTCCTACAGCACCACAACTATAGTGATACGGACCGAACACACGCGAGCGTGTGTACGGCCCGTATCACTATAGTAGTGGTGCCGTAGGAGTACGCATGTGTGTACGGACCATACACACACGCGTACTCCTACTTCACCACTAGTATAGTGATACGGGCCGTACACACGCTCTGAGGGCGTGTGTACGGTCCGTACCACGCGTACTCCTACGGCACCACAACTATAGTGATACGGACCGTACACACACACGTACTCCTACGGCACCACAACTATAGTGATACGGACCGTACACACGCCCTCAGAGCGTGTGTACAGTCCGTATCACTATAGTGAGCTTGCTGTTGGTGTTCCGTCAACTACATCTGCTGTTGCTGCATCCAACATGTCTGTGTGGAGATGGGCATGGCACACATCTACGCACACCATGCCACATGTGGATTGCCACGTAAGCATTGTCTGTAAGCATCGAACATGATATTTTGACATGAGGACATATCTGCGTCGTCTCAATGTCTGTGTTTTCTGTTTTCACGTGTACCCCTTCATCGCAATGTGTGTGATCTGTACATTTGACATTCCATGTGACCTGTGCGTCTAGCTTGCCGTCAGCTGTCTGTATGAGATGACATCCTTCAAATGCAGATATGTGGATGTATGTCACTCCTGTGATGTCTCTGGCTGTTCACTTACACTGGCCCCCAGCTTGTTTCAGGGCATGGCATGTAGACTTGCCAATCAATGGGTGTATCTGGCTTTTCATAGTAGTATCACCAAGCTGGCATACGTGTCCTGGATGTATTGCACAGACCAGACTCTGTATTTAGCAGATGTGTAGTAGCAGTTGAGCATGTGCTCTGTTCATTGACATTGATGCTGTTATGCTCTCAATCTTCGTTATTCATTCCAATTTTCTGCAGGGCACCGCCTGTCCCCGACCAATGCCAGACTTGGATGCCATGAGGGAACGTGACTGCATCCGACGTTACAGATTCACTCAACAGTTGATTGAGGACTTGACCGCCAAGCTGGCACCACACCTCCAACCGCGACACAGGTATCCTACTGCGCTGACCCCCAAGATGAAGGTGATGGCAGCCCTACATTTTTTTGCCACAGGTACGTTTCAATTCACCATAGCTGATGTTGGTGGCATGTCACAGACAATGTTCAGACGTGTCCTGCATGATGTTTAAGAAGCCATGTTGGAGCACCTTGATGAATTCTTCCATTTTCCGACTCCTGAGGAGTTGACAGGTGTCAAGGGTGATTTCTATGCCCTGGGAGGGATGCCCCATGTAATTGGGTCCATTGATGGGACACATGTGGCTTTGGTACCACCACAGGCACAGGAACAAGCCTATCGCAATAGAAAACATTAGCACTCGATAAATGCCCTTGTGGTGTGTCTTGCTAACATGCTGATTTCCCATGTCTGTGCACGTTTTCCAGGGTCAGCACACGATGCCTACATCATGAGGCGTAGCAGGGTGCCACAAATGATGCTGTGGCTGCACAACGAACGAGCATGTCTTGATGGTGGGTATACTCTTTGTCCTGTGTGTTGCTGTAACTTTGTCTCCTATGGCATCTCCTGACCCACTTATTTACATGATGTTTCCATGTAGGGGACTCTGGCTATCCCAACATGCCATGGCTGATGACGCCTCTCCTCAACCCAAGATCAGATGCAGATCACCGGTACAACAATGCACACGGGCAGACCAGGCGAGTGATTGAGAGGACGTTTGGCCTCCTGAAGAGCCGATTCCGGTGCCTTCACAAGACAGGCGGGTCCCTCCCATATGCACCGGCGAAGGTATGCAAAATCTTCCTCGTGTGCTGCATGCTGCACAACATGGCAGTGGAGAAGGCAGTGCCACTCATCCTGGAGCAGGATGAGCAGGAACATCCACCCGTGGAGGATGAAGGGCTTGGTCACGAGGTAACTGAGGAGGAGGAGGATATCCGGAGTCAGCTCATACGCAACTTCTTCTCATTATGGTGAGTCACTGGGTCTGAGTGTGCACGCTTGGAGCCTTGTGTGGCATGTGTTGCAATGTGTGTGTCCAGCTGACTGTATGCTAAGTGACTTAGATGTGTGTTCTGATGTGTCACTCGATTGATGATGTCATTCCACACATTTTAGCTGAGACGCTTTATTTTAAATTAGCATGGGGACAACATTGTTCCTGCAGATTAAATGACCATGTATCTTTTAGCTGACTTCTTGTGTGTCTGTCATTCCCAGGTTTTTGCGCATGTTGTCTGCTCGTGTCATCGTTGTCCTCCTGCTGTTCCTCATGAGTATTGCAACGTGTGCTGAATCAGCGTTCCATGCACGGACATGGGGAAATGTCATTTTGGGTAAGAATTGCAGCAAGGCATTTTGGGGGTGGTACGTGTTTGGAATGTGTGGGGACTGCTCCTGTGCATGTTGTGTTACCATGCATACATGTCGACTCACCATGGGGCACATAACATGTAGCATGACTTGGGAGGGGAGCGACCTTTGACCCTGTTACCAGGCAGGTCGCTCCCCCCATCTGCCACGCAGCCCCCTGTGGGTTGAACCTCCGTTGCCGCTTTTGCCGCCTGACTGATCGCTCCCTTTTTTATTCTGTACCCCTGCGCTTGGCTTTCTGTGCCACTTTGTTTTTTTCATTCTGTGCCCCTGTGTTTTGCTTTCTGTACCCCTGCGCTCTGTTGTCCCTCTCCCGCCGTCTTTTCCCACCGTTTTTTTCCCCGGGTTTTCCCCCCACTGCTGAGCCCCTGTGGCCCCGCCCCCTTCACTCCCATTGGCCGCCCCGCTCCCACCTCCCAGCTGCTCCTCCCTCCCTCTGCCCTCATATGGAGGCTGCAAAGCAGTGGTAGAGAGCGACCTTTGACCCTGTCACCAGGCAGGTCGCTCCCCCCATCCGCCACGCAGCCCCCTGTGGGTTGAACCTCCGTTGCTGCTTTTGCCGCCTCACTGCTCGCTACCTTTTTTATTCTGTACCCCTGCGCTTGGCTTTCTGTGCCACTTTGTTTTTTTCATTCTGTGCCCCTGTGTTTTGCTTTCTGTACCCCTGTGCTCTGTTGTCCCTCTCCTGCCGTCTTTTCCCGCCGTTTCTTTCCCCGGGTTTTCCCCTGCCGCTGAGCCCCTGCGGCCCCGCCCCCTTCACTCCCATTGGCCGCCCCGCTCCCACCTCCCAGCTGCTCCTCCCTCCCTCTGCCCTCATATGGAGGCCGCGAAGCGGTGGTAGAGAGCGACCTTTGACCCTGTCACCAGGCAGGTCGCTCCCCCCATCCGCCACGCAGCCCCCTGTGGGTTGAACCTCCGCTGCCGCTTTTGCCGCCTGACTGCTCGCTCCCTTTTTTATTCTGTACCCCTGCGCTTGGCTTTCTGTGCCACTTTGTGTTTTTTTCATTCTGTGCCCCTGTGTTTTGCTTTCTGTACCCCTGTGCTCTGTTGTCCCTCTCCCGCCGTCTTTTCCCGCCGTTTTTTTCCCTGGGTTTTCCCCCACCGCCGAGCCCCTGCGGCCCCGCCCTCTTCACTCCCATTGGCCGCCCGCTGCCACCTCCCAGCTGCTCCTCCCTCCCTCTGCCCTCATATGGAGGCCACGCAGCGGACGCGCTGCTGGTGCGCCGAAGGCAAGCCCGTCTGTGCCCGTCCGCGCCTGCACCGCACCCAGCGCCACAACCCCTGGACCCCGCAACGCCAGACTGCACTACGACGCAAGCACCCTCCACGCACTCAACACCAGACGAGACCACCCCTGCTACTGGGCCACCCCAAAACGCCCCCAGGGGCTTTTCACCTGCCGGAACTGCAGATTCACCAGCATCCAACCCTTCACACCACCAGCTAGAGAACCCAACCACCTCCGCTGCATCCTCCTCAACACCCGCTCCGCTCGCAAGCACGCCATCGAACTCTGGGACCTCCTAGACTCCACCGCCCCTGACGTCGCCTACCTGAGGGAGACCTGGCTGAACGCCACCTCCGCACCAGACTTCGCCATAGCCATCCCACAGGGCTACAAGGTCTCCCGCAGAGACCGCACCAACGGAGTGGGAGGAGGAATCGCCATCATCCACAAAGACTCCATCAAAATCTCAACGAACACCGATGACACCCTCACCACCGCCGAGCACATGCACTTCCGATCCACACCGACCCCAACACCACCCACAGAGGAACTCTCATCTACTGACCTCCCGGACCCCGCCCACAATTCAATGACACCATCGCCGACCTCATCAGTGCCCACGCCCTCGCTTCCACGGACTACATCCTCCTCGGGGACCTGAACTTCCACCTCGAGAACAACAACGACGCCAACTCCTCTGCCCTGATCGACAACCTCGCCATCCTCGGACTCAAACAGCTCGTAACGACACCTACCCCACACCACTGGACACACGCTCGACCCCATCTACTCCGCAAGCCCCCACGTCTCCTTCAACCACACCACCAAACCACACTGGACCGACCACAGATGCGTCCACTTCACCTTCAGAAAACCCACCACACACCACCGCACCCAACAGGTACCACGCCGCTGCTAGGGCAAGGTCACCGAGGACCAACTGATTACTGCCCTCGCCCTGAGACCACTCACCGACCCAGACACCGCCGCGACCAACCTCACACAGTGGATCAACGACTGCACCAATACCCTCGCCCCTCTCAAGACCTCTACAACCAACCACACCAACAAGAAAGCCGCCTGGTTCACCGAGGACCTTCGGATCTCCAAGCACATCTGTCGGAAGCTGGAGAAGAAATGGCTCCACGACCGAACACCAGACAACCACACAGCCCTCAAGAGCGCCACCCGCAGACACCACCAACTCATCAGGACCGCCAAGAAGACCGCCTTCAAGGACCGCCTAGACAACAACGCACACAACACCAAAGAGCTCTTCAGCATCGTGAAAGAACTCTCCAACCCCAGCTCCAACACCAACGACATCCCGCCATCTCAAGACCTGTGCGACTCCCTGGCCACCTTCTTCCACCGCAAGATCACCGACATCCACGACAGCTTCAACTCCGACCCCCCCGCACCCACCACCGAGTGCACCACCCCTGCGACTACCACTCGCACCAGTCGCCTGACCGTCTGGTCCAGCGTCAGCGACGAAGACACCATCAAAACCATGAACTCCATCCACTCCGGATCCCCATCGGACCCCTGCCCTCACCACGTCTTCAACAAACCCAGCGCAACCATCGCGCCCCACCTCCGGAAAACAATCAACTGTTCCTTCAAGACAGCAACCTTCCCAGAAAGCTGGAAGCACGACGAGATCAACGCCCTTCTGAAGAAGCCCAAGGCGGACCCCAAGGACCTCAAGAACTTCCGGCCCATCTCCCTGCTCCCTTTCCCGGCAAAAGTGACCGAGAAGATTGTCAACAAACAGCTGACCCGCTACCTCGAAGTTAACAACATCCTGGACCCTTCCCAATCCGGTTTTCGCAGCAACCACAGCACCGAGACCGCCCTCATTGCCGCCACTGACGACATCCGGACCCTGATGGATAAAGGAGAAACAGCCGCCCTCATCCTCCTGGACCTATCAGCAGCCTTTGACACGGTCTGCCACCGCACCCTATCAGCACGTCTCCATGACGCCGGTATCCAAGTGAAGGCCCTGGCCTGGACCACATCCTTCCTCTCCGGCAGAACCCAGAGCGTCCGCATCCCACCCTTCCGCTCCAAAACCACCGAGATCATCTGCGGCGTCCCACAGGGATCCTCCCTCAGCCCGACGCTGTTCAATATCTACATGGCCCCCCTCGCCCACGTTGTACGACAACACAACCTCAACATCATCTCCTACGCCTACGACACCCAGCTGATCATATCCCTCACCGAAGATCCCCACACTGCCAAAGCTAACCTCCACAGAGGAATGAAGGCCGTAGCCGACTGGATGAAGGACAGCAGACTGAAGCTGAACTCAGACAAGACGGAGGTCCTCATTCTCGGACCCACCCCATCAGCCTGGGACGACTCTTGGTGGCCCACGTCACTAGGCACAGCCCCGAAACCCACGGACCACGCACGCAACCTGGGGGTCATCCTCGACTCCACTCTCTCCATGACCAGGCAAGTCAACGCCGTCTCCGCGTCCTGCTTCAACACCCTCCGTATGCTCCGCAGGATCTTCAAATGGATCCCCCTTGACACGAGAAAAAACGTTACCCAGGCCCTCATCACCAACAGACTCGACTACGGGAACGCCCTCTACTCAGGAACTACAAACAAGCTCCTGAGACGACTCCAACGCATCCAGAACGCCTCGGCCCGACTCATCCTTGACGTCCCCCGCCGCAGCCACATCACACTCCACCTGAGAGGCCTGCACTGGCTCCCAGTCAACAAAAGGATCACCTTCAAGCTCCTGATCCACGCACACAAAGCACTGCACAACACCGGACCCACCTACCTCAACAACCGACTCAGCTTCCACACCCCCACCCGAAGCCTCCGCTCAGCCAACCTCGCCTTCGCCACAGTCCCCCGCATCCAAAAAACCACTGCCGGCGGCAGATCCTTCTCCTACCTCGTCGCCAAGACCTGGAACACTCTCCCCACCATCCTACGACAGACCCAGGACTTGCTGGCCTTCAGAAGACTCCTCAAGACCTGGCTCTTTGACCAATAGCACCCCCCCCTCCCCAGCGCCTTGAGACCCTCTCGGGTATGTAGCGCGCTTTACAAATGCAGTGATTGATTGATTGATGAATTGATAGTCACCCTTCGTGACAGTCATCTGTAATGGTTTGTGGATTCTGATGAAGGCATCAATGTGTGTAAATCTTCCCTCTGAAACATACGGGATGCTACGGGTGGATATAGTGTGGGACATCCCCATAACAGGCTCAATGGGGAATTACAGCCTCTCCGTGTGCGGCAGGGGGTGTTTGGCTCATCCCCTTAACTTTTGTGCCAGTTCATTTGGATTTACAACATCCGTGTTGTGAAGGGGGTGTCCAGCGTAGGTCCCACATGTTCAGTCAAATGACCTGTGAGTCTGTTCATATTGATGCTTTTCCCTTAGTGTGAGCCTGAGTAATAAAGGTGTTCCTCACCCTCCAAGGTTCCTCATCTCTGTCAATGCAGGTCTCTTGCCACTTTGCATGCGGCATCTCTGGCATAGTTGTCAAAGATTGTGCATATGAGTCTATGTGTAGTTTGGCAACATGCATGCAGTTCTTCATGGATTATAATCTCTATTGTGCATGAAGTCCATGGTTGTGTATGTATTTGGGCAGGTTGGTCCCCCCAACGGCCGTCAACGCCTGCTGAGGGTGTGTTTCCTGATCCTGTGTCAGTCATCTTTGGTGATTGTTCATCCATTTTCTCTGGGTGTGCCATGAGTAACCGGACACTCCTTCCTTTACATATGCCTGTTGCAGTTGTCCTTTCTGACATCCTTGTCTTTGTGTGCTACTTTCAGCATAGTTTCCAGTACATGCCGCCGCCTTTCTGTACTCCATTGCCGCTTTTGCCGCCTGACTGCTCGCTCCCTTTTTTATTCTGTACCCCTGCGCTTGGCTTTCTGTGCCACTTTGTGTTTTTTTAATTCTGTGCCCCTGTGTTTTGCTTTCTGTACCCCTGTGCTCTGTTGTCCCTCTTCCGCCGTCTTTTCCCGCCGTTTTTTTCCCCGGGTTTTCCCCCACCGCTGAGCCCCTGCGGCCCGCCCTCTTCACTCCCATTGGCCGCCCGCTGCCACCTCCCAGCTGCTCCTCCCTCCCTCTGCCCTCATATGGAGGCCACGCAGCGGACGGGCTGCTGGTGCGCCGAAGGCAAGCCCGTCTGTGCCCGTCCGCGCCTGCACCGCACCCAGCGCCACAACCCCTGGACCCCGCAACGCCAGACTGCACTACGACGCAAGCACCCTCCACGCACTCAACACCAGACGAGACCACCCCTGCTACTGGGCCACCCCAAAACGCCCCCAGGGGCTTTTCATCTGCCGGAACTGCAGATTCACCAGCATCCAACCCTCCACACCACCAGCTAGAGAACCCAACCACCTCCGCTGCATCCTCCTCAAAACCCGCTCCGCTCGCAAGCACGCCATCGAACTCTGGGACCTCCTATACTCCACCGCCCCCGACGTCGCCTTCCTGAGGGAGACCTGGCTGAACGCCACCGCCGCACCAGACTTCGCAATAGCCATCCCACAGGGCTACAATGTCTCCCGCAGAGACCGCACCAACGGAGTGGGAGGAGGAATCGCCATCATCCACAAAGACTCCATCAAAATCTCAACGAACACCGATGACACCCTCACCACCGCCGAGCACATGCACTTCCAGATCCACACCGACCCCAACACCACCCACAGAGGAACTCTCATCTACTGACCTCCCGGACCCCGCCCACAATTCAGTGACACCATCACTGACCTCATCAGTGCCCACGCCCTCGCTTCCACGGACTACATCCTCCTCGGGGACCTGAACTTCCACCTCGAGAACAACAACGACGCCAACTCCACCGCCCTGATCGACAACCTCGCCATCCTCGGACTCAAACAGCTCGTAACGACACCTACCCCACACCACTGGACACACGCTCGACCCCATCTACTCCGCAAGCCCCCACGTCTCCTTCAACCACACCACCAAACCACACTGGACCGACCACAGATGCGTCCACTTCACCTTCAGAAAACCCACCACACACCACCGCACCCAACAGCTACCACGCCGCTGCTAGGGCAAGGTCACCGAGGACCAACTGATTACTGCCCTCGCCCTGAGACCACTCACCGACCCCACCGACCCAGACACCGCCGCGACCAACCTCACACAGTGGATCAACAACTGCGCCAATACCCTCGCCCCTCTCAAGACCTCTACAACCAACCACACCAACAAGAAAGCCACCTGGTTCACCGAGGACCTCCGGATCTCCAAGCACACCTGTCGGAAGCTGGAGAAGAAATGGCTCCACGACCGAACACCAGACAACCACACAGCCCTCAAGAGCGCCACCCGCAGACACCACCAACTCATCAGGACCGCCAAGAAGACCACCTTCAAGGACCGCCTAGACAACAACGCACACAACACCAAAGAGCTCTTCAGCATCGTGAAAGAACTCTCCAACCCCAGCTCCAACACCAACAACATCCCGCCATCTCAAGACCTGTGCGACTCCCTGGCCACCTTCTTCCACCGCAAGATCACCGACATCCACGACCGCTTCAACTCCGACCCCCCCGCATCCACCACCGAGTGCACCACCCCTGCGACTACCACTCGCACCAGTCGCCTGACCATCTGGTCCAGCGTCAGCGACGAAGACACCATCAAAACCATGAACTCCATCCATTCCGGATCCCCATCGGACACCTGCCCTCACCACGTCTTCAACAAACCCAGCGCAACCATTGCGCCCCACCTCCGGAAAACAATCAACTGTTCCTTCGAGACAGCAACCTTCCCAGAAAGCTGGAAGCACGCCGAGATCAACGCCCTTCTGAAGAAGCCCAAGGCGGACCCCAAGGACCTCAAGAACTTCCGGCCCATCTCCCTGCTCCCTTTCCCGGAAAAAGTGACCGAGAAGATTGTCAACAAACAGCTGACCCGCTACCTCGAAGTTAACAACATCCTGGACCCTTCCCAATCCGGTTTTCGCAGCAACCACAGCACCGAGACCGCCCTCATCGCCGCCACTGACGACATCCGGACCCTGATGGATAAAGGAGAAACAGCCGCCCTCATCCTCCTGGACCTATCAGCAGCCTTTGACACGGTCTGCCACCGCACCCTATCAGCACGTCTCCATGACGCCGGTATCCAATTGAAGGCCCTGGCCTGGACCACATCCTTCCTCTCCGGCAGAACCCAGAGCGTCCGCATCCCACCCTTCCGCTCCAAAACCACAGAGATCATCTGCGGCGTCCCACAGGGATCCTCCCTCAGCCCGACGCTGTTCAATATCTACATGGCCCCCCTCGCCCACGTTGTACGACAACACAACCTCAACATCATCTCCTACGCCTACGACACCCAGCTGATCATATCCCTCACCGAAGATCCCCACACTGCCAAAGCTAACCTCCACAGAGGAATGAAGGCCGTAGCCGACTGGATGAAGGACAGCAGACTGAAGCTGAACTCAGACAAGACGGAGGTCCTCATTCTCGGACCCACCCCATCAGCCTGGGACGACTCTTGGTGGCCCACGTCACTAGGCACAGCCCCGGAACCCACGGACCACGCACGCAACCAGGGGGTCATCCTCGACTCCACTCTCTCCATGACCAGGCAAGTCAACGCCGTCTCCGCGTCCTGCTTCAACACCCTCCGTATGCTCCGCAGGATCTTCAAATGGATCCCCCTTGACACGAGAAAAAACGTTACCCAGGCCCTCATCACCAACAGACTCGACTACGGGAACGCCCTCTACTCAGGAACTACAAACAAGCTCCTGAGACGACTCCAACGCATCCAGAACGCCTCGGCCCGACTCATCCTCGACGTCCCCCGCCGCAGCCACATCACACTCCACCTGAGAGGCCTGCACTGGCTCCCCGTTAACAAAAGGATCACCTTCAAGCTCCTGATCCACGCACACAAAGCACTGCACAACACCGGACCCACCTACCTCAACAACCGACTCAGCTTCCACACCCCCACCCGAAGCCTCCGCTCAGCCAACCTCGCCTTCGCCACAGTCCCCCGCATCCAAAAAACCACTGCCGGCGGCAGATCCTTCTCCTACCTCGTCGCCAAGACCTGGAACACTCTCCCCACCATCCTACGACAGACCCAGGACTTGCTGGCCTTCAGAAGACTCCTCAAGACCTGGCTCTTCGACCAGTAGCACCCCCCCTCCCCAGCGCCTTGAGACCCTCTCGGGTATGTAGCGCGCTTTACAAATGCAGTGATTGATTGATTGATGAATTGATAGTCACCCTTCGTGACAGTCATCTGTAATGGTTTGTGGATTCTGATGAAGGCATCAATGTGTGTAAAACTTCCCTCTGAAACATACGGGATGCTACGGGTGGACATAGTGTGGGACATCCCCATAACAGGCTCAATGGGGAATTGCAGCCTCTCCGTGTGCGGCAGGGGGTGTTTGGCTCATCCCCTTAACTTTTGTGCCAGTTCATTTGGATTTACAACATCCGTGTTGTGAAGGGGGTGTCCAGCGTAGGTCCCACATGTTCAGTCAAATGACCTGTGAGTCTGTTCATATTGATGCTTTTCCCTTAGTGTGAGCCTGAGTAATAAAGGTGTTCCTCACCCTCCAAGGTTCCTCATCTCTGTCAATGCAGGTCTCTTGCCACTTTGCATGCGGCATCTCTGGCATAGTTGTCAAAGATTGTGCATATGAGTCTATGTGTAGTTTGGCAACATGCATGCAGTTCTTCATGGATTATAATCTCTATTGTGCATGAAGTCCATGGTTGTGTATGTATTTGGGCAGGTTGGTCCCCCCAATGGCCGTCAACGCCTGCTGAGGGTGTGTTTCCTGATCCTGTGTCAGTCATCTTTGGTGATTGGTCATCCATTTTCTCTGGGTGTGCCATGAGTAACCGGACACTCCTTCCTTTACATATGCCTGTTGCAGTTGTCCTTTCTGACATCCTTGTCTTTGTGTGCTACTTTCAGCATAGTTTCCAGTACATGCCGCCTGCTGCTGCGGCCCCTGCAGCAAGGACCGACCGAGTTCCCGGATTCGGCAACACACACGCCACAAAGATGCTCCTCCCTTCCTCCCTCCACCCATTCATTTGGCTGTCATCAGCTTGTCTGTGCCACTGTTGTGGCCACGCAGTACCAAAGGCAGGACCTTCAGCGCATGCAACGTGCACATTGCACGACCCTCATGTCCTTGCATGACCCACATCACACAACTGTCTCATGTTGCAGCCACCCTCCAAGCAATGTCCATCCGAAAATCAGCCGCCTGCTCTCAGGCATACCCTAAGCGCACACACAACACCTTTGCATGCTGAGAGTGCAACTCCAACTGCCTACACAGCGCTGCACTGCCTTCCAGGCCCTGTCACACCAACCAGGTCATGTCCCTCCTACTCCACACCAGCTCTGTACACCAGCAAGGCCATGGGAGTGGGACTCAAGCCTTCAGGATGTAGTATAGTGGCGTCATCTGGTACATGGCCCAGGGATCATCTCTCAGCGTGTCAATCTTCAATGTGTTCAGGACCCCCCTCTCCACCATCACATGCGCACACAAACTCATCATCATCTTGTATGCCATTGACAGCCAGGTGCTCCTCACCCTCACCAAAGACGCAGCCGTTGCCAGTTCCAACCTTCAAGAAGGCATGAGGTCCGTTGATGAATGGCTGAACATCAGCCACCTGAGGCTGGACTTGTACAGGACTGAGGTAATCATCTGAGGATTGTCCCCTTACAGCTGGGTCAACTCCTTGTGTCCCACCCGCCAGGGCACTGCACCAGCACCTAGTGGCCACGCACACAAGATGGTGTGCATCATGGATTCGTCGCTCACAATTGCCATGCAACTCACCAGCATCTGTATCTCATGCTGCAACACCCTCTGCATGATGCACATGATCGACAGATAGATCCACTCCAAGGCAAGACAGACTGTCCCCCAGGTCCACGACACCAGCCGTGTCAACTACAGCCCCGCCCTCTATGGAGCAAGTACAGCCAAACTCCCGGGAAACTTGTCCACATCCAGGGTGCATCTGCACACTTCAGCTTCAACATCCCGCGCCCCAGCCACATCACCGTCCACCTGAGATAGCTGCAATGGATCACTGTCTGCTGCAGGATGACCATCAGACTCCTCACCCACCCTCAGGAGGCAGTCCACAACCCCAGACCCCAAACCAACCTTGGACGTCTGTCATCCGAGACCCCGTTGGCCAACTCCATGCATCCAACCTTACCCTGGCCACCATTCTTCACATCCACCGAACTCCAGCATGCAGGACATAGTTTTCCCCCCTGGCCAAACATACCTGGGACTCCCTCCCCGGGAACATCCACTTGAGCCATGACCTCTACGCCTTAATGATACTCTTCTAAATTGGTCTGTCCGCACAGTATTGCAAGCCCCCCCTCAGCAGCTTGAGGCCATCACGGGTGAGTATTGTGCTCCATGTCTGTATTGGATGATACATTGTGACCCATGTGTGTCCTGTACCTAACTCAGATCCCAGGGTATGGGTGGCTGGAGTTAGTTCAACACTCAGGCATAGTTTGACATTTCCCCACACGTAGGTTGTGGACTCATGCAAAATGACTGCAACATCTAATTAAAGAAATGTAGTTTTATTCTCGGTGGGGGGCGTGTTTAGTGGGAAAAAATAGGTGCTATACAGTGTGCATAGAATCCAAAGTTCACAGGGGGAGATGGGTTCCTTGGCATTTGAAGTCATCAGAGTCCAGACACAGTGTTTGTCATCATTGGTCAGACTGTGACCAGCAAGTCCATGTGGCAGAGAATGTCAGTGAATGAGGTGCTGCTGTTGCGCATGAGGGCCAGGTGCCAGGCCAGGTGACCTGGGAGATGTGGATGGTCCGCTGCCTCTCACGGTCTTTTCCGCGGACGACCCACCTTCCTCGCGGGACCCTCAGATGCAGGCCTTGACGATGCTTGTGACGCTCCGTCGGACGAATCCTCCTCCTCCTCCCTCCTTGTGGCTGGTGGTGGTCTTCGCCTGGTGGCACAGGGAGGGTTGCCCATGTTGTCGGCGATCCGATGGAGTGAACAGCTTATGTCCGTTTGCACCGCCAGGAGCTCAGCCAGTCTTGCCTCCATCCGTCCTTGGTGTTGTTGTTGACTGGCGTGTTGCTCGGCCTACTGGTTCTTAATCTCAGTGAGGGTCTCCACTACCTGGCTGATGGCCCTGGTGGCACGCCGGTATGCGTCCATGATGTTGTGTATGTGTGACATACCGGTCCCTTCAGCTGGCTGGTCAGGTTCTCGCCTCCGCCTGCCTCCACTCCCACCACCCCTGCCCACACGAGCCTGGCCTGCCGTTGTGGGCACATTGGGTCTACGGGACCCCTGAGGGATGGCAGTTGCGGGGTTGTCTGCCTCCTCCTTGGTGCCTGGATAAACTTGTCCCTCCAGGTCAGACTGGCTCAGTTGTTCAGTGCGGGCAGGGCTCCTGGGTGTCTCCTGGGATGTGGCAGGAATGGGGGTGGTGGTTGGCACAGATGTACCTGAAGCAGGTGCTGCAGGGGCTTGGGCACCAGAGGGTTCAGGTGGGTTGGGGTCATCAGCGGAGTGTTGAGGGTCGTCGCTGCCGGTGGGATCAGCTTCCTCCCGAGCCTGGGACTGTGATTCTTCCCGCCCATTGTTGGGGGGAGATCCATGACGTTGCCCTGTGTGTGAGAGAGAGACAATGTTAATGCTGTTTCATGCGACATCCATGTTTCATACATATTCAAGTTGGCACAGTTCCTCCAGGTAGTTGGATGTGCCTAGCATTCCCCTCAATGTTCACTTGTGTATGGGTATGTTGCGGGGGACAGATTGATATGTTCTCCTGAGTGTTTGACATGTAGATTTTTGGCTTGGATGCTTATTTGGCTATGGATTGATCTTGTTGTGTCACATGTCCATTGTGGGAGTGGGTAAATCCATTGCCTGCCTCGGGGGTGTGTGCTTGTGTAAGGGGTGTGTGTGACAGGGCCTGCTGGTGGGTGTAGTGTGATTTGGCATTGGGTCTCCCAGGTGATGTATCTGTCCCCTCATGGAGCATGCTGCCATGACAGTGAGTGTGAGTTCCTGTCCTAGATATCTGAGCTTGTGGTGTTGGTGTTTGAGTTTACAGTGGTCGCAGGAGGGCCTTGTGCTGCCTACAGCAGGGCCAAGTGTCAGCTACCTTGTCAGTACTTAGCCAGTCCCTGTGCATTGAGCATGGTGCATGGGTATGTACCTGGGCCATATGGGCTGAGGGCAATGGTGTCTGCTTCTGAGTTGAACAATGTGTTTTGTGAGCCCCACCCTCCCAGCATCCCGGACATCCAGTCTTAGGTTTGTGGTTCGTGTAGCCTGGGACATGGCATGGCCTTGCTTTGTGAATGGGGCATACACATGTTAGTGGCATGAGTGTTGTTTTTGAGTGAGGGCTTGGGGTAGTTGCGTGCATTTGGTGTAGTTGGGGTGTGGATGCCATTGCCCCATGTTACGCAAGTTGTTTGTGTACTCACCAGGCTCTGCAACTCCTTCGATTCCGTGTACTCCCACCAGCGGAAGCAGGGCCATCACCTTCTCCTCCCAGGGATGGTACTGTACCGGTCTGCGGGGCAGCCCACCTCCAGTGATGTTGCTCTGGGCGTAGTCCTCGTTCATTTTCCGCTTCACTGCCCTCCGCAGATCGTACCACCTGGCTTGGCATTCATTCCTGGTCCTTCTGATGGGCACAACAGCATTCACCCTATCGACGATCCTCTGCCACAGGCGTGATTTTTCAGCTATGCCGGTCTGTCTGACCAATGTTCCAAAGAGCTGTGGCTCGGCTCTGATGACTTCGTTGACAAGGATATCCAGCTCCTCCCTTGTGAACTTTGGATTCTTGTCTGTGGGCATGGTGTGGGGTGAGGGTGTGGATGGTTGTGGGTGTGAATGTAAAGGTGTGTGTGGCAATGTGAAGAGGGGGTATGTGTGAAGGAGTGTGTGTGAAGGTGTATATGTTAAGGTGTATGGGTGCAGTTGTTGGGGTATGCTCTGTAGCTGCAGTGAGTCTGTTGCAAAGGCTCATGGTTTGTGTGTGTGGGCCCTTTTTATTGGTCCATTTGTGGGTGTGCCTTAGTTTGAAATTTTGGTGGGTGTGTTATAAGAGGTGGTTGTGAGTTTGGGCCTCTTTGCCTGTTTGGATGTGCCAGGTCAGTCATTTAGATGTATTTTCTACTGTAGACGTGTTTTGTGGTGTGCGAGTCGAATTGACCCTCCTTGTGCTGTTTTACAGTGTCTTGGTTCAGTACGAGTCGTTTTTGCATATGTAAGGTGCGTACATACGCAATGTTGTTGTACCGTGCTCACATATGCAATGTTGTTGTAAGGTCCGTACATACGCGATCCTGGGGGACCCGGCTGGGGTACGGTGCGTCCAAGTACAGGGCTGGGGTACGGTGGTGGGGTACGTTGCGTACAAGTATGGGGCTGGGGTACGGTGGTGGGATACGGTGCTTACAAGTACGGAGCTGGGGTACGGTGCGTACAGGTACGGTGCGTACAGGTACGGGGCTGGAGTACGGTGCTGGGGTACGGAGCGTACAAGTACGGGCTGGGGTATGGCGTGTCCAAGTACGGGGCTGGGGTATGGTGGTGGGGTACGGTGCATACAAGTACGGGGCTGGGGTACGGCGCATACAAGTATGGGGCTGGGGTACGGCGTGTCCAAGTACGGGGCTGGGGTACGGTGCTGGGGTACGGTGCGTACAGGTACCGGGCTGGGGTACGGTGGTGGGGTACGGCGTGTCCAAGTACGGGTCTGAGGTATGGGGCTGGGGTACGGTGCGTCCAAGTACGGGGCTCCGGTACGGTGCGTACAAGTACGGGGCTGGGGTACGGCGTATCCAAGTACGGGGCTGGGGTACGGTGCGTCCAAGTACGGGGCTGGGGTACAGCGTGTACAAGTACGGAGCTGGGTTATAGTGTGGACATGGGTGGGGGTACGGTGCTGACATACGGGGGTATGGTGCTGACATACGTGGGGGGAGGGGAGGCTGTACGACTCGTATCCTGGGCACAAGTTTATCCGGATACGAGTGCTACGGAGTTCGCTCCGTACGGGACGTTTTCCATGCGCTTGTGTATTCGGAAGGGCGGTACGGATCGTACTTGCGCGCTCGGACTTCAGTTTTACGATTTGTACGCAAAACTCTCCGGCTCCGTCTCGTACACCTTTACTCGAAGCGATTCGTATGTATTTTTCACGTACGTATCGTACTTCAACGGTGGGACGGGACTTGTACGATTCGTACGTAAAAATATACGGATACGAGTCGTACGGGAATTTTTTTTACCTGATCGGAATCGGCACCTATATGTAATTACTTTTTGTGACTTTTAGTGCAGTAGCAGGTTGTGGGATTATAGGGGTATAGGTTGGGAAGTAATTTAATTATTTTACATGAATGCTTATTTGTTATTTAATAGTAGTTCATTTCTTATTCTAATTGTGTAATTTGTCTTTTTTAAGGTGTGGGTTGTGGGGTTTATAGGTGTAAAGGGTGGGAAGTAATTTAGTTTAAATTAATTAATTACTTGTTAATTAATATTAATAATTAATTATATAAATAATCATTTTTTTATGTGGGGGCTGTGTGGGTTTATAGCTGTTAAGGGTGGAAAGTGATTTATTTGAAATTAATAATTATGTTAATTGTGTAATGAATAATTTTTTTAGGTATGGGTTGTGGTGTTTACAGGGGTAAAGGGTGGGGGTAAATTAATTTATATTAATTAATAGTTGTTAAATACTATTAAATATTTAATTGTCAATACTTTCAATTGTGTAAATAATTGTTTTTAAGTTTAATTTTGTGTTTGGGTTGTGGGGTTTATAGGGATAAAGTGTGTCAAGTTAATTTTAATTAATTCATATGTAGTTTTTAGTTAATAATATTTGTTTAATTGATAATTAATTATGTTAATTTTGCAGTTACATTTTTTGTTGAGATGTTTAATGTGGGTTATGGGTTTTGTATGGGTATGGGGTGTAAATACATTTAAAGTAATTAATAGTTAATTTTAAAATTAGAATTCATTATTTAATTGATAATTAATTGTATGAATGTGTTTTGTGGTGGTATATTGTGAGAAGTAAATTCATTATGATTAATTATTAATTAATATTTAACCCCTTCCCCGCTCATGACGGAACCGTTCCGTCATGAGCCACGGTTGCCGTGTGCTCATGACGGAACGGTTCCGTCATGACAATACTGTTGGCGGCCGCTCCGCCTGCGCGGCGCTGTTTCCCCGCCTGTGCGAGGGGACAACGCAAATGGGCGGAGTCATGACGGAACCGTTCCGTCATGAGCACAGCTCAACTGTGGCTCATGACGGAGCGGCTCCGTCATGAGCACAGGCCCACCGCGCTGCCCCCCTGCCCCCCCCAGCGCTGCAGCGGAATGTCCGCAGCAGCGAAGGGGTTAATGCTAATTAGTTTGTTGATAAATATTTATATTGATAGTGTAAATATTTTGCTTTTTAAAGTTAAGTTTTAGGTGCAGGTTGTGAGTTTTGTGTGGTTATAGGGTAGGAAGTAACTAAATTAAATCAATGTAATAAATATTTTTTTGTTAATGAATGATTTCTAAATTAAAATATTTATTTGTATGAAAATATTTTGTATTATATTTAGAATTATATTTGTAGTAATTTTGATATGTATTTAACATTGTAATATTAAAAATAGAAACATATGAAATATATTTTTTGTTTTATTTGTACATATATATATATAGTTTTTATTTACTTTTTTAAATAATTTTATTTTGTTCAAGATATTTTGTTTTTTTTTAATGTTGCTCTGACTGGAATGGGAATAATAATTTTTACCCCTCTGCAATTCAACACTTTCCCTACTGTTGTACTGACTGGAGTAGTAATAGTAAATTTTACCCCTCCGCTATCCAACAGTTTCCCTACTCTGTACTGACTGGAGTGGGAATAGTAAATGTTACCCCTCCGCAATCGAACACTTTCTCTACTGTTGCATTTACTGGAGGGAGATTTGTCAATTTTACCCAGTTTTATTATTTTTGCGTTGCGTGAAGTGAGAGTAGTTAATTTTTTTATATATTTACTCTTTCTCTACTGTTGCACTCATTGGAGTGGGAATAGTAAATGTTACCCTTCTGCAATCCAACACATTCCCTACTGTTGTACTGACTAGAGTGGGAATAGTACATTTTACCCCTCTACTATCTAACTCTTTCCCTACTGTTGCATTTACTGGATGGAGATTTGTAAATTTTACCCAGTTTTATCATTTTTGCGTTGCGTGAAGTGGTAGTAGGTAATTTCTAATATATTTACTATAATAGTTTACGTAGTTTTGTATAAATTGTAGTGGGAATAGTATGTGTATTACATTTTATATTTTATAATTTCTTTTATATTGTTATAATTTATATTATTATGTTTTGTTTATTTATGATCATTATATTTATCATTATTAATGTTTTTAATTTGTAAAATATTTTTACTAAATTTTATGTTGTTTGCTTTTTTAATTTAATTAGAATGGTTTGTTTTATAAAGGTTTTATTCTATTGAGGAATACGTGGCACACACCTCGATCAATTCAGCTCTTTATTCGACAAAAGCTCTCCTCCTCCCTTGTCATTGATACTTAACTCTGTGTTCATGAACAACAACAAACCTATTAGCCATGTCTCTATTCATCGACAAAGCGATTCTAACCAAACAAACTCTCCACTTTTGCTTTGTGGACTTTAAGGCGGCATTCGATAACGTTAACCGAGCCAACCTTTGGACGAAGCTGTCTCACTGGGGGATTCCTTCGTCCCTCTTGAACCTTCTAATAGAATTACGTTCCAATACATGGAAACAGGTCAAGCTTGGCAACGGCTCTCATCTGTCGCGGCGTATTCAAACAACTAAAGGCCTTAAACAGGGGTGCGTTCTTGCACCCTTTCTCTTTAACCTTTACACAGCAAATCTGACAGCAGCACTTACTGCCTGCAATGCGCACGCCCCCCGAATAGGAGGAAAAACCATTTCCAGTATGTCTTACGCGGAAGATGTCGTTCTATCCAGCCATACTCAAGTTGGTCTACAACGGCTACTCAACACACTGCTTAGGTACGCCGACGAGAATTATCTGGAAGTCAACATCGATGAAACAAAAACACTGACAATAAATGGAAAACGGTCCCACTCTTGGTTACTAGGTAAAACTGCAATCACCAACTGTGATGTGTATAAATACCTAGGCGTTATGATCGACAAGGGGGGTCAATTCACGAATCAGCTCAAAGCCCTTAAGAGGAAAGGAATGGCGATTGCGACCACGCTAAGACAACTCAAAACAAAACTGACACAAACAGCGTTTGCTCCGCTTCTCCTTGTTGCGGAAGCAAAAATTCCATCATCAGTTACATATGGCAGCGAGGTTCTGAGAGGCAGGGATGCTCTACTACTGGACACCACTATGACAAAAGCATACAGAGTAATGTTAAACTTACCGTCTTATACGTCGCCAGCACAGATTCGGCTCGAGCTCGGTCTAACGAAGCAACTCCTCGCAAGGCGAGGCTCGTACATCAAGTGCTGGTGTAAAATTAAGAACTCCGCCATAAACACTCTGAACCACCAGCTTTGGCAGGAACTGTGCAGCACACCTACCTCGCCGGCCAAAGCCTACTTGGAGGAATCGCTCGACATAACTGGACTAGCCGACCTATGGGAAATCCCAACAACACACCTGCACTTTAAACATATCACCAATAAAGTTGTTAAGGAACTCTCCCTTATAGAAGACAAAGCTGCATTTTCACACAGAAGCCATGCATGGATGACTATCCAATTATAAATCATTTGGATCACAGGCATACTTTGATGTAGGGTATTTAAGGAAGTCTAAAGAAGCCTTTTTAAAGCACAGGCTAGGAATCCTGCCAGCCACACCTCCTCTTCCACCATGGCTGAGAAAGAACTACGGGAACTCATGCTGGCTATGTGAAGTCGGAAAGGAGGTAATTGAACAAATTATATATGCTCCTGTGCAAAGCTTAATAAGGAAAGGGTTGACCTGCTAAAAACTTATTTTAATGAACGAGGCATACGCACTCGGAGACAAGCAGTTCTCGCATGCTTCAACCCACTAGATCCGCAACTGAATGGGAAGCTTGTCGAGTTCCTATCTTTAGTAACATCGAAGCAAAAGATGCTCAATACTAAAACTAGTGTATAATTTTCACAGGCTCCCAGCAAAAAGACTCTGTGTACTTTTAATTGATGCACATGTGCACCGCCACTTAAAAAACCTTTTAACAGATCGAAAAGTTATTTTATCAAAACATTTTAATTGAATGTATTTTTTGTAATGGTTTTAATTAATCAAATACAATAAATTTGACTTACTTACTGTGTTCATGAACACCTCATGCCGTTCATGTGGATGGCATTGCGGGGTCCATGAACACAGAGTTAAGTATCAATGTTTACAGACACTGATACAAATCTGTGTCGTAATCACAATTGAGGAGTCCGATATGACTTGTGAGAGTAAATGGACCCCGCAATGCCATCCACAAGAACAGCATGAGGTTGTTTTAAATCACATTACGATCAGACCCGTTTGATTTGACAATGTGACAACATATTGTTATATGAGAAATTTGGGATTCCAAATGATGCCTCAAAATGTTGTTATAAATATTTTGCATGGTTAGAGAACTTGTTCAATAAAGTTACATTGTAAACATGAACTACCAGTACCACTGAGTATATAAAGTGAAAATAGATAAGGGACTGTGTAAACTACCGTGACCAAGAACGAGAAGTTCAAAACACGTAGGAGGCGGAGAGCTTTTGTCCAAATAAAGAGCTGAATTGACAGAGATGTGTGCCGCGTATTCCTCGTTTGTTGAAATATTGAAGCAAGAACTGGCCCTTTTCCCGCCGCGAGCACCAGCTACAAAGTGTTCCCCCCCCATTAAGTACAGAAATTGCTGAATGGTTAAATACGCATGGGGCAGAACCCAGCACAAGTGACCTGTTTTGATAATATTCGGAAATCACTGCTGCCGTTTTTGAAGCTGCGAACGCTGTGAAAGCAATCTTGTGTTGGCGACAGCTACGAAGACCACTTAAAGAAATAGCGGCTCCACACTCAGATCGGCCTTAGAAACGAAAGAACGTAACACTGTGAAACAACTTGCTCATTTCAATATAAGACAGAAGATTCTCATGGAGGCTAGAGCAGCAAAACGCCGACAGACGGCAGAAACAATGTTTCAAAAGGGACAAATAATTGTCAAGGACACTTCCGATGTGTTGAGACCTGGAAATACGGGTGTGAAAAATATCAAACATTTGTTCATCCAATTGGAAAGGTTACAACGCAAAGAAATATCAAGAAGTTGGGAAATAATAACCCTGGAGAAATATGTTGAATGCGGCAGAGTCCCCAGAGGGTTACGCATTTTTACATTACCCAATCACCCGGATACTAGACTGGAAATGTTAGAAGAATGAGGCAGGAATAATATGGACTGCTCACTGACAATGATGCTTATAATCATAAAGTATGCCAGGAAAGATGTGGAAGATTTACATATGAAAATATCGGAAATTATAACCCTTAACCATGATGAACAGGGTTTGAAAAAATTAAGATCAGAGATGGATAAAAACTTAAACAAACATGAAACCAAGGTACAAGAACGGAAACAACATAAGCTCTGAAGGGATGAATGCGATTATGAGCAGGAAACCATTTTTACTTTTGCAAAAGGCTTTGATACTTTAAGACAGCAAATAGATAGTAAAAAACAACCAATACTACAATCTCCCAATACGACCCAAAGTGAATCTGAGTCAGACTTAAGGGGAGTGTGAAACCAGACAAATCTTCCCATGACAACTGTCTTTTTAAGGGGAAATGAAGATTTTATATCAGGACCAACACAAATCCAAGGGAAAGAGGTCGTGGAACTGAAAGAACAAGAGCAAGAGGGAGAGGCACACAAGCCCGGATGGAAAATGATGGAAGACAAGAAGAAGCCTCAGAAAGAACAATAGGATATAATCTTCGCAATCATACCGTGATGAGAAAGTAATGGATAGCATCCCTAAAGGCAAAGACCATAATCTAATCATTTTTTTTTTTTTTTAATTCTTTTTATTTGCATTTTCAACAACAAAACAAATGTAATTCACTGCAGGGTGCATAGGATATAGTACCGACGAGACAGTTCCCCACACACACAATGGTATCCAGAGGACCGACAAGTGTCCACACATTAGTGCTTGAGCAATAATCAAAAGCATAGTCCACCTCCGTCTCAGCCCCCCGTACACCACCCAATACCCCCCACATTTCCAGCGCCAATCGCAGTAACCCAGTTTCCACTCCGACATCCGCCTCCTCCCAGCCATCCGCCGTGAAAATCAGTGTGCTACAGTGTATGAAGCGGTGTGGGAGTCAACCAATGTGAGAAAGGTTCCCATATATCCCTCGGGCGTGTGCGCAGTGGCAGGAGTTCCCAGAATAGGGTGAGCTGCGTCTGGCAGTATACCACACTCTTAAGCCACTCCCTAATGTTGGGTGACGTGGTAGCCCCCCAATGTATCGCCACCTGGCGCTTGGCAAGCAAAATGAGCATGGCCGGCAGCCGGCGATGTTTAGGCTGAATCATATGCAAGATCCCCAGAAGCGCAGCCTGCGGAGTGCATGGGATCTGCAGCCCCGTGATGATACACACCAGCCGCATTACCTCGGCCCAAAAGGAGGCCAGCATGGGACATTCCCACGCCATATGCAAGAAATCAGCGCCGCGCGCAGTGCACTTCCAACAATTGTCCGTGTCTCTTAACCCCTTCGGTGCTCATGACGGAACGGTTCCGTCATGAGCCACGGTTGAGCTGTGCTCATGACGGAACCGTTCCGTCATGACCACGCCCGCGCAGGAAAAGATCAGCACAGCAGGGGAATCCGCCCAGCATGGAAGGGGTTAAGCCAATACGATGAAGTCTGCTTGGGGTGCGGTATATCATGTGTATGTATTTGAAATGGATCAGCCGGAGTCTGTAGTTAGGGGATAGTGTCTCGAACATTTTACAGCATAGGTCCCAGTGAGCGTCAGTGATGTCAACCCCCAATGCAGTACTCCACAAATGGCGCGCCGCCGGGGTCACTATTGGATGGTCACTTTGCATGCGTCCATATAGGCGGGAAATTAGTTTGCGCCCCGATTCTATCTTTAGGACATTCTCCAAAGCCATCAGACTCGGCAGCGGTTCCGGGAATGTAGGAAGCAGTGCCTGACATGTATGTCGAAGCTGATAATGGAGCAGGGTGTCAAGCATCGTCGGTGTCTCCGCAGCGCACATCCGCTCCAGCGTGATGAAAACACCATCAGGGAAGATGTCCCCCGCCGTATGAAGACCACGCGACGTTGCGCGTTCTCCTGTTTTCATGCGCTGCAGCGGGGGCCACATAGGGTTCCCGCGCAGAGGGATCGACGAAGTGTAAAGGAAGTCCAGCTTAGCCCGGCGGCGTAACCCGTCCCAGGCCCACTGAAGCGCACGCACCGTGTCAATTTCATTCCGCCTCCTCTTGTGTGGCGCGTATAGGGCAGTGCTGAGTGGTAACGGGGCAACCATATCCGCCTCTATCGCCACATGCGGCTGAAACGGTGTGGGGTGCACCCAATAGTGCAGGAATTGCGCCTGCGCACAGTACGCATATAGCGTAAAGTCTGGTGCCGCCATACCTCCCTGCCGCTGTGGGAGAGTAAGGGTCTCCCAGGCTACCCTCGGCTGTTTACCCCCCCACGCCAGTTCGATCATGAGCGAGCATATCTTATTCAAGAAATGCTTAGTCAAGGGGAGTGGGACATTAACAAATAAGTATAGGAGCTTGGGCAGTATGACCATTTTGGCCACGGCTATCCTACCCGCCAGCGACAGGGGCAAGTGCTTCCACCGGCCGCAATGCTTGCATGTCTGTGCTAACCCATACCCCCAGGTAGCGTACCGTACCGGTTGCCCATTCCTGCGGGCAATCCGGCGTGAAGCGGGGTGTCGCATCCGTCAAAGGCAGGATGACCGATTTCTCCCAATTAATAGTCACCCCCGATAGCAGGCCATACCGTATCAATTCACTCGTCATGGGGGAGAGATTATCTTGTGGGTCGGTTACATAAAGGGTAATATCATCTGCGTACATTGAAATGGTCAACGCCCGGGATGAAAAACCAATGCCCCTGTCCGCATGGTGTTGCCTGATCCGGGCCGCCAGTGGCTCGGTGGCAATCGCGAATAGTAGGGGTGACAGGGGGCAGCCCTGTCTCGTGCCCCTACCGATAGCAAAGGGTTCGGATACAAGCCCGTTCACCCTCACACGGGCAGTGATGGTAGTATAGAGCAGTCGAATATAGCGGATAAACGCTTCACTGACCCCCATTCGCTGCAGCAATGGAAAAAGGAATCCCCATTCCAGGGAATCGAACGCTTTCGTGGCGTCCAACAGCACCACCGCGGCCTTGACGTGAGGGGCTAAATAGTGCAGTACCCCAAACAGGGTCCGTAAGTTATGGGCCGTGGAACGGCCCGGCACGAACCCCGATTGATC
The DNA here is from genome assembly GCF_964204655.1 of Triturus cristatus. Classification (NCBI taxonomy): domain Eukaryota; kingdom Metazoa; phylum Chordata; class Amphibia; order Caudata; family Salamandridae; genus Triturus; species Triturus cristatus. The sequence goes on along the minus strand of NC_140592.1, from coordinate 1,104,020,057 downwards.
TGGGCGGATCATGAGTAGCAACACCGGCTGTAGCCGCAAAGCGAGCATTTTAGCAAATATTTTCGCATCCGTGTTTATTAGGGACAGTGGCCGATACGAGTCACACCTCTGGGCATTCTTATCGGGTTTTAAGAGGGCAATAATGAGGGCCTCTCTCATCGTCGTAGGGAGTACACCAGATTCAACTGCCTCAGCGTATACAGTCAGCAGCCGGGGGGCTAGGAGGTCAGCGTATTCCTTGTAAAACTGCACTGGTAGGCCATCCGGCCCCGGCGCCTTGCCGGGTGCCAAGGACCCCAATGCCTCCTTGACATCTTCAAGTGTGAAGGGGCGATCGAAGTACCCTTTTTGGTGCGCATTAAACCATATTAGCTGAACCGTGTCTAGGTAATCGGAGAAGTCTTCCGACGCGGGCCCACCCCGGGAGCGGTATAGGTCTTTATAAAAGGACCGAAATGTATCTAGTATCTCCGGAGGGGAGCACACGGTGTCGCCCCGCGACGTTTTGATGGAGGGAATGTATGAGGAGCCCTTCTGCGAGCGCAACAACTGGGCCAGTGTTCTGCCCGGGCGATCCCCCTCGCCATACCGGCGCGCCGTCGCGTGTTTATGTAAAAATTTTAGCTCCCTATCTGCCTCAGTTTGGTATTCCGTTAGTGTGGTGCGTGTTTCCGCTAGCGTGGTCGCTGAGGGGTCAGAGCTGTATTGTACTTCTAGAGTATGTAAGCGGTCCTCTAGTCTCTGGAGTGTATTTCTAATGTACTTCAGCACTCTAGCCTGTCCCGCAATGCAGTGGCCCCGGATGACCACCTTGAATGCATCCCATAGGGTGCCCACAGACGCCACCGAGTTTGTGTTTAGTTCAAAATAGTCGAGTATATGTTGGTGCACTTCCTCGCGAAAAACCGGATCCAGCAGGGCCTGCGCCGCCAACTGCCACGTGAATGGGGTGATGTATGGTTTGGGGACCCGTAGCACCAGTTCAACCGGAGAGTGGTCCGAAAGGGTGCGCGCTCTATGATGAACTTCAGATGTCCAGGCATGGACATGTGGGGTTAGGAGCCAAAAATCCAATCTAGACCATGCCTTCCTGTGTGGGGTGAAGCATGTGCCCTCTCGCCCACCGGGGTGTAGGATCCTCCACGAGTCCAGCAGGTTGTATTCCTCCATTAGACCTCGAAGAAGGTCCGCTGTGTGCGGGTGATGTGTGCGCGCTGCCCCCTCCCTGTCGTGTTCCAGCGAGAGCACCGCATTGAAATCTCCTCCCCATATGTACTCCCCCGTGCCAAGGGACTGCGCCTTCAGCCAGACGGTCCTGAAGAAACCCGGGTCATCTGTGTTGGGACCATAAGTGTTAATTAAGATTATCTGCTTATGGAACAGTTTCCCCAGTATTATTAAATACCTGCCCTCCGAATCAGCATTCACTTTAAATGTTTGCCAGGGCAGGCCTCTACGTATTATTATGGCCACCCCCCGGGAATAGTTGGAGCATCCGGACGTGTGCACCTCACCCCACCCCACCTGGCATTTCGCAATCGGTCTCCCGCTTACTGCAGCAGGTGGGTCTCCTGTAAAAGACAGATGTCGATGTGGTGTCTGGCTAGGTGCGCATGAGTCAACCTAATCTTGCGGTGGTCGTTGAGACCTCGTATATTCCACGTCAGACAGCGCAGCGCGGTCAGTGAAGTAATGGGTAATGTGTCCTACGCGGCAGTGTGTCTATCTGCGGGGTTAGGGGCAGGGCAGACGGCCAAATATCCAGCGTATCATATCTCGCATTTATCAGGAAAGTGTGTGCGTACAGGGATAATACCGTGTCATCCTTCAATAGTACATTACATTGCTGCAGTTCAACAACATCAAACAATACAAGCCCCCCTCCCCTCCTCCCACTCCAACCCCCCAATTAGGTTGAGATGCTGTACCCCTCCCAATTCTAACCCAAAAACAGAGCGGCTGCACGGGAATCATCCCTTCGAGGGCGTGGGTTTACCGGCACACTAACCCCATCTGCAATCGATAGGGTGGCCGAACATTCTGCCGTCCAAAGCCCCAGCAGACCATACACAACAGGCAACGACTTTTGCATCGCCCAAAACAGTAGCGGTGTCACCCGTAGAGTCCATAAGCATCAGTAGTCTGTGTGGCGTCAGCCTCAGCGACCTCTTTCCGCATCCCCCACCCACCGCAGGTATCAAGGCACGGTCAGTAAACAAAGTAATGGGTACTTATCAGCCGAGTGTCAGGACGCCATTCAGCTCAACAGAAGTTCAGGGTTCACAGAAACGTCCGTCGGTTCATTCCACATCACTCAGCCTGTCCACCGGGGAGGCCGCACGGCTTGCGCGCTGCTCCCCAGTTGCTCGTTCTGCTTTCCTAGCAAATTTCAGCGCCTCCTTCGCCTCCGTGAAGATCAGCGGCTTCCCTTTGTGATGAATTTTTAACTTGGTGGGGTACAACATGGCGTATCTGGTCCCCACTTTTTGGAAGATCTTTTTAGCAGGTATGAATTTGCGCCGCGCTGCCTGCACAGCCTGCGTGAAGTCAGGATACAGGGAAATGGCCATGTTCTGAAAAGTGAGCTCACCTTTTTCCCGGGATAACCGCAGTATGGTGTCCCAGTCACGGTAGTTGAGAACGCGAGCCAGGATCGGTCTCGGCGGCGCCCCCGGCACCGGGCGCGGTCCCTGCGTTCGATGTGCACGCTCGACCAGGAACATTGCCGACAGCTCTGCCCCAAATAAATCGCGGAACATGCCCTCCACAAATTGCTCCATGTTGCCAATGTTTGTGGACTCCGCAATACCAATAATGCGCACGTTGTTTCTGCGGGAGCGGGCTTCCAAATCCTCATTGCGCCCACGTATTACCTCCAAGACTTTGTCCATGCGGAGCAGTTGTTCCCGGGTGTCCCCTTGGCCCTCTTCACAGTCCGCAATCCGCGCCTCCGCCGCCGCAAGCCTTTCCCCATGTTGATCGACTGTGCGAGACAGGCCCTCCATGCGCTGTGCCATTGAGTCAAGCTTAGAGTCAATCTCCCTCAGGCAGCCCTTTAGATCACGAAACATACTTTTTATGTCGTCGTCTTGTGGGGGTTCTAGCTGCGTCTCAGGGACCACCGTCTGCCAGGCCGGCTCCACTTCCACATTCCGGGTGGATTTTCTTTCGAACTGCAGCCGCGGCTGTTTGCTATCCGGTTTTCCCATGATCAGGCAGGGGAGACCTCTCAGTGGGATAGCGGGGTGGGGGGATATCCCAGCCAGCCACTCCAGGTAATGATGCACTGCCACCCCGGTAGGCCTCACGGGCGTCCGAGGCACGTCGCCACCAGTCGCCCCCCGCGGTCCCCAGCACAGCTGCAGCGCCAACTGGCCCCCAGCGCTCGCAGCAAACCGCTGTATCAGCTTCTCTGCTCAGAGCATACGTCCTTTGGCCGCTATGGGGATATTCAAATGTTGTGACCCATAGACGTAAGATGGAGGAGGGAGTCGATCACTGCTTGCATAGTTTTCTGGCATCAGTTTCCAAGACAATACCTCATTTAATTCGTTGCTTCTCCTACCGCCAAACCCAGCAAACACAGTGCTTCCATCAAGGTGCAGAAACAACTTGGGCATTGAGGCAGGAGTTCCAGGGTAGCGTCGTTTGTGGTGATGCACTACTTTCTGACTGCGGCACCCCAGGCACGGCCCGCCATCCCCTCCGGACAGCAGCAGCCGGCAGCACACCCCCTCGCAGGGCCGGCAAAGCAAGAGGCAGGCAACGACCCTCAGCAGCCAGGCAAACGCCGTCCTCGCAGGCCCCCTCGGCCGCCGTCCGCGCTTCGGCAGCAGCACTAGCCGCGGCAGCTCCCTCAGGCGTCTCCGCAGTGCCCAGGCCTCACCAGGTTTCTCCGTTGTGTCCCCGTGTAGCGACACCTTCCGGGGGTAGCCAGCACGCCTTCGCCGCAGGTCCACTGAGTGACGATCTGGCCTCACGGGCCACGGCAACAGCAGCGCCGCAGGCCCCCTCCGCTGGGCCGCCCCACGCGTCAGATCGAAGGCCCCTGCCGGGGACTCGCGTAGCGGCGACGGCCGACGTGCGCCGCGTGGGTGTCTCGGCAGTACGGCGCAGGGCCCGCTCGCCGGTAATACGCCGCCGATTTCAGCCGCAAAAGCAGCCACCAGGTCTCCGGGTCTCCGACACCTCTCTTCTCAACTTTGTCTGCCCGGACAAGGAGGCATATTCGGATGGGCCGTCGGATAGTGCGTTCGGCCGGCAGAGCCCCGTTATACGGCGGCCATCTTGCGGCACGGCTCGGCCACGCCCCCATCCCATAATCTAATCATTAACCTATCAAAATATACATTAACGGACGCTGAATGCAGCTTGTTAAATAAAGGCTTAACATTTTGTCCGGAAAGACATCCAGACTCGGTTGAAACAAAGATAGACGTACAAATATATCCTTAAATTAAAATTAAAGACATTTTTCACCAAATTACCAGCAATCCCGGCCACAAGTGCAACAACATCAGAAATAACAACATCAGAAGGAGAAAAGTCTTATACTATAGCGGAAATTCACAGCTTAAGAACTGCATATGAATTAGCCCATGGCACAGAGGAAACAACCAAATCAGACACCCAAGTCCTAGAAGAAATGGGGATTAACATGAACAGACATTGTAAAACCAACTTCAAGAGTCAATCAAAATTGTATCCTGTACTTCATCGAGGCAATGAAGTGGATACCTTCCATGATCTAGTGGTGGCAGAACTAGAGACCATGGAAAATACTAAACATGGCCAACGAAGAGAAAATCTATCTCGTAAAGAACGTCAAGCCTTGAAGTCATTGGAAAACAACAACCTGATTGAAATAAAGCCAGCGGGCAAGAGCGGCAAAACTGTCGTCATGGACAAACAGGATTACATTAATGAAGCGCAGGACCAACTGAACAATACAGAGAACTATCAGGTGCTGACTCAAAATCCAATCAATGATCTCACCATCGATCTATGTGAAAAAATTAGACACTAGCATGAAGATGGGCTGCTCAATGATGAAGAGAAGAAATTCCGAATGGTAGAGAATCCGGTGATAACCACAATATATTTTCTGCTAAAAGTGCACAAGACCCTAAAAAAAAACAGAACGACCAATAATATCTAGTTGTGGCGCGCCTTATGAGAATGTTGCCTCATATGGCGACTATTTTCTTGCACTGATTGTTCCCACTCTCAACTCCTACATCAAGGACACGGGGGGGCTTCTTGAGGATCTTAATGGGAACTACCTGGCAACCATATTATCTATTTGTGACAATTGATGTTGTTGCATCATATACATCAATAAACCACGACATAGGGATGAAAGCAACCCTATACATAAAATAAAGACAAATAGTGGAACTCAAACACACTATAATGCTAATGGACATGATTGAATTATGTCTGAAATACAATGTTTTTTTATTCAACAAAAAGTTATACTCTCAAAGCTGCGGCACTGCTATGGGAGTTTCCTTCTCTCCAAGCTATGCCAACCTCATGATGGGTTGGTGGTAGAAGAACATAGAGGTCCATTAGGATGGCGGGCGGAAAAACACCCCGCCGGCACCGTGGGAAAACCGGCGGCCTAATTAGGATTAACAGCCCAAAAAATCCGACCGCGGCGGAACTTGGCCAAGAAAAACCGCCCGTAGCGGGTGGAGATGGCCAAAATCCGCGGTGGTCGGAATCGCGGCGGAAAAACAACAACCCGCCACAAGTATAGCAGAGACACTGCACCGGAAATTAGTATATCCCCGACGGTCCCACGGTACGTACCGCTGTCTCCGACCGCCGCGGTCACACAATGGGATGAATGGAAGAGCTGAAGCAAAGCAACGCGGCAGACGATCCGTCAAAGATATGGCAGACGAAGCCAGAACCCCACAAGAAGGCCAAAAAGTGCACACAGAAAACTAGCCAGGTCCCCCAAATACACAAAACACCCCCAATGACACAAGCTCATGGCAAAACGAAAAATACAAATCCCAGGACAACACACCTTTCTGCAACACCCCAATTGGACACACCCACATAGCTGAGTATAAAACTAGGCCCTTCCCTGACCACAATCCCCTGCAAAACTCCATGAGAGAAGGGACACATACCCCAGCTGACAGGAGGGGCAAAGGACACAACATCACTAGCCACACCACACACAGCACCACCTCCACACCAGTACAATTAACCCCCTGCACAACAAACAGCACAACCATAACCACCACTCACACTCCTGCACCCACAATCACTTTGCACACCACACACCATAGCCACACAGAAAATGCCCAAATTCACTGAGAGTGAGTTGAAGGTCATGGTAGATGAGATAGAGTGGAACCACAGCTTTTCGGTAGCCTGGTCCAACCGACACCATTAGCCACAAGGACACAAATGTGGGCAAGGATAGTCCAAAGGGTCAATGCAGTAGGGACCACCCCAAGATCAAAAAAGGAGATCATGAAGCGTTGGCATGATCTGAAGAGGGTGGTCAAGGAGAGGACGAGCAAGAACCGTGAGCTGGATCAGAGGACTGGTGGTGGCCCTCCCATTCCACAAAAACCGTTCACACAATGGGAGGGGAAGGTGCTTGCCATACTGCATCCAGAGAGTCTCACAGGAGTAGCCGGGGGAAGTGGAGGCTGCTAAGTACAAACAAATGACTACCGCCACTCTGCCATGCACTTGCTTGCACAACTACAAAGCTACACTGTAGGAGAGTAGGGTCTGCAATCCTATGATCGCCCAGATTTTTTGCTTTTGCTTCATTGGTTTACGACTTTCCCTGGCTGTGGGCCTGCCAATCAGACCCACAGCCTAGCTGTTCTCTCTCGAAATTAACACACATGTACATTAGGTGCATCCACTAATTGGAACTGGGCTGCCGTATCAGTCCCTGTATCAGCATACCACAGGTATCCCGGGCATCGGTGTACCCAGGGCCTACCAGGGGCTGCAGCATGTATTATGCCACCCCTGGATGGCCGCCCAAATCTGACACAACTGGCTGCGCGACAGCTGGGGCAAGGTGGTGTAATCACCCGTTGCTGTAGGTGTAGTATTCCTATACCTAACCCTAAAATGGACACATGGATTCCTATCAGTCACTCCTATGGCAGGCCTTATCAATCCTGAGGGCAGAGTGCTGGGAATCATGTGGGATGGTGCTCTGGCGCGAGCTGAGCCCGTCGACGGCTTGCGGAACCAAGTCCTAATAGCCGTTCCATGGTGACGCGTGCCAACTACCTTAAAATGCATTATAATCCTCGCGGTTATTTGCTAACTTTGGCATCGCATCACCCACACATGTCGAGTAAGGTGTCATACGAATTGGAATACGAACCCCTCGCCAATTCTGGCGACGGGGTTAGCATTCCCCCTTTTAGAGGGGCACGACATGGAAGTAACCTTGAACCCCGGTTAAAAGTTGACTCAAGCCTCAGCATCACAAAATGGATGCTGCCACCAGACACAAGTCTGACCTCCTGTTGCTGGGAGACCTTCCAGCGGAGGGAGCTTGAACAAAGGGTTTCCTGTCGAGGGTGGTGTTAGCACCATCCCAGACAGGGTTTGTGTATCCCAGGTAGGCAGGGCTGAAAGGAAGGTGATTGCAAGTGGCACCCCGGTGCTCGCTGTGCATAGCCCGGCTCAAACCAGTTTCGGGGGCAACCCTGCCCCTGAGCTGGGGCGAAGCCGGACAAAGGATAGGGGTGTAACCACCCCCCTCCTGGCCCCACCCATAGGTAGGACCTAGTCACGGGCCAGCCCCTTTTCTTAGAATAAAGGTAGGAGCGAGTCCCCTTCCCAAATTGGATAATTCTGAATCTTGAACTACTTTCCACGAAAGGAACTCTTGACTTTTTCTGAAGACTCTCCCTTGTGGCTAAGGAGTAGCCACCCTGCACCAGCAGGCACCACCTAAGCGCTTGCGGTTTGCTGTACGTCTCTCCCACGGATCAAGACTGCCCAGCTCGATGAGACCCGGGTTCCCTGCCATCTCTGACCTCTACCTACATCGTCAGCCCAGCTGAGAGTCGTAGGTGTGACGAGACCTGCGGGACCGGCCATCTTCAGAACCTGCACGACGCTTATCTAGCACGCCCACCGAGGGACCCTCGAGTGAGTGTACCTAGGGTTTGAGAAGCCCTAACCCTGAGCAGCTCCAGCACCGAAGTCTGCCTCCCCAGCATCCACGAGATCTGCGTGGGGGCCCTTCCGCTCCTTGCTGTTCACCGCGTTGTCCGGCCACTCGCCGACCGGCTTGTGGCCCTTTTCACGACGCACCACGATAGTTTTTCATCACTGGTTTGGTTGCTCCAGACTGGCTCTTGCTCCCCTTCAACAGAGGAGTACCTCGGACCCTCCTGGTCCACTCCAGACGCCATCTTGACTCCACCGCGTGGGCTTGCCACTGCCAAGACCTGCTGCCCCACTCCTGGGCCCAGCATCATCGACAGCAGACACCTTCGTGGGACAGCTCACCCTCCATCCTGGCCGCCGCCGCGCCTCCTGGTCCGAGGAACAGCCGAGTCCGACGTCATCCACTCACCTGGTCGAGGTGACTTCATCCGGTACCATCCTGGTGCCCACACGATCGCTGGCTAGCGGTTGAGAACTGAGTCCCCTCTGCTTTCAGGTTTCCTTCATCACCGATCCAGGCTTGGATCTCGCTGAACATCGACACTGGTCGCCTGCCAGCAACTTCTTCTTTCAGGCTCCTGAGACTACAACGAGGACTCCCGACATCTTGCCGAACCTCACGCAGCCGCAGCCTCTGGGCTAGGTAACTCGAGCATTTTGGTGCTCCATCGCAGGTTCGCTCTACAAGTGTTCAGCTCCTTTTTCGTTTAGTCTCAATGATCGGATCTCTCCGGAATCAGTAACTCCAGACTCTAACCATTCGCATTTCACTGTTAGTGTAGATGGTTTCTCGTGCCCCTCGGGCATTTGTGTAAATTGTGCAACTTAAGTATTTTCATAAGAGTTTTGTAGTGTGCTTAGCTCCCTGACTCATAAAGAGCCAGGGTAGTCTTGTTATAAATAAATATCCTTTATTTTCATAACAACTTGTGTGGTGTCCTTTCACGTGGTGTTCAAGGGGTAAATGTGGTGGTAAAACAGCTGGCTTAACACGCCCTCTAGAGTTTAGCCTAAAGACTGCTCTTGTCCATGCTACTCGGATAGCTGGTCTATAAGGTTGACTTACAACCAATCATCAATAAGGGTCGTTTGGAATGATACACAGTACACTGGCATGAAGATTGGCTGCTCAATGATGATAATTTCCAAATTTCCTAGAAGCCCATCTCTACGGATGTTACCCAAGGTACATAAAAATCTATTGGATCCTCCAATGCGGCCTATCATTTCAACTAGAGGCTCGCTTCATGAACCTGTTGGTAAATATCTGGACAGGCACCTTCAACCACTCGTGCAATCCATGTCTACCTTCGTTAAAGATACTACAGACTTTTTGAACATTCTTCTCAATTTCAACACCCCATGGGAAACTGACATGTACTTTTGCACGATAGACGTTACTTCCCTTTATACTTCAATCCCCCATGACTTGGGGCTAGAGGCTACGGAACATTTTCTGTTACAATCACAGACACCATATGATTTACAGGTTTTTCTAATGGAGCTACTACACTTTACACTGTATCACAGTTACTTTTGTTACGACAACCAGTTTTTTCTCCAATTGAATGGAACATCTATGGGCAATTGTGCAGCCCCTTGCTACGCCAACCTGTTCATGCACAAGTTTGAGTTGGACCACATACTTCACACCACACCTTGGGAGAGTCATTTGTTATTGTTTATCCGCTACATTGATGACATTTTTTTAATTTGGAGAGGTTCCAAGACCACATTGACCGAAGCCATCATGAATCTCAATACCATCAACGACAGGTTGAAGTTTACCTTCCACATCAGTGATACACACATACATTTTTTGGATGTTTCTATCTATATCATTGATCAACATATCCAAACTACACTTTACAGGAAAGACACGGACAGAAACAACTTGTTACACTATCTCAGCTTTCACCAGCCTTCACTTAAACGTCACCTACCATATTCACAAATTCTCAGGATAAAACGAATCACCTCTGAACCTCAACAACTCACCCAACAAACCTTGGACATGGAACGACGCTTTGTAGAGCGAGGCTATCCATCACAAATTTTTGCAAAAGCCATTGACAAATCGCTAAACAAACAAAGGAGAACATTGTTGGAAAAACAATCAACATCTTCAAAATCATCCTCGAGAATGGTCATGGTCACGAAATTTTCAACAGAAAGTTTCAACATCAGGAAATCTATTCTCAGGCATTGGCCCCTACTACAAATGGAGTCTGACTTCAACCAGATTTTTTCGGATCAACCATTGTTTGCCTACGAAAGGAGCAAAAACTTCATGGAGTTACTAAAACCCACATGCTCCCCACAGGTCTTTTCCCAATACAAGGGTACCATACCTTGCCACAATTGTGGAAACTGTAACAATATCATTACAGGCAATAGTATACAGCACCCAACCAAGGGCCATAACATCAAACTTTTTGTTTCAGCGACTTGCGATTCCAAAAATGTAGTCTACATGTTAAAATGTCCATGCGGCTTGCCGTATATCGGAAAAACTGAAAGAAAAATGAAAACCCGACTGAATGAACACAAAAGTAACATTCGCAATAACAACCCCAAATCTACTGTAGCCGCACACTTCAATGAACATAAACATAACGTCAGCCAATTGCGCTTTCTAGTGTGTGAGACAGTTCCATTAAAAGAAGGATGTGAGAACAAAAAATTTTTGATCCAAAGAGAAATATCTTGGATATACAAAATGAACTCCATGGTACCCCTTGGACTGAATGACCGCCTTGAACTCAGTTGCTTTATTTGACTTTGTATAGATGCCTGTGTGAATGTGTAGATGTTTAAAGATTCCATGCCTTTGTTCATTCGAATGACACCTAATTTTTTGAATGTCAGTTACTTTCAAGTGATTCTATTTCTAATTTGTTTAATTTGTCTATTCATTTTAACCTATTCTTTTTAATTTAAGTGTTAGTCCCTGTTCATTCTCACCTTATTTCAAGTGTCAACAGTTATATGTTAACCATTCCTGGACATCTTGTTGATTTTTTCTCTCCGATTTTTTTCCGATTTCCTGTAACTTTATTGCTCCTGACATAACTTCTTTCAAATTAACACACGGCATTTTGAACTAATATGTTGAACTTACATTTCGTTATTAGTTACATCTTATCTCACCCCACTTTTATATACACACTCATCTTTCCATATACACACTCATCTTTTCTACCGATCTATTTTTACTGATTCCTGTCATACTTATGGTTCGTCAAATTTCTAAGCTTACTTTCCTTCTTTAAGATGGCCGCCATACTCCCAGTCCTCTTTCTCTATTTACAACTTGCTTTCTATACTTAACATGGTTACACGCACAGCAACATTCTTCCGGACCGGAGCATTTTGCAGATGCCCGTCTAACGCATGAACCGAGGTAACTTCCCTAACTAATCATCTTATCCGACTTTGGTACGTGGTTCTATTTCACTCTGTATTTCGCCGCCACCATGTACATTTCGGCGCACTTTCTGGTGTTTACACGCGCCAAACCGAATACAGCGGGTCATTTGGGTTTAATTTTCAAACACTGTTGGTGATACTTCACAATTAAGCTTTTTACTTTTAGTCTTTCACTTAGAGACTCGCATATCTACTGTTTTTGGTATCCCGGACGGGATATGTTACATGTTTAGATGCACAGTGTTTTAATTTAGAGACTCTTGTATCTTTCGTTCTTTTTACTTATTGATCTATGGAATCCCCAATGGGACATGCTACATTATCTCCTATTTCTATTATAGGATTCCTCCTGACGAAGGGTACCGACCCGAAATGCATTGAGGATATCCGTTGATACCGTTATTGACATAACATGTGAAATTTGAAATACAACATAAAGAGCACTCTATTGAGAATAAATGAACTTTGATTCAACTCTTATTGGTATAAAAATTTGGTGACTTCGTTACCCTACAGCGCTGTGCGCACAGAGGGACACTACCTAAGATAGGACAGTGCAACTAACATTATTCATCGACCTTGGTTTAGGGGTCGCTCCTCTTGCAGCACGCCACTACCTGCTAAGATTTATCTACAGTTAGAGAAAAACTGGTGTGCGTGATATCCCAACTTCCTCTTCACGACGCACCACGATAGTTTTTCATCACTGGTTTGGTTGCTCCAGACTGGCTCTTGCTCCCCTTCAACAGAGGAGTACCTCGGACCCTTCTGGTCCACTCCAGACGCCATCTTGACTCCACTGCGTGGGCTTGCCACTGCCAAGACCTGCTGCCCCACTCCTGGGCCCAGCATCATCGACAGCAGACACCTTCGTGGGACAGCTCGCCCTCCATCCTGGTCGCCGCCGCGCCTCCTGGTCCGAGGAACAGCCGAGTCCGACGTCATCCACTCACCTGGTCGAGGTGACTTCATCCGGTACCATCCTGGTGCCCACACGATCGCTGGCTAGCGGTTGAGAACTGAGTCCCCTCTGCTTTCAGGTTTCCTTCATCACCGATCCAGGCTTGGATCTCGCTGAACATCGACACTGGTCGCCTGCCAGCAACTTCTTCTTTCAGGCTCCTGAGACTACAACGAGGACTCCCGACATCTTGCCGAACCTCACGCAGCTGCAGCCTCTGGGCTAGGTAACTCGAGCATTTCGGTGCTCCATCGCAGGTTCGCTCTACAAGTGTTCAGCTCCTTTTTCGTTTAGTCTCAATGATCGGATCTCTCCGGAATCAGTAACTCCAGACTCTAACCATTCGCATTTCACTGTTAGTGTAGATGGTTTCTCGTGCCCCTCGGGCATTTGTGTAAATTGTGCAACTTGAAGTATTTTCATAAGAGTTTTGTAGTGTGCTTAGCTCCCTGACTCATAAAGAGCCAGGGTAGTCTTGTTATAAATAAATATCCTTTATTTTCATAACAACTTGTGTGGTGTCCTTTCACGTGGTGTTCAAGGGGTAAATGTGGTGGTAAAACAGCTGGCTTAACACGCCCTCTAGAGTTTAGCCTAAAGACTGCTCTTGTCCATGCTACTCGGATAGCTGGTCTATAAGGTTGACTTACAACCAATCATCAATAAGGGTCGTTTGGAATGATACACAGTGACCACTAGAATAGTGAGCACTACATATCAGGCCAACTTCTCACATTGGTGAGCAGCGGTTGGGATTTGAGCTTGCTGTTGTTTTACCACACACGTATCCTAAGAATATCAAGTTGAAAGATCAAATAAGTACCCAGGTACATATAACTTAACTTAGAATACTCTGAGTTCTACTGAACCAGCTGTTGTAGTGTAACAGGGCTTAGCACACCCTGACTACAACTCTTAGCAAGGGATCAGTAGGTAAACACATAGTGTAGGTAGGTGCATCACTTACACCTCACTAGAAAGCATGTCGGTCCACGGAGAGTCTGCGGAGACTCCCTTAGTGGTCATTGACCCTCCACAGGTCATGTCACGATATGCAGCTCTTAGCTTCAAGGAGATGAGACAACTGTGTGCCTCCAGGAAGCTAAACCAGGGTTCTAACCCTACCATCACATTTCTGATAGGTCTCTTAGAGACTTACGATGCTAGGAGGTCCTCTAACACAGGTCCCCCCAATGCTGATGGGAACATGCCTCCCTTAGAGGGAACCCTTGGTGACCCAGACCTCGACCTCCATACAGAGGAGGAAGACGAGGAGGAATTATCAGGAGACGAGGCAAACAAAGGTCCAGTGGTAGTCAGCAGGCTTACAAGGACCAACTTAAGCAGGCATGAGAATGGAACTGGGGGAGCCCCGGGCCCACGCTCAAGCAGGCCTAACCTTGGGAACGGACGAGCTAGGTCTCTCTCCAGAGGCTCTAACAGATCTGTTCGTACACATGTCTCTCAGGCATCTTCTCAGAGAGGAATGACGTCCCCTCAGAGAAGGGAGCATGAAGCGAAGATGAGGGAAGTCAATCTGAGGATCGAGCGGGAAGAACTTGCCCTCGCCAAAGAAAGACTTGCCTTGGCCCGAGAGCAGAAATTAAGTGGGTTAGATCCCACTGGTGGCAGCATTCTCATTAGAGAGAAAGACAGGGGTATAGACACTAGACACCTGAGTAAAATAGTGCCCCCCTTTAAACAAGGGGACGACATCCACAAGTGGATATCTGCTTTGGAGAGGGCCTGCACTGTCCAGTGCGTCCCCCCAAGTCAGTGGGCAGCTATACTGTGGCTCTCCTTTGAAGGTAAAGGGCGAGACAAGCTCCTCACTACTAGAGCTGAGGATGCAAACAACTACCAGGTCCTGAAGAATACACTGATTGATGGGTTCGGCTTAACCACGGAACAGTACAGGTTACTGTTCAGGGACACCCAGAAAATTCAGTCTCAGGATTGGACTGACTTTGTCGATTGTGCCACTAAGGCTTTGGAAGGCTGGTTGCTGGGTAGCAAGGTTACTGATTACACAGGATTGTACAATCTTATCATGAGAGAACAGATTTTAAACAACTGTCAGAACCAATTGTTGCATCAGCACCTTGTCGACTCGGATCTGACCTCTCCCCAAGCATTGGGAAAGAAGGCAGACAGATGGGTCAGAACAAGGGTCAAGCAGAACCAGACTCAGAACCAGGGTGGTCAGAAGAAAGCAGACCAAAAGTGTAGTAACAAGAACGAACAAAATGACCAGAAGTCTTCGACAGGTCCCCAACAAACCAAAGAGGGTGGGTGTCAGGCTTCACAGAAGAAGAAGACTCAAGAAGGCCAGTCAAAAAGGTGGTGCCAATACTGTAAAAGTAAGACTCACTGGTTTAGTGAGTGCACCAAGAAAGGAGGGCAACCTCCTGCCACTGCAGCCCCTAAGGCACCTGCACCCCCTAGTACAGTCAGCAGTGGTAGTGCGCCTCCCAAGGCATTAGTTGGGTTAACCTTGGGAACCGAGGGGGGTGACGACTTAGTCAGCACGCTCACTCAGGCCGTCCTTGTCTGTACAGGGGATATGGATATGTCCCCTGATGCCAGTCCCAATACTTTGGGCAAATACAGGCAGACGCCTTTGATCAATGGAAAAGTGGCTCAGGCCTACAGGGACACTTGTGCCAGTGTCACCATGGTGACGCCTAACTTTTTGGACCCTGGACAGATCATGCTAGGTACCGATTACCTAGTGACCAATGCCAGCAATGTCACTACCAATCACAGTATGGCAGTTGTTGATTTCTCCTGGGGAGGGGTAAGTGGCCCGAAGAAAGTTGTGGTTAGTTCAGACCTCCCCGTAGAATGCCTGTTGGGCAATGATTTGGAAACGTTACAATGGTCAGAAGTGGAGCAGAGGACTCACATGGAAATGTTAGGCTTGCCAGCACATATCCTTGCTGTGACCAGGTCACAGGCCAAAAGATGCCCCACTGAACAGGTGCTGGATCCTGGAAGAACGGACCAGACACCTTCCAAGAAAAGGAGCAGTAAGGGTAAGGCCTCGCCTTCCCCCTGGTCGTGGATCAAGTCTCTGAGGAGGCTGACCTTAAAGAACTGAGGGAAACTGAGCCAAAAGAGCTTGAACCTGGTCAGGTTGAGTTTCTGGGCTCAGGGGGACCCTCCAGGGAAGACCTGGGGAAGGCACAGTTAGACTGCCCCTCACTTGAACCCCTCAGACAGCAGGCTGCTGCTGAGGCTGCAGGGAACGCCACAGGTACCCACAAAGTGTACTGGGACGATGGACTCCTGTACTCCGAGGCAAGAGACCCCAAACCTGGCGCGACCAGGAGGCTGGTCATCCCCTTGTCTCTGAGAGGTTTCCTTCTTACCTTGGCCCACGAGATTCCCCTTGCAGGTCACTTAGGCCAGAATAAGACTTGGGACAGAATTGTTCCACACTTTCACTGGCCCCACATGTCCGAAGATACGAAGGAGTTTTGCCGCTCCTGTGTCACTTGCCAAGCCAGTGGTAAGTCAGGTGGCACGACAAAGGCCCCCCTCATACCACTGCCGGTGGTGGGGGTACCCTTTGAACGAGTGGGGATCGACATTGTCGGACCAATGGAACCCCAGACAGCATCAGGGCACAAGTTTATACTCGTGGTGGTGGACCACGCCACCAGGTATCCTGAAGCTATTCCCCTTAGGACCACTACAGCACCTGTGGTGGCACGGGCCCTAGTTGGAGTGTTCTCCAGAGTGGGCTTCCCTAAGGAGGTTGTCTCAGACAGAGGTGCAAACTTTATGTCGGGATATCTGACTGCAATGTGGAAGGAGTGTGGTGTCAACTACAAGTTCACCACACCCTATCACCCACAATGCAATGGGCTTGTTGAGAGATTCAACAGGACCCTAAAAGGGATGATTCACGGACTACCGGAAAAGCTTCGGCGGAGATGGGATGTCCTGATACCCTGCCTCTTGTTCGCCTACAGAGAGGTCCCGCAGAAGGGGGTTGGCTACAGCCCTTTTGAACTTCTGTTCGGACATCCTGTAAGGGGACCCCTTTGTTTGGTAAAGGAAGGATGGGAGAGACCTCTCAGAAAGCCGGCATCAAACATTGTGGACTATGTGCTCGGTCTCCGCTCGCGGATGGCTGAGTACATGGAAAAGGCATCTAAAAACCTTGAGGCGAGCCAAGAATTACAGAAAGCTTGGCACGACCAAAAGGCTGTCCTGACTGTGTATCAGCCTGGACAGAAGGTGTGGATGCTGGAGCCAGTGGCCCCAGCAGCACTCAAAGACAAATGGTCTGGGCCCCACACGATCATTGAGCAAAAGGGAGAGGTCACCTACTTGGTAGACCTGGGAACTCCCCGGAGCCCCCACAGGGTGCTCCATGTAAACAGGCTCAAGGCATATGTCGACAGGGAGGGCATGGGCTTGCTCATGGCCACAGATGAGGGACAGGAGGAGGAGAGTGACCCTCTCCCGGACCTGCTCTCTCAGAACCCTGACGATGGGTCAGTAGATGGTGTTGTCTTTTGTGGCAGCCTCTCTGGACATCAACAAAAGGATTGTAAACAGGTTCTTCAATCCTTTCGACATATGTTCTCTCTGACACCCAGTCAGACCAATTGGTGTACCCATGAGGTCGACACTGGGGACAGTCTGCCCGTAAAGAGTAAAATCTATCGACAGCCTGATCATGTCAGAGACTGCATCAAGACAGAGGTGCAGAAGATGTTGGAGCTGGGAGTCATTGAGCCCTCGGACAGCCCCTGGGCTAGTCCCGTAGTTCTCGTGCCGAAACCTCACACCCAGGGCGGTAAGAAAGAGATGAGGTTTTGCGTGGACTACAGAGGCCTCAATGCAGTCACTAAGACTGACGCCCACCCGATACCAAGAGCAGATGAACTTATAGACCGGTTGGCTTCGGCCAACTACTTAAGTACATTTGACCTGACAGCTGGGTATTGGCAAATCAGGTTAGCTGAGGAGGCCAAGCCCAAAACAGCATTTTCTACCCCGGGTGGGCATTATCAGTTCGTGGTAATGCCCTTTGGTTTGAAAAATGCGCCTGCCACCTTCCAAAGGCTGGTGAATCAAGTTCTCACTGGGTTGGACGACTTCTGTGCGGCGTATCTGGACGATATCGCTGTCTTTAGCTCCACCTGGGAGGATCACCTGGTCCACCTGAGGAAAGTGTTAGAGGCCCTGCAAAAGGCAGGCCTCACTATCAAGGCCACTAAGTGCCAGATAGGGCAGACACAGGTTGTATACCTGGGCCACCTTGTAGGTGGAGGCCAGGTTCAGCCATTGGAGAGCAAAATACAGGCCATCCAGGACTGGGCTCCTCCAACCACCCAGACTCAGGTTCGAGCTTTCTTGGGCCTGACTGGTTATTACCGGAAATTTGTCAGAAATTATGGATCCATTGTGACCCCGCTAAACGACCTGACAAGTAAAAAGATGCCAAAAAAAGTTCAGTGGACAGCAAGCTGTCAGAAGGCATTCGATGACCTAAAGCAGGCCATGTGCACAGCACCTATCCTAAAGAGTCCAGACTACTCCAAAACATTCATTGTCCAAACAGACGCTTCTGAGTTGGGTGTGGGAGCTGTTCTATCTCAGCTGAATTTTGATGGTCATGACCAGCCCATAGCTTTTATTAGCAGGAGGCTGACCCCCAGAGAGAAGAATTGGTCAGCTATTGAGAGGGAGGCCTTTGCTGTGGTTTGGGCCCTGAAGAAGTTGAGGCCATACTTGTTTGGCACTCACTTCAAGATTCAGACCGACCATAAGCCCCTCTTGTGGCTAAATCAAATGAAGGGTGAAAACCCCAAACTACTTAGGTGGTCCATTTCCCTACAGGGGATGGACTTCACAGTGGAGCATAGACCTGGCACTGATCATGGCAATGCAGATGGGCTCTCCAGGTATTTCCACTTAGAGCAAGAAGACTCACCTGGTCAAGGTTAGCTTATTGTCCCAAAGTTTGGGGGGGGGTCATGTAGGAGAGTAGGGTCTGCAATCCAATGATCGCCCAGATTTTTTGCTTTTGCTTCATTGGTTTACGACTTTCCCTGGCTGTGGGCCTGCCAATCAGACCCACAGCCTAGCTGTTCTCTCTCGAAATTAACACACATGTACATTAGGTGCATCCACTAATTGGAACTGGGCCGCCGCATCAGTCCCTGTATCAGCATACCACAGGTATCCCGGGCATCGGTGTACCCAGGGCCTACCAGGGGCTGCAGCATGTATTATGCCACCCCTGGATGGCCGCCCAAATCTGACACAACTGGCTGCGCGACAGCTGGGGCAAGGTGGTGTAATCACCCGTTGCTGTAGGTGTAGTATTCCTATACCTAACCCTAAAATGGACACATGGATTCCTATCAGTCACTCCTATGGCAGGCCTTATCAATCCTGAGGGCAGAGTGCTGGGAATCATGTGGGATGGTGCTCTGGCGCGAGCTGAGCCCGTCGACGGCTTGCGGAACCAAGTCCTAATAGCCGTTCCATGGTGACGCGTGCCAACTACCTTAAAATGCATTATAATCCTCGCGGTTATTTGCTAACTTTGGCATCGCATCACCCACACATGTCGAGTAAGGTGTCATACGAATTGGAATACGAACCCCTCGCCAATTCTGGCGACGGGGTTAGCATTCCCCCCTTTTAGAGGGGCACGACATGGAAGTAACCTTGAACCCCGGTTAAAAGTTGACTCAAGCCTCAGCATCATAAAATGGATGCTGCCACCAGACACAAGTCTGACCTCCTGCTGCTGGGAGACCTTTCAGCGGAGGGAGCTTGGACAAAGGGTTTCCTGTCGAGGGCGGTGTTAGCACCATCCCAGACAGGGTTTGTGTATCCCAGGTAGGCAGGGCTGAAAGGAAGGTGATTGCAAGTGGCACCCCGGTGCTCGCTGTGCATAGCCCGGCTCAAACCAGTTTCGGGGGCAACCCTGCCCCTGAGCTGGGGCGAAGCCGGACAAAGGATAGGGGTGTAACCACCCCCCTCCTGGCCCCACCCATAGGTAGGACCTAGTCACGGGCCAGCCCCTTTTCTTAGAATACAGGTAGGAGCGAGTCCCCTTCCCAAATTGGATAATTCTGAATCTTGAACTACTTTCCACGAAAGGAACTCTTGACTTTTTCTGAAGACTCTCCCTTGTGGCTAAGGAGTAGCCATCCTGCACCAGCAGGCACCACCTAAGCACTTGCGGTTTGCTGTACGTCTCTCCCACGGATCAAGACTGCCCAGCTCGACGAGACCCGGGTTCCCTGCCATCTCTGACCTCTACCTACATCGTCAGCCCAGCTGAGAGTCGTAGGTGTGACGAGACCTGCGGGACCGGCCATCTTCAGAACCTGCACGACGCTTATCTAGCACGCCCACCGAGGGACCCTCGAGTGAGTGTACCTAGGGTTTGAGAATCCCTAACCCTGAGCAGCTCCAGCACCGAAGTCTGCCTCCCCAGCATCCACGAGATCTGTGTGGGGGCCCTTCCGCTCCTTGCTGTTCACCGCGTTGTCCGGCCACTCGCCGACCGGCTTGTGGCCCTCTTCACGACGCACCACGATAGTTTTTCATCACTGGTTTGGTTGCTCCAGACTGGCTCTTGCTCCCCTTCAACAGAGGAGTACCTCGGACCCTCCTGGTCCACTCCAGACGCCATCTTGACTCCACCGCGTGGGCTTGCCACTGCCAAGACCTGCTGCCCCACTCCTGGGCCCAGCATCATCGACAGCAGACACCTTCGTGGGACAGCTCGCCCTCCATCCTGGTCGCCGCCGCGCCTCCTGGTCCGAGGAACAGCCGAGTCCGACGTCATCCACTCACCTGGTCGAGGTGACTTCATCCGGTACCATCCTGGTGCCCACACGATCGCTGGCTAGCGGTTGAGAACTGAGTCCCCTCTGCTTTCAGGTTTCCTTCATCACCGATCCAGGCTTGGATCTCGCTGAACATCGACACTGGTCGCCTGCCAGCAACTTCTTCTTTCAGGCTCCTGAGACTACAACGAGGACTCCCGACATCTTGCCGAACCTCACGCAGCCGCAGCCTCTTGGCTAGGTAACTCGAGCATTTTGGTGCTCCATCGCAGGTTCGCTCTACAAGTGTTCAGCTCCTTTTTCGTTTAGTCCCACTGATCGGATCTCTCCGGAATCAGTAACTCCAGACTCTAACCATTCGCATTTCACTGTTAGTGTAGATGGTTTCTCGTGCCCCTCGGGCATTTGTGTAAATTGTGCAACTTGAAGTATTTTCATAAGAGTTTTGTAGTGTGCTTAGCTCCCTGACTCATAAAGAGCCAGGGTAGTCTTGTTATAAATAAATATCCTTTATTTTCATAACAACTTGTGTGGTGTCCTTTCACGTGGTGTTCAAGGGGTAAATGTGGTGGTAAAACAGCTGGCTTAACACGCCCTCTAGAGTTTAGCCTAAAGACTGCTCTTGTCCATGCTACTCGGATAGCTGGTCTATAAGGTTGACTTACAACCAATCATCAATAAGGGTCGTTTGGAATGATACACAGTACACTGACATGAAGATGGGCTGCTCAATGATGAAGAGAAGAAATTCCGAATGGTAGAGAATCCGGTGATAACCACAATATATTTTCTGCTAAAAGTGCACAAGACCCTAAAAAAAAAAACAGAACGACCAATAATATCTAGTTGTGGCGCGCCTTATGAGAATGTTGCCTCATATGGCGACTATTTTCTTGCACTGATTGTTCCCACTCTCAACTCCTACATCAAGGACACGGGGGGGCTTCTTGAGGATCTTAATGGGAACTACCTGGCAAACATATTATCTATTCGTGACAATTGATGTTGTTGCATTATATACATCAATAAACCACGACATAGGGATGAAAGCAACCCTATACATAAAATAAAGACAAATAGTGGAACTCAAACACACTATAATGCTAATGGACATGATTGAATTATGTCTGAAATACAATGTTTTTTTATTCAACAAAAAGTTATACTCTCAAAGCTGCGGCACTGCTATGGGAGTTTCCTTCTCTCCAAGCTATGCCAACCTCATGATGGGTTGGTGGTAGAAGAACATAGAGGTCCATTAGGATGGCGGGCGGAAAAACACCCCGCCGGCACCGTGGGAAAACCGGCGGCCTAATTAGGATTAACAGCCCAAAAAATCCAACCGCGGCGGAACTTGGCCAAGAAAAACCGCCCGTAGCGGGTGGAGATGGCCAAAATCCGCTGTGGTCGGAATCGCGGCGGAAAAACAACAACCCGCCACAAGTATAGCAGAGACACTGCACCGGAAATTAGTATATCCCCGACGGTCCCACGGTACGTACCGCTGTCTCCGACCGCCGCGGTCACACAATGGGATGAATGGAAGAGCTGAAGCACAGCAACGCGGCAGACGATCCGTCAAAGATATGGCAGACGAAGCCAGAACCCCACAAGAAGGCCAAAAAGTGCACACAGAAAACTAGCCAGGTCCCCCAAATACACAAAACACCCCCAATGACACAAGCTCATGGCAAAACGAAAAATACAAATCCCAGGACAACACACCTTTCTGCAACACCCCAATTGGACACACCCACATAGCTGAGTATAAAACCAGGCCCTTCCCTGACTACAATCCCCTGCAAAACTCCATGAGAGAAGGGACACATACCCCAGCTGACAGGAGGGGCAAAGGACACAACATCACTAGCCACACCACACACAGCACCACCTCCACACCAGCACAATTAACCCCCTGCACAACAAACAGCACAACCATAACCACCACTCACACTCCTGCACCCACAATCACTTTGCACACCACACACCATAGCCACACAGAAAATGCCCAAATTCACTGAGAGTGAGTTGAAGGTCATGGTAGATGAGATAGAGTGGAACCACAGCTTTTCGGTAGCCTGGTCCAACCGACACCATTAGCCACAAGGACACAAATGTGGGCAAGGATAGTCCAAAGGGTCAATGCAGTAGGGACCACCCCAAGATCAAAAAAGGAGATCATGAAGCGTTGGCATGATCTGAAGAGGGTGGTCAAGGAGAGGACGAGCAAGAACCGTGAGCTGGATCAGAGGACTGGTGGTGGCCCTCCCATTCCACAAAAACCGTTCACACAATGGGAGGGGAAGGTGCTTGCCATACTGCATCCAGAGAGTCTCACAGGAGTAGCCGGGGGGAGTGGAGGCTGCTAAGTACAAACAAATGACTACCGCCACTCTGCCATGCACTTGCTTGCACAACTACAAAGCTACACCACCTAGGACATATACCATCCATCTGCACCACACACTCACAAAAACATGAGTCACAGATCCAACATTCACCCACTCCCATTCACCCCAAACATAGCTACCAACATAACAATGAGGGCATGTGTACAGGCAGACAGCACTACAACTCCCACCAGGCCCCCTGGCACACAGCATCAGCAAGATGGATCCCTCACCCCACCCCACCCAGAAGCATGTGTCAGCCATTACACAACCCCCATCAAACTCACATGTAGGTAGCCATCTTCCCTGGGAGGGTGTCTGGGGGTGGGAGGCCTGTACCACTACTACCACCATGCCTCCTCTCCCACACCTGGGCAGGGTGGAGCCCTCCCCCACCCCACCCAGGAGCAGTTGGAAGCCATTGCAGTACACCAAACAAAATCACAGGTAGGTAGCCATCTACCCTGGAAGGGTGTCTGGGGGTGGGGGTACCTGCACCACTACTCCCACAGTGCCTCCTGTCCCACAACCTAGCAAGATGGATTCCTTCCACCACCCCACCCAGAAGCATGTGTCAGCCATTACATCACCCTCATCAAACTTATGGTAGGTAGTCATCTTCACAGTGAGGGTGTTTGTGGGTGGGAGGCCTTCACTACTACTCCCAACATTCCATCTGAACCCACACCTGAGCAGGATGGAGCCCTCCCCCACCCCACCCAGGAGCAGTTGGAAGCCATTGCAGTACACCAAACAAACTTACAGGTAGGTAGCCATCTTCACAATGAAGGTGTCTGGGGGTGGGGGGCCTGCACCACAACTCCCAACATCCCCTCTGTCCCACATCTGAGCAGGATGGAGTCCTCCCCCACCCAGGAGCATTTGGAAGCCATTGCAGTACACCAAACAAACTTACAGGTAGGTAGCCATCTTCACAATGAGGGTGTCTGGGGGGTGGGAGGCCTGCACCACTACTCCCAACATCCCCTCTGTCCCACACCTGAGCCGGATGAAGCCCTCCCCCACCCAGGAGCATTTAGAAGCCATTGCAGTACACCAAACAAACTTACAGGTAGGTAGCCATCTTCACAATGAGGGTGTCTGGGGGTGGGGGGCCTGAACCACTACTCCCAACATCCCCTGTGTCCCACACCTGAGCAGGATGGAGCGCTCCCCCACCCAGGAGCATTTGGAAGCCATTGCAGTACACCAAACAAACTTACAGGTAGGTAGCCAGTACATGCACCCACCCATTTTAAAATAATCTAATGGTGCCATATGACAACACCAGCCCTCTCATTGCACAAAGAGGCATACCTACGTGTTGGAGCCGGCCTCGTGGCGTGGTCCTGTTCCCCCTCGCTAAGCCGCACCAGGTCCCATGCACCTCGGGGCGCCTCCATTTTGGATTATACGTCACTCCACGTGACCACCTACATGACCCTGCTCTACCCGGCCTCGGTCCCAGCGAGGCCCGACATCGAGGCGCCAACCCCTGGTCTGGGGGATACCACGTGAGCCCTTCCCACTCCCAGCGGAGGGCAGTATCGATGGGACCCCCAACCGTCCTTCCCCACCTAGGTGCGATCGCCCCACAGCTCTCTGGGGCCTGGCGCCTCTCCTGCTGGGCGTCTGGCCGCGCCTTACCCGGCCTCTCCGCCCTCCTGGGTGCAAGGGTCCGGACATCAAAGGGCTCGAGACCTATATCTGGGGCGACCCGGCAACAAGACGACAGTTGTATCCCGGAGTCAAGAGCCCTGCTGATCGGATCGCGGCTGACCCTACGGAGAAAGACTCTTCCTCAACCGACACTGAGCCCTGCTGACGACGTCGCGGCTCCATCGTGCTTACAAGACCTTCACGAACCTTTGGGGCCCTGCTGACGCTGTCGCGGCCCGACCTTGTTGAAACGTACCATCAGAGCCCAGCTGACCTCGTCGCGGCTCGACCGAAGCGGACCTACCACCGGAGCCCTGCAGACGCCGTCGCGGCTCTCCACGTCCGAGCCGCTCTGAGACCAGCACCCAAGGCCTGGCGCAGAGCCTTCCCGTACCTGGTTGGTACTAAGACTGTCCCGCTACCCTATCCCTCCAAGAACATTGAGACTCTTACCGGATCACTCGATCCCATTGTAAATATTGAACCGTGCTCCTTTTTATATAAAGAACCAAGATAAGCAACTGATACGGAGTCCTGTGTGGTGGTGTTACTGGGCCTAGTACGATCATAGGAGAAGGACCTCTCCTAGGAGGCTTCTCAGCGGCGCTCGGCTATAACTTTGCGGTAGGAAGGTGCCCCGGAGTAGTCCCCCCGACTCCCCGGGGGTCCTCCCTCCAACATTTGATGGCAGCGGTGGGATCCGAGCCAGACGCAATCGTACAGGCAAGTAACGCACCCACTACCTAACCAGACGGAAAAAGAAAAAGGGAACCATGGACGGCCAAGAAGCAACCGTGGCCGCAACCTTCCAGCTGGAAAAACTGGAGGAATACACCCACAAAGAACTCAAACAATTCTGCAAGGACAAAGGGATCCCAACCACAGGATTGGGCACCAAGGAGGAAATGCAGAAAGCCCTGAAAGCCTGGGCAGAAGCCGAGGCCACTCCACCCCGCGCCGAAGGGACCTCGGCCCGGGACGAAAACCTGCCGACCACAACCCCGACAGATGGGGGGCGAGGCATCCCCGAAGCAAGCCTATCCCACGAAGAAATGCGAGAACGAGAGAGGGTCCGGGCACACGAAATGGACCTCGCACGACTCCGGCTGGACGGCGAGCTCCAACTGGCAGAGAAGAAAATAGCCCTGGAGCAACTACGGCTGCAAGAGGAAATTGAAGAAAAGAAACGGCACCGGGAACTCGAAGAGAGACGGCTAACCCTTGAGCACGAGAGGAGCCTCAAAGAACTCGAACTGAAAGCCAAAACGGGGGAGACCAGCACCCCCGGGACCCGGGACGCTCCGCCACTGACCGAGCCAAAGGTTCATATCCCCAAGGATGTCGTCAAAGAATACTACAAGAACGACGAAATCCAGCAATGGTTCCGAGCCTACGAGGTAGCCATGACCTCCCATCTGGTACCCCGGAAGGATTGGGGTGCCGGCCTATGGGGGAGGTTCCTCAGCGAGGGCCGTGATACCCTGCTGCAACTTCCCGACGCAGTGATGACCTCCTACGACCACATGAAAGAAGCCCTACTCACCCGCTACGGACTATCCGCCGAGATGTACCGGCAGCGCTTCCGAGACTGCAAGAAGCTCCCCGGTACCACATGGGTCGAGTACGTGGACTTCTTCAGCCGGGCCTTTGAAGGGTGGATAAAAGGGAGCAAGGTCACATCGTACAATGAACTGTTCGACCTCATTGTCTGGGAGCACCTCGCCAACAACTGCTTTGTGGAACTAAGGCAACACCTCCTGGACAGTAAACTGACCGAGCCCCGGAAGCTCGCCGCCGAAGCAGACCGATGGGTCAACACCCGGGTCCCCCGGAACCCCGTGGGGGACTACCAACGGAGTACCACGGGTCCTCCTCGCCAGCGGGGCGGAGGAGGGGGTCCCACTGCGGTCGAAAATTTCCGGCCGGACCGCCCAGAAGCCCGCCACGAGGCCAAGCCGCCAACCACACGTCCCCGACCATGGGCCGAAGGGGGACCCCCATCGCCCGGCCTGGACCCCGACCACCAGTGACCTGCTTCGGCTGCCAGCAGACCGGCCAGTATGCCAGGGACCCGGCCTGCCCCGTGAACCGACGGAACGGGACCGCTGGGCCCCCTCCCCGACAAATAGCAGCCGCAGCCCTGGGGGAAGGAGAGGACGAGAAGGAAAACCGCGACGACGGATCCCCCGAGTGGGAACCCGCTGCCATGTCGCTCGTATGCCTGGGCTCCCGAGAAATGGTGCCCCGAGCGGCCATCCCCAGCAACACCCAGAAGTACCAGCAGTGGGTCACCATCAATGGACGACGGGCCGAAGCCCTCCGGGACACTGGGGCCAGCGTGACCGCTGTCCGCTGCCACCTGGTGACCCCCGAACAAATCCTGCCACATGTCCTATGCCCTGTCCGGACCACGGACAACACCGAGAGCATGTGCCGGATGGCCAGGATCCCCTTCGAGTGGGGAGGAGTGTCCGGCACCCTAAAAGTGACTGTCCGCGACGACGCCCCCGTGGACTGCCTCCTGGGGAATGACCTAGAGAGCTCCCCCTGGGCCCAGGTGGAGCGCCGAGAGCATCTGGGGATGCTAGGGCTGCCCGAGTGGGCCTGCGCCACCACCCGGTCCATGATCGCCCAACCAGCCGCTGCCGCGGCCACCGACAAGCCTACGGGCCCAGAACTATCACCATCCTCCGGCACGGAGGAACCCGACGATGAGGCCGGGCCATCCAAACTTTCTCCCGACGAGGCCGCCTCCCTCAGCGAGATCCCCGAGCTGGCCCAGTGGCGCCACGATGGGGGCCCCACCCGCGAACAATTCCAGCAAGAACAGAAGGCCTGCCTGTCCCTCGAGGGGGCCCGACAGCAAGCGGCCGCCCAGGCCTCGGGGGACCCCACGGGAACCCACTGGGTCTATTGGGACAATGACTTACTATACAGCGAGCAGAAAATCGCCGAACTGGGAGCCGGCCGGGTGTTGGTGGTTCCCCTCCGGTTCCGGGAGTTCCTCCTGAACCTGGCGCATGACGTGCCCCTCGCCGGACACCTCGGGCAGGACAAGACTTACAGCCGCCTAGTGACCCATTTCTATTGGCCCCGAATGCGGAGAGACGTGGACCACCACTGCCGGTCCTGCCCGACCTGCCAGGCTAGCGGAAAGACTGGGGGTCGAGTTAAAGTCCCCCTCCAACCATTTCCAGCCGTCCACACCCCGTTCGAACGAGTGGGGATCGACATCGTGGGGCCCCTCGACCCCCGAACCGCCCTGGGACACCGCTTCATCCTGGTACTGGTCGACCATGCCACCCGATACCCCGAGGCCATCCCACTCCGCACTGTGACAGCTCCAGTGGTGGGCCGGGCCCTGATGGGCATCTTCTCCAGGGCGGGGTTCCCCCGAGAAGTGGTGAGCGACAGGGGTACGAACTTTATTTCAAAGTACATGAAATCCCTCTGGCAACAATGTGGGGTCACCTACAGATTCACCACCCCTTACCACCCCCAGGGGAACGGACTGGTCGAGCGGTTCAACAGAACCCTGAAAGGGATGATCCAGGGCCTGGAAGAGCCCCTGAGGAGGAGGTGGGATGTCCTGCTACCCTGCCTCCTGTTCGCCTATCGGGAGGTACCACAGAAATCCCTGGGCTTCAGCCCCTTCGAACTATTGTATGGGCACCCCGTCCGAGGGCCCCTCAGCCTGGTCAAGGAGGGCTGGGAGGCGAACGTCCAAGATGCCCCCCCCGACGTCTACCGGTACCTCCTGACCCTGCGGAACCAGACTCGGAAGTTCCGGGCCCTGGCAGAAGCCAACCTCGAAGCCAGCCAAGAGGACATGAAGCGCTGGTATGACGCAAATGCCTCGACCATCGAGTTCGAGCCGGGCCAGCAAGTCTGGGTCATGTCACCCGTGGACCCCTGCGCCCTGCAGGACAAGTGGACCGGGCCCTTCAAGGTGGTTGAGAAGAAGAGCCCCGTCACCTACCTG
Source organism: Triturus cristatus (assembly GCF_964204655.1). NCBI lineage: Eukaryota > Metazoa > Chordata > Amphibia > Caudata > Salamandridae > Triturus > Triturus cristatus. The sequence goes on along the minus strand of NC_140592.1, from coordinate 1,103,991,638 downwards.
GTCGACATGGAGTCCCCGAGGAACCCCCTCCGGGTCCTACACGCCAACCGGCTCAAGCCCCACTTTGCCCGAACTGAACTAAGCCTGCTGCTGGCTACTGACAATGGGGGCGAAAGCGACTCCGAGCCCCTACCAGACCTCCTGGGGTCCTCGGGCCAAGACGGCTCCTTGGAGGGCGTCCACCTCTCCGCCACACTGACCCTGGAACAGCGCCATGACTGCCGGAGGCTGCTGCAACCCTTCGCTGCCCTCTTCTCTCTCACGCCCGGGGTGACCCCCTGGTGCGTCCACGACGTGGATACCGGGGACAGCCCCCCTCTGCGACACCGCACCTACAGAGTACCTGACCGAGTCCAAGCCTGCATACAGACCGAGGTCGCCAAGATGCTCGCCCTCGGAGTCATCGAGCCCTCCGACAGCCCGTGGGCCAGCCCGGTGGTCTTGGTGCCGAAGGCCGCCGCCCCCGGCACCTCTCCGGAACTCAGATTTTGTGTAGACTACCGGGGCCTGAACGCAGTCACCAAGACCGATGCCCACCCCCTGCCACGGGCAGACGAGCTGATCGACCGCTTAGGGGCCGCCCGCTACCTAAGCACCTTTGATCTCACCGCTGGGTACTGGCAGATCAAGCTCACTCCCGGCGCCCAGGAACGATCCGCCTTTTCCACCCCCGATGGGCACTACCACTTTCGGGTAATGCCCTTCGGTATGAAGAATGCCCCAGCGACCTTTCAGAGGCTGGTGAACAAGGTCCTGGCCGGGCTAGAAGCCTTCAGCGCGGCCTACCTCGATGACATTGCAGTCTTCAGCGACCAGTGGGCCGCGCACCTAGGGCACCTCGGAGAAGTCCTGGCCGCTCTCCAAAGGGCCGGGCTCACAATAAAGGCCAGCAAGTGCCAGATCGGTCAAGGATCTGTGACCTATCTGGGCCACCAGGTGGGGAGTGGCCAGGTAGCGCCCCTCCAGTTGAAGGTCGATGCCATCCAGGCGTGGGAGCCCCCCGCAACCCAAACCGCTGTCCGGGCCTTCTTAGGCCTCACAGGCTACTACCGGCGCTTTATTAAAGATTATGGCAGCATTGTGGGCCCCCGTACGGAGCTCACTTCCAAGAAACAGCCCAAAGTGGTGCACTGGACGCCCCGCTGTCAGACCGCTTTTGAAGCCCTCAAGGCTGCCATGTGTGCTGCCCCGGTGCTACAGGCCCCTGACTACAGCAAGGAATTTGTGGTACTGACCGACGCATCAGAGTACGGGGTCGGGGCGGTCCTCTCCCAGATGGACGCCGAGGGCCTTGACCGACCTGTGGCCTTTATCAGCCGCCGACTGCTGCCCCGAGAACAGAGGTGGAGCACCATCGAGCGGGAGGCTTTCGCTGTGGTATGGGCTCTCAAGAAGCTCCGGCCCTACCTTTTCGGCACCCACTTCAGGGTCCAGACTGACCACCGGCCCTTGCGGTGGCTCATGCAAATGCGGGGCGAGAACCCCAAGTTGTTGCGCTGGTCCATCTCGCTGCAAGGGATGGACTTCACCGTGGAACACCGGCCCGGCAACGACCACGCCAATGCTGCCGGCCTGTCCAGATTCTTCCGCCTCGGCGAGGAGAACCCCCAAGGAGATGGGTGACTCTCCCTGCCTTCAGCTGGGGGGGACGCGTGTTGGAGCCGGCCTCGTGGCGTGGTCCTGTTCCCCCTCGCTAAGCCGCACGAGGTCCCATGCACCTCGAGGCGCCTCCATTTTGGATTATACGTCACTCCACGTGACCACCTACATGACCCTGCTCTACCTGGCCTCGGTCCCAGCGAGGCCCGACATCGAGGCGCCAACCCCTGGTCTGGGGGATACCACGTGAGCCCTTCCCACTCCCGGCAGAGGGCAGTATCGATGGGACCCCCAACCGTCCTTCCCCACCTAGGTGCGATCGCCCCACAGCTCTCTGGGGCCTGGCGCCTCTCCTGCTGGGCGTCTGGCCGCGCCCTACCCGGCCTCTCCGCCCTCCTGGGCGCAAGGGTCCGGACATCAAAGGGCTCCAGACCTATATCTGGGGCGACCCGGCAACAAGACGACAGTTGTATCCCGGAGTCAAGAGCCCTGCTGATCGGATCGCGGCTGACCCTACGGAGAAAGACTCTTCCTGAACCGACACTCTGAGCCCTGGTGACGACGTCGCGGCTCCATCGTGCTTACAAGACCTTCACGAACCTTTGGGGCCCTGCTGACGCTGTCGCGGCCCGACCTTGTTGAAACGTACCATCAGAGCCCAGCTGACCTCGTCGCGGCTCGACCAAAGCGGACCTACCACCGGAGCCCTGCTGACTGTGTCGCGGCTCGACCCAAGCGGAACTACCACCTGAGCCCTGCAGACGCCGTCGCGGCTCTCCACGTCCGAGCCGCTCTGAGACCAGCACCCAAGGCCTGGCGCAGAGCCTTCCCGTACCTGGTTGGTACTAAGACTGTCCCGCTACCCTATCCCTCCAAGAACATTGAGACTCTTACCGGATCACTCGATCCCATTGTAAATATTGAACCGTGCTCCTTTTTATATAAAGAACCAAGATAAGCAACTGATACGGAGTCCTGTGTGGTGGTGTTACTGGGCCTAGTACGATCATAGGAGAAGGACCTCTCCTAGGAGGTTCTCAGCGGCGCTCGGCTATAACTTTGCGGAAGGAAGGTGCCCCGGAGTAGTCCCCCCGACTCCCCGGGGGTCCTTCCTCCAACACTACCCCATTGCCAAGTACAGTGTGCACACAGGTAAGCTAAGGAAACCGTCACAGCTACCAAAGTGTGACACACCAATGCACAACTAGAAGAAAGTCAGGGCACAATCAAGCACAGCACCTATTGACAGGTGCATCGCCTTGGGGCCAGAGCAACAAGGATCATTCGAAAAATAAGACTGCATGTGTGGTGGTATAAATCAAGATATGCACATGACAGGACAAAGGGATGGAGGAGATGACAACGGCCAGTCCATGGCTAGATGTGACGTCTGCCAGGTCAGACAAATAAAAATGAGTTCTCAATTAAACACATGTTGTGCCAGGCCCTAGATGTCATCAAGTCCATGTAAACCTCAATTGTGCAGGGGTCGCATGGTATGCCTTGACGCCTCACACCATGGACAAGTAATGCCTGTACCACTGCATCATGTCAGGAAGCACAGTACTGCACATAGTCAACAATGTGATATGTCAATTGTGCAGTGTTCAAAAAGTGAATGACACACAGATAACACAAAGCTTGCCGGGTGCACTGCAATGACCATTTCACTTCTGACCCACAGGTGACCAAGAACTCACTGCAGTGGACAACACCAGCTACCTGAAGAGCCAGTCTCCACCCCCGGTACAAGGACTCTCTGATGTTGACTCCCAGGATTCCATGGACGATGAGCTCGAGGCCGGCCCATCTGGTGTGCCAGGGAGCCACAGGTCTCAGGGCCCCATTGTCCCCCCCCACCACATCTGCGCCAACAACAACTCCACAGCAGACCTCTGCTGTCACGGCCTCTGCGGCCACCACCACCACCACCAGTGCTGCCTGCAACACCCTCCCTGTCCCAGAGGAGAACCAGCAAACACCACCAACGTAGGAGGGCAGGTAGAGGATGTGGGTGCACACAGTGGTGAGTCAACAGGTCTGTGGCAGCAGGGCAGGTGGGAGGGGCAGGGTCACCCAGGGACACCAGGAGACTGGGACCCACTCCCTGGAACACATCACCAGAGTCCTGGGTGCATACGAACAGGCCCAGGGACAAACGGGCCGGTCGGACCAACTGTTGCACGTGCTCATCCTGCTGATCAGGTCCATCGATGCCCGCATGGGACAAATCGTGGACCTCTTGGGCCAGCAAGTGGCGGTACTGAGGGACAAGCATGCGCCACAGACAACACCTCCACCTCCCTCTGGTGGGCCGCACAATTACAGTTCACCATCCTCCCCTGCGCCCACAGGGAGGGGCGAGTCCTCAGATCCCACTGGCTCTGCAGCAGGGCCCCCCACCTGCCAAACAACAAAGGGGCCGTCCTAAGAAGATCCTGGGAGTATCTAGAGGCCAAGCACCTGCCAGATGCCAGTCACGGAGCCAGCCATGATGGCAACCCTCTCCACCACTGCATTAATTTTTTGGACTGTCCTTCCCCCACACTGCCTTGTGAATGGCATCTGTCTGTTGGACTGGGTCACCACAGCAATGTGGTGACTACTCGATTATCTCATCTACCACAACTGTCAACTCACTGCTCCACCCCACCCCCCAATGGAAATGTACACCCCCCCTCGCATCTCACCATTGTAAATAAAATATCATCACACACATGTTGGCGTGTCTGCCCCGTCTTTATTGCAGGATGTACAGTCTTCAACATGATCACAATGTACAAGGAGCATGGTCTGTATGTAGGCAAGGATAAGTCGAAGGCACCTAGGGAAACACAACAGAACAACTGTCACTGGTCTGGGTGTGGCATCACAGACATCACACACCACCTACCGTCAGGATAACCCAACATGCACATATCACAATGGTCAACAAGTGTCAACCTACACGTTCTGTAGATGTCAACGAATGACATGTCCCAGAAACATTTCCAACCACCACTGAGTCTACAACTGGCTGATGTTACAATTCTCATATGCCCCTTCATGACAACAGCAATATAATCGGACAATAGGTATGTTGCACATTGACACCCACCGTCAAGTGAAGTAGCCGGTGATGAGCTGTTCACGCAGGTCAACACCTTCCTCCTCTCCACTGTCCTCATCACTGGGGCCTTGGGTCCTCTCCATCATGCTGGAGAAGGGGAATCTCCTTGCGATTGGCTAGGTTGTGGAGCAAGCAGCATGCCACAACAATCTGACACACCTTCCCGGCCAAGTATGCCAGTGCACCTCCGGTCTTGTCCAGGCAGCGGAAACGTGACTTGAGCAGACCAAAAGTACACTCCACCACACAACGTGTCCTCCCATGGGCCTCATTGTAGCGGACTTCAGCTGGGGATCTGGAATTCCGCAGTGGGCTCAGCAAGCGGGGACGGTAGGGATATGCAGAGTCACCTAGGTATGACAAACACAAATAGACATTGCAACCTCGCTGAGGCTGAGGGCAGCAGATCACACACACACAGCACGCCACACGACTAGGCATACTCACCCACAATCCATGCACGCTCGGGAAGAAGATTAGCCATCAGCTTGGGCACTATGCTGTTCCGCAGGATGTAGGAGTCATGGGTCAAGCCTGGGAATTTGGCACACACCTGCGAGATGGTCATATCTGCCAGGCACACCACCTGCACATTGATGGAGTGGTAATGCTTGCGATTGCGGTATATGTGCTCACTTGCCTGTGGTGGCACAAGTCCGAAATGGGTGCAATTAATGGCCCCAACAACATTGGGGATGCGTCCAAGGGGATAGAAGTCTCCTTTCACAGCTCTGGCAATTCAGCACCCCTGGGGAAATGGATGTATCTGTCCTTGTATAGCATCATGGCGGACAGTACATCACGCAGCACCATGCTGAACATCGGTTGTGACATCCCACCAGCGCTGGCCACAGTCTCCTGGAACGATCCAGTGGCAAAAAAATGCAGGGCTGCCATCACCTTATAAGTAGGGGTGAAAGCTGTTGGATATTCCCTGCGGGGCTGCAGGTGGGACTCCAACAGATCACAAAGGGTTTTCAGAGTGGCTCTGTCCAGGCAGCATTTCCGTATGATCGCAACATCCTCCATGTCCTCCAACAGCATCAAGTGACGAGTCAAATTTGGCCTCCTTCTATTTGAGATGATAGTGGACACATGTCAGTGCAATACTTCATGAGATGTGCACAGCATATCACGCTCTGGATGACACAACCACAACAATGACTGACATCTACAGTGACTAACGGACCAGCTGACATGGAGTGACTCCTTCAGCTAAACAAAGGGCACACGTGTCAACTTACACAAGACCAGTACCTCAAACACCACCTTGGTCAATGTGATTGCACATAGGGATATGACCACAGTTCACATGGGCACGCCTGGGAATATAGCATCCAGCATATGTGTAACTAATCAAAACCACTGTCTCATACCTAGCTGCTGTACCTGTCACACCTTGATGCGTTATTGCAACCTGGCACACATCCACCACACAATGACCACAGCCGGCCGTGGAATGACGAATGTATTCATGAGCAGACATGAGAGGCAATGCTAAATAGATCACCATTCATTGAGACGAGCATTGATGTGATAGCCACTGGACCTCAACACATTGACAAGTTTACATATTGTACAGTCCAGAACCACACTGTCCTGTCTACACCAACATCAAATACATAAGTGACATGTGAGTGGGTACAGGCACATCTACGTTACACACACACACAAAAATGGCATGTGTAGCCATCAGTGGACTGAATTGAGCATTGGCATCGTGTGCACAAAGATGTGCCATTGAACATGTTGGCACTGTGCACTGATGGATTTAGGCCCAGATCTCTGTACTGGGGTGAATGTATGACATTGTTCTGCATTCTGTCCAACTGTGGTTTTTGCATTTGTCACCCGAGTGGGACGGGTATGCTCAGATGTGAGTCCTGTGCTTCCCATGCCACTGTAATCAAGCTATCCTGGCTGAAGAGGGGTGAAACCCCGAAACCGGTCCTAGGATGCTTGGTTCCTGTCCAGGGAGGACCTGGCTTGGCAGTTCGGGCTGGACTGTTCCCATGAGGCACAGGGTCAAGACTGATTTGCACATGGCTGGGTTCAAACTGGAACAGAGTGGTGAGCAAAAAAACGATGGATTTAGGCCCAGATCTCTGTACTGGGGTGAATGTATGACATTGTTCTGCATTCTGTACATCAACTGTGGTTTTTGATGTTGGACAGATGGCCATCGCCGTTGTATGGCACCCAAATCGCAGTAGCTACCGCCTGACCCTGGCGGTGTGTCACCAGCACCCCCATTCACACAAGTGCGGTTGTCATAGGCATGTAGACATGCCCATATGGCGGTTGGCATGCTCTGCCGCCTGAATGGCGGAGCCTCATGTCAATGCATGGCACCCATATCGCAGTAGCTACCACCTGGCCCCGGCGGTGTGTCACCAGCACCCCTATTCACACAAGTGCGGTAGTCATAGGCATGGAGACATGTGGAAATGGCGGTTGGCATGCTCCACAACTAAAATCGCGGTAGCGCACACCGGGCCCCTGCGGTGTGTCACCGCCATGGAGCATGTCCTTACAGCCAATGGGAGCCATGATTGTGGTGACATGATGCAATTTTGAAGATTGCGATAGGCGTGCTCCGCCACCGCGGAGGCGGTCATTAGATGCATTTGAAAGAGGCAGACCTGGACCCCTCACCTGCTGCTGCCTCCAGGGACTGCTGTCTGAGATCCCTCACCTGCTGCTGCCTCCAGGAACTGCTGTCTTTGACCCCTCACCTGCTGCTGCCTCCAGGGACTGCTGCCTATGACCCCTCACCTGCTGTTGCCTCCAGGGACTGTTGCGTGTGACCTCTCACCTGCTGCTGCCTCCAGGGACTGCTGCCTGAGACCCCTCACCTGCTGCTGCCTCCAGGGACTGCTGCCTGAGACCCGTCACCACCAAAATCCCCTGCTGTTGTCTCACGTCCACAGTGATGGCAAGGACAGAGAGGATCCGTGCCAGTCCCTTCACGAGCGAGGAGCTGGAGGTCCTGGTACACAAGGTTCTCACACAGTACCCAAGGCTATATGGTGCCCCAAATGTCGTGGTAAGTCTTCAACAGTGGTGGGGTAGGGCAGGGGGGCCACACATGTAGTTCGACTGATGCAGTATGTGCCTGGGAGTGTGGGGTAGTGTCATGCACTGCCTGACATGCTGTCTCCAGTGGGAGGGTGTGTGTACCCAATGCCACAGCTTTTCCCTCCCTGCACATGTATGTATGAGTGACCTGTGTTGTGTTGTCAGCCATACAGTGACACAGAAGGTTGTTCATGCTGTAGTCAGGACAGTGATTGCGTGGCTGGATGGCTGTGTGTGCCCCTGTAGTCCATCTCGGTGTGAGCCCAGCTGGCCTGCACAGTCCCCGCCTACAAAGATAAGGACAACTCACTTAATTTACAGAGTATGACATCAGTCTTTTCACATAGCACTCCAGCTATGGTCCATCTCAGCACTGTGGTTTGCACACAACTGCCCTTGTGAATGGCATTTTGTATCTGTGAAATCATGTCCCTCCACGTGACCACCATGACACAGTCAAATATTCACTGGACAGGGACATTGATGGCTTCGCAGTCTTGGACACAGTGAGTCCACACCCAAACACAGGTTGACATGTGATGTATGTGTTGCTCAAGCCAACAATGGACTGGAGATGTTGGCAGGCTGTATGGGTGTTTCATTGCTGGCATCCTGCATGTGTGTGAGATGTGCAGGGACTGTGTTCCCCCTCACACTTGCATGCTTTAACATCAGCTTTTCCATGCAGGGGTCCCATGTAGGCTGTACTATAGTCTCTGATTGACCTATCGTTGGATATGTGATTATTTTGTATCTTGCTGCAATACTGATAGATGTCGGTACATGACACTGTGTCCCTGATAATTTCTCCCTCTTGTCTCCCATGCCTGCAGCTCAAGGTACACCAGCGTAAGGCCGTGTGGAGGGCCATTGCAGCGAAGGTGCGAGCCCAGAGGGTCTCAAACCGATTGCACACCCACTGCCACAAGAGATGGGACAACATTAGCTGGCTGGCAAAGAATGTGGCGGAGATGACATTGGGGCTGCTTCCTCACACTGGGCATCTGGCACAGCGCAGTATGACACCACTAATGTGGCGCATCTTGGTGGTGACACAGCCTGAGCTGGATGCACATTTGAAGGAGCATCAGCAGCAAGCCAGGGATGAGCATTTGGGGAGTCTGACTTTGGCTGGGAGTGGCTGCATGTGTATAGGGCCTGTGCCAGCACTGGCCTCTGTGATGTTGGTAGTGTGATGCTGTGGCATGTAAGTGGCTGTTGGCCTGGGTGCCTGTGGCATGCATTTGCCCTACCTGTACTTGCAAAGGTGATTCAGATGCTGTGCCTTCACATTACATTCTGAGTTGTGCTCTTCAGGTTTCTTCTGCATTGGTGTAGTCTTGGGAATCCCATGGGAGGGAACTGCAGTGTGCCCAATCTGACTGTGCGTACATCAATGCGTCCATTGCATGCACCCATATTGGGGAGGCCTACATATCTTACAGCAATGTGCAGCATTATATTGTCCCCAAGGTACGACATGGTGGGTGGCATGGGCTAATGTCCATTGTGGACTGTCATGTTGTAGTCTGGGTTTGTGTTGTCCCCTCCTGTTCCATCATTTGCAACAAGTAGTGTGCCCCCATCATGTCCCTAGGTGTGCTCAGAACTAGTTGTGTGTCTGTTTGAACAGAGCCACAAGCAGGGTGTTGTGCTGTGTGGTCATCCCACGGCTCACTCGTGCCTGAGTATCCTGTTTCCACACACTGCTTGAGTCTATGTAGTGAGTTGGTACGATGTGATTGCACAGGGTGGTGTGCAACATGTAGATTTGGTCAACTTTTGTAATGCATTGCTTACATATGTTTGTTCTGTTGCTGCCACTGACCTGACCCTACATCTCTCTCTCCCATACAGCATCACCTGTGGTTATGGAGGGACAGGAGACGGACACCAGTGGGGGTGAAACTAGCACCACAGCTACCCAGGAGCCAAGTGACACAGATGTCACCAGCGCCTCAGAGGGGGACAGGAGTATGCTGGAGGAGTCCTAGCCTGAGACGCAAAGCACCACATCATCCGATGCCAGCAGGGATGCATCCATGTTGGAGGGCACAGGGAACGGGGACTCTGCATCGACTTCCACCACACAGCGGCTATTGCCCACCCTCCCAGCCACTTCCTCTGGTGCTGCCCGTGTCCACCTCAGTAAGAGGGGAAGAGTGTCCTTCACCCCTGGCACCGCTGCCCCTGCCCCTGTCCCCCCTGCTGCCATCAGTGCTGAGTCTGTGGACCTTTTGCGCCAGCTGTGTGTAGGCCAGACAACTCTCCTCAATGCCTTCATTGACCACGACAAGAAATTGGCCCACGTGGTTGCTTTCATGGAGGGCATACATTCCGACGTGGGTGGGCTGCACCGGACAGTCCAGGCTTTGTCATCAACAGTGACGTCTGCCCTGCAACAGGCACATGCTCACAGTCCAGCTCCAGTCCCTTTGTCAACCCCCCAGGCAGTGGCCACGTCTGACGATAGTGACCACGGTCCACATACATCAAAGTCACGATACAGCACATGGAGCACACAACAGCAACCCAAGCGGTCCCGGGCGCAGACACCATCCCCACGGAAGACCAAAGGCACCCCAGAGGGCAGGGAGAAAAGCCCATCAGGCGACACCAGTGGACAATTAGCAAAGCAGCAGACCTCAGGCACACATGCCTCAGTGGCATCTCAATCCAAGGACTCTCCTGCCCCTAAAGCATCGCGCAAATATAATCGTACAGTGTCTGTGCCCACCAAGGAGGTGGTGCATGCCTAGGATACACCTTGGAAGGGCTACAAGGCAATATCACCAACCACCTCGACACCCATTCCAAGCCCAGTGAAGCAGGGGCCGGAGTGCACTGTAGGGGTAACACCTAGTAAACAGGGGAAGGGGGACAGAAGCGAAGCGTTCCGCTGGGTCCAGCACATCACCAGAGGGGCTGCCAGCGCCTGCACCTGCTGCAGCAGTGGTGGTGAGTGTGCCTGTTGTACCCACACCACTTCCCATTGATCCACAGTCAGTCAAGCCATTTAGGATCCCCAAGAAGTGGAAGGGCACCCCTCCACAATCTCCCAGCCACACCGTGACTCCCGTCTGCATTACTCCACCTCCATGTGCCACTACACCACCTGGTCCAAGCAGCCCTCCGGCTTGCCAAGCCACGGATAGCTCTACCTCAGCTGTTCCACTCTCTCCCCCGTCAAGTGCCCCGACAGTCCCTGAGACACAGCCAGCTCCCAGTCCGCCTGACAGTCAAGTCTGAGTGTTAGTCACCCTCACACACCTGTGTCTCACACAGGTGGGCCTGTGCTGCACATTGTTGCCCCCTGACTGTATTGCTGACCATGGCAAGGTACAGTCGCACAATTTCCCTGTGCAGCTTCTCATGGACTCACTCTGCAGTTTGTCTTGCCCACTGGCCTTGTCGTTCACTGCTGTGTGCCCCCTGCCTGTGCAGCTTCTCATGGACTCACTCTGCACTTTGTCTTGCCCACTGGCCTTGTCGTTCACTGCTGTGTGCCCCCTACCTGTGCAGCTTCTCCTGGACTCACTGTGCACCTTGGACTGGCCACTGGCCTTGTTGCTCTTTGCTGTGTTGGACCCTTCCCTGTGCAGCTTCTCATGGACATGCTCTGCACTCTGCCCTGGCCACTGGCCTTGCTGTTTTGCCCTTGCCTGTGGAGCCTCTTATGGACATGCTCTGCACTCTGCCCTGGCCACTGGCCTTGTTGTTCACTGCTGTTTTGCCCTTGCCTGTGCAGCTTCTCGTGGGCATGCTCTGCACTCTGCCCTGGCCACTGGCCTTGCTGTTTTGCCCTTGCCTGTGCAGCTTCTCATGGATATGCTCCGCACTCTGCCCTGGCCACTGGCCTTGTTGTTCACTGCTGTTTTGCTCTTGCCTGTGCAGCTTCTCATGGACATGCTCTGCACTCTGCCCTGGCCACTGGCCTTGCTGTTTTGCTCTTGCCTGTGCAGCTTCTTATGGACATGCTCTGCACTCTGCCCTGGCCACTGGCCTTGTTGTTCACTGCTGGTTTACCCTTGCCTGTGCAGCTTCTCGTGGGCATGATCTGCACTCTGCCCTGGCCACTGGCCTTGCTGTTTTGCCCTTGCCTGTGCAGCTTCTCATGGACATGCTCCGCACTCTGCCCTGGCCACTGGCCTTGTTGTTCACTGCTGTTTTACCCTTGCCTGTGCAGCTTCTCATGGACATGATCTGCACTCTGCCCTGGCCTTGCTGTTTTGCCCTTGTCTGTGCAGCTTCTCATGGACATGCTCTGCACTCTGCCCTGGCCACTGGCCTTGTTGTTCACTGCTGTTTTGCCCTTGCCTGTGCAGCCTCTCATGGACATGCTCTGCACTCTGCCCTGGCCACTGGCCTTGTTGTTCACTGTTTTGCCCTTGCCTGTGCAGCTTCTCATGGACATGCTCTGCATTTTGTGCCTTACTTTTCTCTTATCATGGTGCCTATCTGCAATATGTGAATAAAGACAGTTGCTCCAGTTGTCTATTGTGTCAGTGTCCTTACTGAATAAAGATCTTTTGATGTGTGTAAATGGTTTACTGTGCCACATGGCCTGTGTGGCACTTCAACATAGTCAATGTTTGGTCTCACTTACTCTATTTTTTTCAGGGGTGACAGGGTCTTCAGTTTTTCTTGATCCAGATACTTGTGGTGGCAATGGTGTCAATTTCAAATGGTTAGCAGTAGTCATTTACTTGATTAGTTCATGTTGGCTATATTGTACACATGTCAGGTTGGGGGCACTGCCAGCACAGAGTGGGTTTCTGCACACAGTATTGCAGGCAGGCTTTCCAGGGTCATCATGTGTGTGTTCTTCCTATATGTGTGCCCAGTGGTGTATGTGTGTGGTCATCTTGTGATGGCCAGTCATCCTAGTCCCATGGCTTACTTTCCATTTGTGCTCTTGGATGGCCAGGTAGTGTTCAGTGTGAAGGGGGTGAGTTTGTGGGGAGTGTTGATGTGTGCATGCCTCTGCAATGTCAACTACACACATGTGTTACCCAAGAGTTGTGTGCCTGTTGTTTTGATTGTTCATCCCTGTGGATGTGGTTGTATGCCCATGTGTGAGTTGTATGTTGCGCACTGTGCAGTGTGTTGGTGTGTCCTTGCAGTTCTATCTGACTCCTACTTGTTGTTTTTGTCACTTGTGAGTATGCAGAGAGTGTTACTGGCAAGTCAGTGTTGTGTTTTGTTGCACTTCCATGTGTCTGGTGGCTGTTTGTGGGGACTGTGCAGACCTCCTGCTCCACACTGCCATTGTGGTTGTGTTTTCTCATGCCTTGCTGTCACATGGTGCCTTCTTGTCTCCAGTATGGCATGTTGTGTTTGTTGTCATGCCATCCCCTATCTGTGCTTCAGCTGCCTACCCATTGTGGGTCTGCACTCCCTCTCTTTGTGTATGGTACACTCCTGCCATGTCCCCTACTGACATGCAGTACACTTCACTTTTGTGTGTGCCTTCCCATGATTTCCTTTGTGACACTGTGCTTTGTGGTGCAGTTATTTGGCCAGGGTCAATGTGTCACTCAGGGCATTTCCCCAATGGGTCATGTGTGATGGTCTGGTGCTGTTTGTCAGTCATGATTGTTCCTATGCAGTTCAATTGTGTGTGCTACCCAGTCCTCTGGTAAAGTTGCTTCTACCTTTGTGTCCCAGACTTGTGCATCTATTGGGTGTTGTGTTGGATGTGTGTTGTTTGTGTTTTTGCTTAACTTCCTGGGTGTGCTGTTGTCTTTGTGCTGTGCTGTATGGTGTTATGTGGGTTGCTGTTCTGTCACTGATGTCTGTGTGTGTCTGGTATGCTTGGTGTGCACACACAGCTTGTTGTGCATGCAGTGCCGTGTGTGCATGTTGCCTTGTGATTGCCTGGTGTGCATCCCCTGATGTCCTGCTGTCTTTGCTATGTGATTGTTCTGCCTGTTCATCTGTCGTTTGTTTGCTGCGGCTGTGTTGTTCTGTGATGGTGCACTTCTTGTGTGTGTTGTGGTATGTTGTCTGTGCATTGTTCCTGAGTGATGAGGTTGTGCCCCCCTGTTGTGTCTGTGCTCCCATTGCCTTTCCCCAGTTTAGCTACACAGGGCATGTCTGTTGTTGCTGTAACGATGTGTGTGTTTCTGTTGGGGTATGTGTTTGTCTGTTGTATTTGTTTCCACATGTGTGGTGGCATCCGTGTGTGTGTGTGTGTGTGTGATGTTTGTGGCTGAGCCCAGGTTGTGTGGCTGTTTGTGTGTGTATTGCCTGTCAAGTATTGCCAACCTTCAGTGTGTTTGGCACTGGTGTTGTGTGCTGCTAGTGTGAGGGGGGTATGTGTGTAGATTCTTACTGGTGTTTGTCAGTCCTGAGGTGTGTAGATGGGCCCTGTGTGTAGTGCTGCTGGTGTACTGCTGTGAAGTAGTTGTATGGATGTGTGGCTGTTCCCAGTTTGACTTCAGGGCCTTCCTTTCATCCTTGTGCCTATACGTGGTTTGCCTTGCTGTCTCCCTGTGTTGTTGCACTGAGCTATCTGTGGTTTAAGTTCACGGACTGTGCCAGCCATGTGTGCTTTGATGGTGTGAGGGTGTTGTGCTCTGTTCCTTGTGTTGATGTGATGTACACATGCTTGGTGTGTGTCTCCATGGCCTTCCATTTTTGTGCAGCCCACCTTTGTTTCCCAATTTGTTGTGCTCCATTGCTGTTGGCATGTGGGGTGTGAATGTGTGTGTGTCTCGTCTGTGATATGTATGTGTGACTGCAGGCTGTGTGTCCATTTGGATGTTGATTCCTTGTGTGTGTTCATTTGTTGCGTGTCCTCATTGATATTTTCCTGAGTGTGGTGTTGTGTGTGTTTCCCTGGCCCTGTGCTACTGTGCTGTGTGTTGTGTGTTCCTGTGCAGCCACTCCTGCATTGTGTGTCTCCACGATTGTTTGTTGTGTGGTGCTGGGTGTGTATTGCCCTGGCTTGTTGTTGTGTATGGGGTGCACAGGAGGGGCACATGGCATGTGCCTTCATGGGTTGTGCTAGTGTGTGGTGGGAGTGGGTGTAGCCCTGCGGTCTTTGTGCCCTGCCCATGCCTGGCACTGGCCCTGCCTTCTGCATTGTGCACATGTATTTGCTTGTGTTCGCTGCTGCGGTAACGTGACCGGTACATTCCTCCATGGTGGCATTAGCTGTGTGTCCAGGATGCAGCGGGGTGACTTTGTGGCAGGTGGGTAATGTGTGGGTGCCCTTGTGGATGTGTCCCTGCCACCCCTAGGGTGTCTGATGTGGATTTTGACCCTGTGTCGGGCCGTCTGTTGTGTTGTTGCGTACCTGCGGCGGTGTCCGCTGCAGTCCATGAGTTCCTGGTGATGTAGCAGGTACAGCACCGGAAAGACGTGTAGAGCTGGGTCCATGGCGGTCGTGACCGGGACTCTGGTTTCGCGCTCCGCTGTCGAGCTTCCGCTGTCTCTGTTTGGGCGGTGTCTCCGCTGCGGTGTATTTGCTTGCTTGAGTCATCCTAATTTGTGGAGCGGGGTGGACGTCATTCTGCACGGCGGAGGGTCTCCATTGGCTCCCACCGCCGCGGTGGCGGGCGCACTTTGATGGGGGTGCACGTCGCACCGAGGCGGTCGGGAATTGGCCTATGTTTGACCATACTAATATGGCGGGCGTGATGTCTGCTGCTGGCGGGTGGAAAAAGGCATTTTTCCGCACCGCCAGCGCCGCGGTGGTCCCGCCGCCCTACATCTTAATGGACCCCATAGTTTGGAGAGAGGAATACAACCAGTACACTTCCAAAGTAGCCCTTTGGCTACGATTCATCGATGATCTTTTTCTACTTTGGAGAGGAAATGAATCAGAATTCTTGGCATTACTAAAGATCTTAAATAACAATGAGGTAGGACTGAAATTTACCCACAACATTAACTGCAAAGAGATTGATTTCTTGGATACTAAGTTATATATATAAAAAAAAAAAAATACACCCAACAGTCGAAAGGAAGAAGACTGCTTCCAAAAGTATGTTACACGGTTCAAGCTTTCATCCTCAATCCCTCAAAAAGAGCATCCCATACGGGGAATTCATTAGGATGAAAAGAAATTGCTCAGAACCGAAGGAAATAATAATCAAATTTGAGGAAACCAAGAACCGCTTTCTCCAAAGAGGTTATAAACATAGAGACATCTATCAGGGCAAACAAAAAGGAAGATTAAAAACTCAGGCAGAGACTCTGATAGACAATAGAAAACTTACTAATAGGAGAACAGTCGATGTATCAGATAGCACACCGCGACTAATTTTGACCTATAGCCGAGAGAGTTTCCAAATCAAACAAACCTTAACTAAGTTCTGGAATGTACTCAAAAAATATCCGTACATTGGCCACCTAGTTGGGGATTATCCCTTCATGTCATACAGAAAGGCACCATCTCTGTCTGATACACTAGTTAATAAGCATTTTGAGATGAAAAAACAAGAGTCATGGTTACAATCAAGACAAAAGGAATTTGTAAAATGCATGAACTGCAAGGCCTGCAAGATAGGACAAAACTAGAAATCAATCAAAGATCCCAAAGGGCGTCAATTTGAAATCAAAGAGACCATAACGTGTGATACCACGTATGTGGTATATCTAATCGAGTGTTATTGTGGAGAAAGATACATTGGCAGTACAATCTACCCACTTAAGAAGAGGATACTTGAGCATATATGAGCCACCGTCAATCAGAATATGTCATATGCCGTGGCGAAACATATGGGCACTCACAGAGGCAAAACCTTGCTAGACATAAAATACTCTGGTCTGGCCACAATTCAGCCACATGAGAGGGGCGGCAATAGAACACTCAAGTTAAGACACCTTGAATTGATTATAAGACTGAAAGCAAAGATTCCCACAGGTCTAAAAGGGGATGAGGAAATGTATGTTCACTTATAAAGAATCAAATGGATATTATCTGTGGACATTGACAATCTGCCTGAATCCATAGAAATATTATTATTTGGATTACATGCCAATTGAGGAAATCATAACTAAAGCTGAAATCTGAATCCATGAGAGTGCCATTATGAAATGTCAATGTATGAATGTACTAGTAGTTCTTTTTTTTCTTTTAACCACAATGTTTTATTTATGACGACATGTATGACGACTAATTGATTTCAAGACCATACTCATAAGACTATTAAAGATGCACTTAGCAGATTTCGAATGGACACTAAGTCCACAACAGGTCCAATAAGAAACAGTCGAATTGCCGTTATTTAGGGTATATTGATAAATATGTTGTATATTTTATGTGGGATGACTAGGTAACAGAAATTACCACAAATTAAGAGGGCACTCAGTCCATAACATGAACACAGCGTTAAGGATCAATGTTTACAGGCACGGATACAAATCCGTGTCGAAATCACAATTGAGGAGTCCGATATGACACCTGAGAGTAAATGGACCCCGCAATGCCTTCCACAAGAACGGCATGCGGTTGTTTTAAATCACATTACGATCAGACCCGTTTGATTTGACAATATAACAACATATTATTATATGAGCAATTTGGGATTCCAAATGATGCCTCGAAAGGTTGTTATAAATATTTTGCGTGCTTAGAGAATTTGTTCAATAAAGTTAAATTGAAAACATGAACTACCAGTACCACAATGCCTCATAATGGGCAACAGTGGATACTGAGTATATAAAGTGAAAATAGACAAGGGACTGTGTAAACTACCATGACTAAGAGCAAGAAGTTTGAAACGTTTAGGAGGAGGAGAGCTTTTGTCCAAATAAAGAGCTGAATTGACCGAGGTGTGTGCTGTGTACTCTTCGTTTGTTGAAATATATATACTGTTTCTCGTGTAAGAGATATGAGCTGTTACGATCACAAGACAGTATGGTAGATATAATACTTACAGCGTAAGCAGTAGGAAGAAATAATACTGCAATAGCATTGTCTTCTAGCTATGACATATATTCATATACATATACATAAATAACATAGGCTAAAAAGTGGATACTCGTCTGATGCTTCTAAATAGTTCTACCCCAGTGTACCTAACCTAAGTGTAGTACAAGGGAAGAAGTAGGTGCTGTATTCTATACTATGCTATAGTTTTGCATATGCCAAGAGTCCCTCTAGGTTCTAGTCAGCTCCATACCTTAGAATGAGAGTGTCAGGCTGTCAGCAGCGCAAGCGAGAAGGGCACGCCACTAACCTTTTCACAGCAGCCAGCGGGGACGACAGCCGGGAGAGAGGCCTCCCTATTCGCCAAGGCACTGCCTCCCACAGCGTAGGACACACTCCTATGGAAAGCAGCACCCCGGGGAACAGGGAAGGGGAGATAAGAGCAGGAAATACTGTGGGCTTCTTGGGACTGGTCTAGGAAGCCATCACCTTCCTTCAACTGGCGGACTGCAGAATGACAAAGACAGGGATATATGTACAACCTTACATAGCATACGTCTAGACTCAGACACTCTTATGTAATACATATAGACCACTCACAAGGAGCCTGGCGGTTGTTGTCCTGGAGTTAAGGGATTCTCAATCCTTTCTACAGACCCAAATGCGCCAAGTGCCAGAAGACCACAAGCACCAGTAGCCCCCAACAGTAGTTGCTGTACCGAAAGTAAGACCACCTGGCTGTTACCACCACAGCCAGGGTGTGGTTCGATAGTCCCTGCGTGCTCAGAGATTCATAATAAGCAGGGCCTGGTAATTCTAAATAAAGAACAAGTATCTAAGGAAGAACTTATATGAGGAAGCGCCCTCGCGCTGATACACGCTGCTGCGTGAGCACCAGTTTCGATATAGTCTCGCTTCCTGCCGCGCGTTACCTGTCCTGCACCTCGCTCCTGTTACCGGCGCACAGTGCACGTAGTTTCATTCCTTCACGGCAGGTATGTTGAGTTTCAGGTCCTCGGAAGTACAGGGAGTAGAGTTCCACACCCCGAGGCGGGAAGGAAAGCCTCCGCCCTCGGAGCGCTGTAGTGACATCTCCCGCCTTTCCAGCGGGAAGGAAAGCGTCCGCGCACGGCAGAAGCGTCGGGCCATGATAGAAGTCTTCCCGTCTTTCTAGCGGGAAAGAAAGCGTCCGCGCACCGCGGAACTGGAGGGTAGTTTGTGAAGTGGCCGCCAGAGCGGAAACGAAGCGTCCGCTATCGGCCCGGAACTTGCATCAGATTGTCAAGCACCCTCCCTCTGTGGAGGCGGTGCTTATAAGGGGGCTGGATGCATCCTGTTACTCCGTGTGCGTCGGCTAGGCCCCACTGCATTATGGGAGTTGGAGTGCAGCAGGCTCCTGGACCACACACGCCAGCGCCCATGTACACAAGTGGCTTTACAAGGGGGAGAGCAAACCGGGGCATGTGTGAGGCAACGGAGAATCGCTACAGAGAGGTGGCAATCTCTTTCCTGGTCTCAAACTCTAACACCCCGCGAAGGGAGTCAGAACACTGGAAGCTGGATTCTCTGCAAGCAGGTATGACAGTGTCTGGTCAGTGCATCAGGCGGGGACTCAAATTCCTTCCGAACATGCCGTGGCGAGCCGTATCGAGCTATGCAGCCGAGCCATGGTAAGGGAAGGTATATTTATACCTGGAAGGTGCTTAGGAATGTTAGCATTGACGTAAAGTCGGGCAGAGGAAGAGGTCATGAATGAACCCCTAAGGAATAGTAGTTCATGAATAATAGATGAGTTCTTCGAGAAATCGATAATCCTAGCTAAGGAAAGTCCCAAAGGCTTAAGGGTCTGGTTTCTAAGAACTCGTTGGGATGGACAGATGTTGGTGACCATTCCTGTATTTGGATAGCATGGCTAATGCCTAAATAAGGACTGGGATTCTATGCCTAAATAAGGGCAATGCTAATTGTGCCTATATAAGGACATGATTCAGGAAAACCTATATACGGACATCTAAATCGAAATACAACACTCATGCTGGTTTGAGCTTTACAGCTGTGTGCTCACTAGGAGTCCTGTACATATATTGTTGATTACATGCAAGTGGAAAATCTGTGCATTGCAGCATTGTGAGCTCGTATGTACCGATTTGCAGTAGAAAATTACCCAGGAGAAAGGGTTTTTCCATATGGAAAAATAATTTCCGTGTTGGGGGAAAAAAAAAATGTGATTTTGATAGCGGATCGCATCCACCCTGTGGGAGTAGGATTCCACTGGGAATGCCACAGAACCTTTCCAGGAATGCATATGAAAACATGCACCTGCCACAGATATCCCAGGAATAGTAGTGAATTCTGAAAAGTTGTAAACCTACACTCACAGAAAGGTGTAAATCTGTTAGTACTGGTTTATGAAATTCTTTGTAAATTGAGCTCCAACAAGTTTGTTAATCTTTTGGTATACTGGTTTGTAGCCTGTACAAAGAAGACAGATGCTTCTGAATAAAAACAATGAAGATCTATTTTTCTGCAAGGTCCTAGGTTGCATTGCTGCATATTGCAGTTGTGCCAGGTTAATCATACCACTAACATAAAAATACAGGGACCTCATCAATAAAGCACTGTTGTGTACACCAGTCTTGTGACAATTTAGAATTTTAGCAGGAGTCAGTTCAAACAAAGCACATAAGGCATGCCCTTGGCTAGTAGCATTCTGTGAAATCATTGCCTTTTGTGCGTTCTGCCAGTTAGCTGATTAGATTTGTGGTGCTCGGCACAGTTACAAAACAAGCACCTTTAAAACTCAGATGCTGTTTTTCTGTTCACAAGCCCTTGATTTACCTCTCTATGGTGCACATCAAAGCGGAAAGAAATGTGGCAAGTTTTACCCTAGGCTTCATCTTCTGGGTATTGAACAGCACTGAATCTTTTTTTTTTCTTTTGAGTCTTTTGTAGCAGAAGGTGGAATGCATTGGTAGATTGTGGAAAGGGAAGAAGGCATTTAACTGGAATGGACAAGACGAAGGGAAGAAAAGAGGGCAGTCGGCTGGAGTCATACATGTTATTCAAAATGAAATAGTGCACCCAAGAGTTGGGTGGATTGGAGATGCTGTTAACCTCAAATCACGAGGCAATGTGTCCCTGGGACAAGGTTCAAACTGTCATTTCCATATACAGTCAAATTAAAAAAGCTTGCTCACAAAAAGTGAGCTATGAAGTGGAATTTAGGGAAACTATGAAGGTGTATTACTAAATTCAAACGGGAGCAATACAAAAGTAAAAAAATGCAGATGAATCAAGTCTCATCTAAATGCATAAAATCATGCAGAATATTAGGAAAAATCAGTAATAGACTAGTCACAAATGTCCAGCAAAATCAGTAAGAAATCGGGCATCATCCCTAGTAGAGACCATTGATATCTTGCTCAACCTCTAATTCAGGGGTTTGTATAGCACTTTTCTCCTCAAGAAAGCAAAAGAACTGAAAAATCCTTCATGTAGTGAGCACACAATTACATTTTCAACAAATCAGCTTACAGAAATATCACATAACTCTATCACTTTTGCACTAACCCACTATTTTGTTTTAACACAAACTTTATTAAGCTTTGCAGGTGCTTCATGTACATTTCAAGATACTCTTTTTTCATTTTTTATAACACAGTGTACATATCTTCTCAAGGTTCCAGTCCCTGATATCCTCTACTAACTTTACATTGGTATGTCTCAATTTACCTTCATGGTAGTTATGTATGCTCAAAATGTTTGCATGTCAATAATCAATAGCAGTGTGTTACACTCTTAATTTTATAACCTCCTTGCACTAACCTATTAATTGAATATTTATTTGTCCCCTCTGACCTAAAGTCATTAGGAGGTTTCTGAAGAAACTAGTTACATAAACAACAGTGTACCAATGTGATACTACATGCAAGTAAAATGTCCATGAAAATATGTGAAAAAGCTAGAAACCCTCTTCAAAAAGAGTGTCATTCAAAAATCCACATTTTGCTGCATTTGGTGTCAGGCGGAAAAATAAACAGAGAACACAAATGAAGTAGTATTCATTTTGGACAAGATGGCGTTGAGGTCTAACTGAGGCTACATTAGCTTAAGCCACTGCTGTGGATTCATACTAATATACTCATGTGAGTACAGGTGTAGATAAACTGCTCCACACACTATTTAAAATTCACATGCTGATTTAAATGCACAAAAGCACTAACAACCTCATGGAGAAGTTTAATTTAATTTGTCATAATGGACAACAATGGCACCAACTATAAATAATTTCATCAGAACTTTCACCATTCAACTACAGATCAACACACACACACACACACACACACATTTCCATCAGAAGGTTCCCTGGCTCCCCCTAAACCTCTTGAACTAGTTTATATAGATGTAAAACTCTAGGTTTTGTGGTAATCAATTTGCATGTCGTGCAAAATAATGTATTAGTGTTGATTCTCTGCTGTCTGCTTTGCCTCCACCCCTAAAGGCCAAGGACAGTTGGAGGGATCAGCACTCCTGTAGTTGGTAGATGCCAGCTTGATCACACAAGTATGTGATCATTAGTGAACTTTATTAATCCTCTGTTAGCTTCAGTCTTGCATTGGTCATTATAGCAATGTTCCTAGGTCCAGAATTCCCTGACTCTTGAATCCCGAGCTATAGAAGATCTTCGTTTCCTGAATCTGCACTGTTTTTCAATGTATATTTGCTTCTTGAACTTCCACTGTGTCTGTGATTACTGTTTTTTCAGTCATTGCCTTCAATTTCCTGCTTCCTTAGTTCAAAGTTCTCAATGTGCCACCCATCCCTACTACCTTAGTTCTCAGAGTGATAGATTTGTTTGCTCTCTGCCAAGTGTTGCCAGTATTTGTATCTTGTTAAACACCATTCCTCTCTAGCTCCTTCTCTAACATTACTTTGTGTTAAGTTCTCCACCCTTGCTTTGCATGTTCTTGTGTGATCACAAGAATGTAAGGACAAAGCTGAGAACCTTGCAGGTGTGTCTTGTCCACTGTGAGTATTGCTACCTTTCATTATATCTCTATAGGTATTGGCTCTATAGACCAGGCCTTTGCTTGTTGTCCTACATGGGGAGATTTGCTGTCAGGTTCTGTAAAAGCAACTGTGGTTGAGGAATTGTTGAACTTGGCTCTCTCTGCAGAACCACCTCCAAATGTTTTGCCTTCACCCCTCCTGTTCTCTGACCCAGAGGTTTTGTTGGCTTTTTGGACTCTGTTAATTTTAGCACTGCTGACCAGGATGAAACATGTTTTTATTTAGTTTATGGTTTTTAGCCTTTCTCACTTTTGTCTTAATTTGACCATTTATTTGCTAGTTCCCCTTCCTCGCAGGGGAGCCTGCAAGTGGGACCCCAGTTAGGTTTTTAATGTACCCACCGTGTTACTTGACTTGCGCTGCAAAGTGCTCCTACCTGGTCACGCCTCCTCGAATTGAGGGCTATTTAAATAGGATGTAAGCGAGTCTGCATAGCACATCCACACAACAGGGGAGCTCAGCCCGATGCTGGCCATTATGCCGGTTTTGACCCCTACCTTGTCCATCGAATAACATATACAGCACAAACCCTTCAGACTCTTAACTGGAAAGGTATGGACTTAACATGTGGATTTTTAGATCCTACGTTCCTTGTTAAAAACCCGAGCGTGGCATGTCCTGACAGTAATTTATTTTTTACCAATTGTAAACTTCATGAAAGTGTCTCACAAGAGCTTAATATTAACAAAAAGGTAAAAACGGTGAACACTGGGAGGAGGCCCACACACAAAATAATGGCAGCTTTGGTGAATGCAAGATCACTTGTCAAACATGCTCTTGATTTTGCGGACTTTGTAGCCAGGAAACAGATGGATATATATTATTTGTGACTGAAACCTGGGCAGATCAATCCTCAGGTCCTGAATTGGTTACAGCCGTGCCCCCAAACTATTAAACACACAACGGTCGAGGCAGATATAGGTATCCGTTACACATGTATTCACAGAGTCAAAGTGAATATAAATTCAAAAGTCCACAAACAGATCCAGGATGTAATTCAGTTTTCATTATTTATTTTTCTTTTCCTTGCATTTTCCAAATGACATTACATAGACATAACAGCCGACACGTGTTTCGTCCATCCGGACTTTTTCAAGGCTTATTGAAACAAGTGTTTCTTCATGTATTAGTTTGATATGGAGTATTGTCCCTCCTATTCTCACTGGTAGATTCGTATTGTTAGATACATCTGCAACCCATCTATAATGGATATCGTTCCTATGACCTGTACAATTCTTCCATGCAGCAGGTAATGATACACCTGACAGCTGAGTCAAAAACCGCGTTCGCACTCCTTCACGTTCCTGCCCCCAAACTATGCCATATATGGACTAGACAGGCCTCCGAAATGTGGCAGTGGTCTGGGTGTGATTTATAGAGCTGCCTTTACGTCCATCTTTGAGCCAGCTTCTGTGCCAGAATGTGACGCTCTGAACTTTAATGCTGAACTCATTAAAACCTAATCCTTTAAGGGGATACTAATATATCGTCCACCCGGCAATAGGAATAGTTTTGCTCCTTCAATCAGTGCCCATTTGGAAGCTAGCCTCTTAGCAAATTATGTTACAATTCTAGGAGATTTCAACTATCATCTTGAAAATCCCAGATGATAAAGCTACTGGGGAACTTACTAATAAACTGGCAGGTTTTGGCCTGTTCCAGCTATTGGATGGCCCCACACATGCTGGATGGTACATTTTCTAATAACTCCTCCATAGCACTGGTAGAACGCTGGGCACTGACATGGACGAACCACCTATGCAATTATCTTTGAGGTGATATCGCTAGACAATACTGGTCCAAATAAAAATATCGAAGGTACTGCAATAAAAACCATTACTAGGAATAAAATTCAGGCGGAGGAACTGATTCAAACGCTTGAGCATGGACATTTAGAGGTCACAGAGGACCTTGATCTAGCTTCCACTTCTTATGAGGACTGGTTGTCCTCGTCTATAACTCAGTCAGCTCCTCTTAAGACTACCAACACACACAGGAGTAAACCCTCGGCGCCGTTGTTTTCTGAAAATCTGAGACTGAAGAGACAAACATGCGGAAAGAGTATTGTGATGTAGAAAAAGCAAAATACAAAGTAGTTATCAGCACCTATAAATCCTTAATCTTTCAAGAGAAACTAGTTATTTTACACTGAAAATCGAGTCAGCAAAAAACTCAAATAAAGAACTCTATCAGGTAGTAGCAAAACTTGCCACAGAGCCTGATAGTAACAGATTAGAAAGTAATCAGGATTCCTGCAATAACTTGCAATTTTTTTTCGAGGGAAAGTTGAGCAAATCTACAACAAATTTGAGAATAATCAAAATGATGACCAGGACACTAATACACAGATTACTTGTAGGAAAGTAGGATCTGCTTCTAATGGTTACCCCCACTTTTAGCTTTTTGCACCCACTGTTTTGACTAGTCTGGCTGGGATCCTGCCATCCAGGACCCCAGCCTATTTGCTTTCTCCCTTAAATTGCAATATATGTACTTGGTACATCTCTGAGGTACCCTTATCAGTCCCTAGTATATGGTACACCATGTACCCAGGGCATAGGTACCCCAGAGGCCTTCCATGGACTGAAGCATGTATTATGCCACCCATAAGAGGCCATGCAAAATGGAACCTCAGGTCTGCCACTGCAGCATATATAAGCTGGTTATTGCACCACTTACTTTAGATATAGATTCACTATAGCCATATTTATCACTACACTTAAAACTTAAAAGTCACCCCTTTAGCAGGCCTCAACAATCCTGAAGGCAGGGTGCTGTTTTTTATATGAGAGGGTGCTCCTCCATGAGCAGGGCCCCTCTGCAGCCTTCGGAGACCATTCTCCCGTGATACTACCAGACATATAGGTAGAGGTGCATTATAACCTTGCGGTAAATGCTATCTCGAAAATGACTGCAACGAAGTATGTCGTGTATGGTGACAAACACCTTGGAATCATACCACCACACCAGTAACTGGTGTGAGAGGTATGACTCCTCCCCTCAGAACCGAAATTCTTGGGGTACCTAAGTCTACCGGTACCAACTTTCTCAAGCCTTGCAGCACAAAATGGATGCGGCCAGCCACAGACACTGGTCTGCCCTCCTGCTGCTGAGCCAAGCTCAAGCAGGGGGAAGGCAGCACAATATGCATCCTGTCACAGGGAGGTGTTACCACCTCACAGACAGGATTTAGTGTATTGGGGCTGGGAAGGTGCACTGTCTCAGTGCCAGAAAGTCTGCATGAGGGGCACACTTGGTGAGCTTGTGCATAGTCCAGCTCAAACCAGTTCTGGGAGCCATTTGCTCCTGCTCTGGCGCAAAACTGTACAAAGGACATGGAAGTAGCCTCCCCCCTGTCCTGTCCCTCCCATAGGAGGGTCCCTATAATCTGTCCAACCCTTTCCCGTGGGGATAAAATGGGTTACCTGGCTACAGGACATTAGATTTTACGTGGACAAGATTCTGCAAGAAGATGCCACTACACTTCGACCATCTAGACACGCTGGACTTCGCTGGACCTCTCTTGGGCTCGACTTTGTCTTCCCTTGCCGTCCCCAGTCTCGCCAGTGTCGGTGATCCATACAGGTTCCGTGCAGGACACTGTGGACCTCCAAGGCAACAGAAGAATCTCCCTTATAGTGAAGGAGTCACTCCCCTGCAAACGCAGGCACCATAACGCATCTGACCGGTTTGCTGATCCTGTTCTCCTGCGGACTTTGGTGACTCCAGCAACACAGGAGGTGGGTTTCTGAAGGTCTCCGAGTTTGAGCTGCCCTCTTACTAAATTTGAGGCAGATATCCCTTGTGGGGACTGCATAACCCGTACCCCTGTGCACCGCGTTCACTTGCAGCTGTATATGCTTGTTGTTGTGCAACAATTCCGTACATTGGGCCATTTGTAGCCCTGACCCCAGCGCATCTTTTCTGAGAAGGACTCCGACATCCTCACACTCTGTGCCCTGCTAGCTGGTATCCTGTGAAACCGTCTGAGGTCCTCTTGCGAATGCTGTGCCTCTGGCTTGTGGGTCCACTTGAGGGTCAACTTTGCTTTATTTGGGCACCCCTGGTTGCTCCAGGCCTGCCCTGACTTCCCTTGCTGTGGTGAGTCTCCTGGTCCTTCCTGGGCCAGATCGACACCAAATTTGACCATATGCGTTGCTTGCCGCTTCCAAGGCTTGTTGGTGCTCCCGCTGGACATTGACCCCTCAGCACTTGATATCCTTCGCAGGACAGCGCGTATCCGGCTCCCGGTCATCCTAGACATCTCTTGGTTCGCACAGCTGAAGAGTCAAGATCACCGTCAACACACCTGAAGCACCCAACATCTGTGGGAATTCGTCTACCGAGCCCCTGGTCACTCCAAAGTGACCCAGACTCTGTCCCCTCTGATTTCAGGTTTTCCTCATCTAGAATCCACATTTGGGTTCCCTCGGACACTTTCCTTACTTCCAGCAGCAGCATTTCTTTGTTGACATCCATAGGGAACGACAAGGGCTTCCGACACCACTTCGTGCCTATGCACCCGGCTCCTCTGGGATAGATAACTCTGGTACAAAGGTATCCACGGGTGAGGTGGCTCTCCAACCTCCAAAATTCCAAGGGTTGTCTTCGTAATCTGCTGGGAAGGGTCCTTAATCTCTAAATTTCCAAACGTGACTTTCTCATTGAATTGTACGGAGCACACGGTCCTGTTCTCACTCTGCACCCATTTTCCTTAGGGTCCCTACATACTCACCTTGGGTGGTTCCCTGGTGTCCCAGCAATTTTACAC
This sequence comes from Triturus cristatus, assembly GCF_964204655.1. Taxonomy (NCBI): domain Eukaryota; kingdom Metazoa; phylum Chordata; class Amphibia; order Caudata; family Salamandridae; genus Triturus; species Triturus cristatus. Next base: position 1,103,964,131 of record NC_140592.1, on the reverse strand, counting down.
CTTCTAGACTAGGTCTAGTCCCGAGTCGTGGTTCTTATATCACTTATTTAGTATAGGGTTTGGTCTCCTCCTGGAGCCCACTGTGTATTGTGTTGCTTACGCTTGATTCTTTGCAACTGTATCATGTGATCTGTGTTCAGTCCTCATGTAGAGGATACTAGAGAGTGTTACATATAATAAATATTTTTTTTTTTACTACTATGTGGTTTCCCTTTCATTTAGCAAATACTATAAGGTTGCATTCTGGTAAAACAAGCTGCTTAACAGTCCTTCAAGACTTAGCCTGAAGGCGGCTCTCCATAGCTACCACTAGGATAGCTTTCCAGCAAGGTTACCTTTAACCTAATCACCATAAGGGTTGTTTGGACTGGTGCAAGGTACCCACTTTAATTAGTGGACAGCATATACCAGGCCAACTTCTCACATTACTAAAGAGACTGATCAAGTCACTCTTTCTTTCTTCTCCACACTGACCAAGTTGCAGGTCTTGAAGCTGATTCAAGGCGGTAAGTCAGGTTCACCTTCTGATCCATGTTCCCTGGCTATCATCAAGTTAGCCGCTGAAACCATTGCCCCTCATCTAATGGACATTTTTAATGCCATGTTTAGAAAAGGTTACTTTCCTAGGCAGTGAAAGAGGGCATCTATATTTCATTTATTGAATCCGATAGATCATCGTAAATTCTGACCCATTTCCAGGCTACCCCTACCTGCAAAACTGGCAGAAAGGGAATTGAATAAACAACTGTCTCAGTTCATTCAGCCTATTCAGCTACTTGATGATTCTTAACTTGGTTTTAGATCAGGTCATAGCACCGAGATAGCCTTAATCAAATTGACAGAAGAAATCAGGGTGACTATTGATAAGGGAGGAAACGCGGCCCAAGTGCTTCTTTGACACTGTCGACCACATTTTGTTGGTGGACTGTCTCCAGGCCATAGGGATAAAAGGCTCTGCACTCTCCCTACTAAACTCCTTTCTCTCAGAAAAAACTCAGCCTGTGGCCCTAGATCCTTATGTATCGGATACCTTTTCTCTCCCATGTGGGGTCCTGGAAGGCTCTTTCATCAGCCCGACCTTGTTTAATATTTATGTCACTTCACTTGCTCCTGTAATAAGATCATTTGGGTTTGCTCTTACATCTTATGTAGATGATACACAAATTGTAGTATCAGTAGCATCTAAGGATACCAACATAAAGAGAAAGATAGGCTCTTTCATCAGCCCGACCTTGTTTAATATTTATGTCACTTCACTTGCTCCTGTAATAAGATCATTTGGGTTTGCTCTTACATCTTATGTAGATGATACACAAATTGTAGTATCAGTAGCATCTAAGGATACCAACATAAAGAGAAAGATTTAAAAGTTGCATGCTAATCAGAAACTGGAGGAACAGTAATTGCTTGAGACTTAATTCCGGCAAGACATAGGTCATCCTGTTTGGGAACCAACCTACGTTCTGGTCACCGTACTTTTGGCCAGAAGAGCTAGGCACCCTTCCACCCCTATTAACAAAGCAAAAAATCTGAGAGTTTTTGTGGACAGTAAGCTTACTTTTAAAGAACAAGCAAATGCCGTAACATCATGTGCATTTTACACATTGAGGACAATTAGGAAAGTCCTCCCTTTTGATCCTGAAGAATCTTAGAAGACAGTAGTCTCTGCCTCGAAAGTGGTCTATTGAAATGGTCTCTATCTTAACATACAGAAGCAATATTTGATAAACTGCAAGTACTTCAGATGCCGCAGCCAGACTGCTCACCAAAATCCCTAAATGTAGGTCTGCCAGACAAGCTCTTCGTAGTCTACACTGGGCTTGCCATTAGATAACGCACTCAATTCAAGCCCTGTGCATTGCTTATAAGGCTCTGCATGGATATAGACCAGCCTCCTTGAAATACTGTTTTAAAATATATGACCTACCTAGATACCTGCGCTCATACCGTAAAAATAATCTGGTCATCCAAAGGATATATAGAGCCAAGTGGGGAAGCAGAAGCTTCGTTGTAGGCACAGCTAAATTGTGGAATGAACTGCCCCCAAATATCAGATCCCTGCCTAGTTTACTAGCATTCAGAAAGGCACTCAAAACAAGTCTCTTTGCCTAATCTATATGTTGATCCATACCTATTCTTGCTGAGCTAGCTCCTTGACACCTCCGGGTATGTGTGCACTGCACACATTTTAATAACATATCATAAAATGCTTGTACTCTCTCCCAATTACACTGTGAAATTAGCCAACACCTGATTGGCACATTTAATTTGCTTATAACTCCCTAGCATATTGTACCAAACATACGTAGGCCCAGTAAATTAAATGCCACTTGTGGGCTGCAGCACTCAATGTGCCTTCCACTAAAGTAGCACTTTAAAACATGTCTCAGACTTGGCATTGCAGCCTGTAGTGTAGTGTTAAACTGCCAATTCGATCTTGCAAATTAAACCTTATGTCAGACATAACTTCTTTTTAAAGACATACAACACCTCTAAAGTAATTCCTAAACATCCCTCAGGGTAGGGTTCTTTGTATTTAAAAATTGGGACATGCGTTTTTAAGTTTTCCATGTCGTGGTAGTGAAAAATCTTCAAATTCGTTTTTTACTACTGTAAGACCTACCTCTCCTATAAGATAACATTGATTTATCTTATTACATTTAATAAGCGCTAACTTTTGATTGGGAACAGGTAGAAATTTAATATTTAGTCTTAAATGAATGGTAAAGTCAGAGACTCAGTCACAATTCTGAAAATGCCACTTTTAGGAAGTCAGCATTTTCTTGTTCTAACCATTTGGTGCCTGCTGCCAGTGTCCTAGGTCACATGACCCTCCTGTTAGGCGTTGTGTTTTCCTTCCAGACTGTGAGGGCTCAGGTGTGGGCAGGATGGGGTATTCTGATTGGATGATTGAGGCGGAGCTGTTCCCTGCCCCACTTGCATTTCAATAAGCGTTGCCTCCAGCACATACAAAGAAACCTAGCATCAGCCTTTTGTCACACTATACTTGTTGGAGTCTTGGCAGGGGAAGGCAGGAACTTTACAGAAGCAGATGTGGGGGTAACTCAGTAAATTCCCCAACTTCAAAGGCTGGCACCATTTTAAATATTTGATCTTGAGACCAACTCTTCACTTACACTCTTGGACCCGTGAAGGATATCAGAAGAATTGCTTTGGACCCCCAAAGGGCTACCCTGCTACTTGAGGTCTGCCTTGTACCTCAGAAGAGCTGCTACTACCAGAGGAGTGCACTGCTGATTCAGGCTTAACTTTTACCCTCAGAGGACTGTCCTGCTGCCCTGCTCATATATTTCTAAGATCAGAATGGAAGTAACACTCTGTGTGTTTGCTCTGACCCATAAAAACATCTAGAATGTTCTCATCCCTGATTAGCACATTTAACTTATTTATAAGTCCCTAGTATGTGGTACTCTGGGTGTGTAAGTTAAATGTCACCACTGGACTGCAGCCCATTTTGTGCCACCACTAAAGTGACAATGCAAAGCATGTCTTCAGGCCTTTCCTGACAGCCCGAGTGTGCCGTTTTAAAACAGCAAACTCCACCTGGAAAAACAAACCTTTTGCCATGCCTAAACCTTCCTTTTTAATACATATGGGTAGGCCCTAAAGGCCCAATAGTAGGACATGTGCTTTTAAGATTTACCTGACTTGGCAGTGAAACATCTCTAAAGTGACCCACTGTGCCCTCACGGCCGGTCACTCCTTACCTCTGCTCTGCTCCGCTGACGACGCCGCCCGCTGCCTGCCACTGCCTGCTGCCTGCCGCCGCCCGCTGCCTGCTGCCGCTGCCTCTCTCCCTCAGGTGGGGGTCAACTCCTGCTCCCCGCCAGACGCGTAGCTTCTTTTGGCGCCTTTTCCCGCCACCGCTGCCCCTGGTGAGTCGCCTCTCCCGCCGCTGACCCCAGACCCGCCTCCCCTCGCCTCCCATTGGTCGCCCAGCCTCCCGCCTCCCAGCCGACCCTCCCACACGGCTACCTACTTATGATGCCCCCTGAGCGACCGCGCGCAGCGGGAGCGCCGATTGAGCGCCGAAGGTGCGCCAAAGGTAAGCCCGTCTGCGCCCGTCCGCGCCTGGACCGCGCCCAGCGCCAGACCCCCTGGCCCCCGCGCCCGCCAGCCCCCTCGCAGGACCTACGAGTTCGCTACGCTCATCGCACTCAAAACCACCCGAGCCCCCGGATGCTACCGAGCGTCCCCGCGACGCACCCATGGACCCTTCGCCTGCCGATCCTGCAACTTCTCCTGCCTCCAAACAAGCACCACGCCCACCAAGACGGACAACAGCAACCACCTCAAGTGCATCCTGCTCAACACCCGCTCCGTTCACAGACACGCCGTGGAACTCTGGAACCTCCTCGACACAGCATCTCCAGACGTCGCCTTCCTCACGGAAACCTGGATGAACGACTCTTCAGCCCCCGACATCGCCATAGCCATCCCGGACGGCTACAAGATCATCAGGAAGGATCGCGTCAACCAGACCGGAGGAGGCATCGCCATCGTACACAAGAGCACCATTCGCATCTCGACTGACTCCATCGACGTATTCAACGCCGCCGAATACCTGCACTTCCAGATCCACACCGACCCCAAGACTACCCTCAGAGGCACCCTCGTCTACAGACCCCCGGGACCACGCGCACAATTCTGCGAGGACATCGCAGACTTCATCAGCCCTCACGCCCTCCCCTCCGCCGACTACATCCTCCTCGGGGACCTCAACTTCCACCTGGAGAATAACAATGACCGCAACACCACCGCCCTGCTGGATAACCTCGCCAACCTCGGACTTCAGCAACTGGTCAACACCCCCACCCACTACGCCGGTCACACGCTCGACCCACTCTTCTCGTCCAGCAAGCACGTCACCTTCAGCCACTCCACCGGACTTCACTGGACCGACCACAGCTGCGTCCACTTCAGCTTCAGAAAGAACACGGTCCACCATCACCCGAAGCAGGCTCCCCACAGAAACTGGAGCAAGATCACCGCCGACCAGCTCGCCACCTCCCTCAGCCAGAGCCCACCTGTCAGGACTACGGACCCTAACACAGCTGCCCTCGACCTCACGCAGTGGCTGACCTCCTGTGCCGACGACCTCGCCCCACTGAAGAACCCCCTCACCAGGCCCAGAAGCAAGAAGGCCCCCTGGTTCACCGACGAACTTAAGGACTCCAAGAAGGCCTGCCGCACCCTCGAGAAGGCCTGGCTCCTCAACAAGACCGCCGACAACAGAACAGCACTCAAACTCGCCACTCGCAGACATCACCAGCTCATCCGCACCACCAAGAAGAAATCTCTGCGGGAACGACTGGACAAGAACGCCCATGACAGCAAGGAGCTCTTCAACATTGTCAAGGAGTTCTCCAACCCCAGCACCGGCAACAACGACATCACTCCCTCACAGGACCTCTGCGACTCCCTCGCCTCGTACTTCCACCGCAAGATCGCCGACATCCACAACAGCTTCGACATTTCACCCCCGCACCCATCGGTCAAACCTTCGCACCCCGCCGCCACCCTCCAGACATGGACCGAGGTGACCCCCGAAGACACGTCACGCATGATGAACACCATCCACTCCGGATCTCCGACCGACCCGTGCCCCCATCAGGTCTTCAACAAGGCAGCCTCTACCATCGCACCCCACCTCCGAGACATCATCAACACCTCCTTCAACACAGCAACCTTCCCGGAGAGCTGGAAGCACGCCGAACTCAGCGCTCTGCTGAAGAAACCAACAGCGGACCCGACCGACCTCAAGAACTTCCGCCCCATCTCGCTCCTTCCTTTCCCCGCCAAAGTCATCGAGAAGGTCGTCAACAAGCAACTGGCAGCCTTCCTCGAGGCGAACGGATCCCTCGACCCATCACAGTCCGGATTCAGAGCCAACCACAGCACCGAGACCGCCCTCATCGCAGCCACCGACGACATCCGAGCCCTGCTCGACAACGGCGAAACAGCGGCACTCATCCTCCTAGACCTCTCCGCAGCATTTGACACTGTCTGCCACCGCACACTAGTCCAACGCCTCAACGACACCGGCATCCAAGGGAAGGCTCTGGAATGGATCATCTCACACCTCTCCGGCAGAACACAGAGAGTACGCCTCCCTCCGTTCCGCTCCGAGGCCACCGAAGTCATCTGCGGATTCCTGCAAGGATCGTCGCTCAGCCCCACTCTCTTCAACATCTACATGAAACCCCTCGCTGCCATCGCACGCCAACACAACCTCAACATCATCTCCTACGCCGATGACACCCAGCTGATTCTCTCCCTCTCCAGAGACCCCGACACCGCCAAAGCCAGCCTGCACGAAGGGATGACAGACGTCACTGAATGGATGAACATCAGCCGCCTGAAACTGAACACGGACAAGACAGAAGTCCTCATCCTGGGACCATCACCCTCCGCATGGGATGACTCCTGGTGGCCCCCGGCACTAGGCACCGCACCTGAACCGACGGACCACGCACGCAACTTGGGCGTCATACTGGACTCCTCCCTATCGATGACCAGACAAGTCAACGCCGTCTCCTCAGCTTGTTTCCACAACCTCCGCATGCTCCGAAAGATCTTCCGATGGATCCCGACCGAGACCAGGAAGACGGTCACCCAGGCTCTCGTCACCAGCAGACTAGACTACGGAAACGCCCTCTAGGCCGGTACTACAGCCAAGCTTCAGAAAAGACTTCAGCGTATCCAGAACGCCTCCGCCCGACTCATCCTGGACATCCCCCGACGCAGCCACATCTCGTGCCACCTGAGAGACCTGCACTGGCTCCCTGTCAACAAGAGGATCACGTTCAGACTCCTCACCCACGCACACAAGTCCCTCCACGACCTAGGCCCAGGGTACCTCAACAGCCGCCTCACCTTCTACACGCCCACCCGCCAGCTACGTTCCACTAACCTCGCCCTCGCCGTCGTCCCTCGCATCCAGAGAGCCACCGCTGGAGGAAGGTCATTCTCCTACCTGGCAGCTAAGACTTGGAACTCCCTACCCGTCCACCTGCGGATGACACAGGACCACCTGGCCTTCAGGAAACAGCTCAAGACCTGGCTGTTCGAGCAGTAGCAGACCCCCTTCCCCAAGCGCCTTGAGACCCTTACGGGTGAGTAGTGCGCGATATAAGTTCCATGATTGATTGATTGAAAGTGCTTTCTAACTGTGGCAAGGCTGGCTCTCCTATTGAAAAGCATTGGGTTCACAATAGCACCTAATAATGCACAACTTCAGTTTGGAAATAGGGAAGACCATGGTTCAAGGACTCAAATTAATAGGAATTTAAAACCTAATCTGATGGTCAAGTAGGACTTAAAAATGCCATATTTGACTTTTGAAAATGCCATATTTGAAAAATTGGCATTTGCATGGCTAAAGCCTTTAGTAGCCTTTTCAGAGTCAATCCTCACCTGGCAGCCTGCCGGGAAGTCTGAATGCCTCTCAGGAAAGTAAACAAACAGTCCTTGGCTGGGAGGAGGTGTGACTTCTTCCTGAGAGGATGGCTTGGAGGATGTGCTCACAAATTGCACTAGCTTCAAAGTGTCACCCCCGTCACAGGGAGATGTAACTCACATCTAGGCCTGCTTCTGCCATTGTCCAAGTAGCCAGAGCTGCACCAATTCCAGTGGAGGGGGGGGGGTTGTTCCCAAACTGGTTTTTAGGGGGAGGTCTTCATTTCCCTAGACACATCTTAGCTCAGGGGTGTGCCGAGAGTTCTGACCAGGGAGAAAATACATGCAGTCATTGTTGATTTTCGCCGAGTTGGGTACTGTGGAATTGTTTTGAGCTAAAACCCTAGGAAATGAGGGTTGCACCGGACTGGAACAAAGTCACTAATTGAGGCTGACCACAGTGGAGCGTGAGCCGGCTAAAGGGACCAAGTTAGGCCTGTTGAACAAGAGTACATTAACTCCTGGTTGCGAAAGAATGCAAGATCCCACGTTGAGATTGCATGGCACAATGGCAGTTGTGGGAGGCTGCAAGGCTGTGATACAAAGTCCTGTATCGAAGTTGCATCGTGCAGCCGTGGTCCCTAGGAGGCTGCGATGCTGAGTACTGCACTGGGGATGCATCATGCAGCGGTTCCGATGCAGGGTTCTGGGAGAAGACGTGTTGCATAACCTCAGTTCTGCTTAGACCACAATTGGGCTGTCAGAGCCCCTTCAGGCCCACTCCCAAGGGTACAGGACTGGGATGCATTGTTGAAAACTAAAACGGCGATATGATTAAGCATTCACTAAAGACATGACTTCTCTCTAGTTAAAACATGTTTCCTGTCTTATGTTGACTAATGTCCGGACTCCATTTTGTATTGTCATGTCTCCACGTGCTTTGCACGAGAAGAGTCCTATCTTTTCGTTAGTTGCTCTTGTAATCTGCCCAGTAACAGTCTATAAATAGCTCCTTTGTCCATCTGGCGCATGCCCAGACTTGACCACATCTGTTATCAGTTAGTCCTTGCTTGATCATGCTTTCGCGGGCTCAGGAAATTGTTAACTCCGCCCACATATTGATTCTGTATCGAAAATGTCCATAAATGGAAATTAATTTTGCTCTATGTTGTATCTTATGAGCCCCTCTGTTGTGTATAAAAGGGGACCGTGTACGCAAGTTCTTTGTGCTACTCTATGCAATACTAAGAAGTGTTGTGTAGGTTGTAGGACTTTGTCTTTGTATTCGCAGCTTCCGTGCCAACTTCCTTCTAGCTTTTGTTACAGGAGAGCGAACCCTAGTATTCTGCGGGCCTAGCTGGGGCCTGTATTCATCAATTGGCGCCCGTCACGTGGGGCTCATCGGCGACTCGGATGCTCGAAGGACTGGTCGTGACGAAGGTGAGGAATTTGGCCGGGGATGTGATCACTGCCAGCGGCATTTTTAGTCCTGGCATCCCGAGGTTTTCTTCCTTCCCTTCCGAACTGACCTTCTGGGTGGCGCCGGTCCTCGCCTGAGACCTCTTCTGTCGGTCTGCCGCGACAGCCGTTTGGGCGAATTTTGGAACTTGGCAGTTGGAATCTGGACACTCTTAATTGGTAAGAACCGTTGTACGGTACTTGCTCCGAGTTTTGAAGCCTGGGTTGGCTATTTGAGTTTGATTTGTGATGACCGGTCATATCTTGTATTGATTATTGTGAGAATATATGCGTTGCAACACATATAGGCAGGTAATGTGGAGATATTTCTCCGGAGTTGTTTAAATCTGAACGGCGCAAAGTTTAAGTGCCATTTTTTTGATAATACTGAATATTTTGCATTATTTTTGAGCATGCCTGCTTTTAGCGCACTCCGTAAGTGGTGCTGCTGCTTTGGAAACCGGTTAAATCTCGAGGAATCTGCTCCAGCCCCCCCAGAGGGGACTCCTAATAGGGATATGTATGTGAAGCATGGTCTTTCCTCTATAATGTACAGCACAGTATGGAGGAAATACACCAAAAAGGATCCACCAGGATTACGATGGCCTTTGTATGGATCATTTGATATGCGTAAGATTGAGTATGTGGAACAGTGTATGTGTAAACGGCGTGCTCGCCAAGACATGTTTGAATGTGTACGGTTATGGGTGAAGGAAGTGCGTGAGCGAGAGAAACGTGAGAAAGCGCTGTTTATAAAGAGCAACGGAAAAATGATCATGTGAGAGCGCAGGAAGCGAAGCGTCGGGAGGAAAGAGAACTGGCGGAGAGACAAGAGACAGAGCGTAGGTTGCAAGTCTCGGGTCAATATGCTGTCCGCCAGCCACTTTATCCTGTCCTTACTAATCTTGAAGATGATTTTTATTTATTAGATCGCTCTCCGCCCCCTTATGTTGGCGCGTCCGCCCCGAGATCACAGGATTCTGGATCGGTTTCGGATAAGGTAGACACGCGGTCCATGTTATCAGTTGAGCGTATGGGTGAGCTTCGGAAAATTTCTCTGCGCGTGCTTAAAGGCAAGCTACCTCTTGCTGAATTGTTGGAATCTTTGGAAATTTGGCAGGATAGAGAGAAGCTGTATTTTGCTGCAACTCTTTCTGATGAAGTGATTACTGCCTTTCGGAAATATTCAGATGTTTTTGAGCCTGATGATGTAGTAGCAGATTCTAAAGCATTACGTAACGGTGTTTTTTCTCCCTCTGAGGTACCCGATGCGGTCCGACGGCTGTTTGCATTGCGGGACGCGGCAAGTGAACTTAAAGAGAGAGCGCGCCTACAGGCAGCGGAGAAGAAGCGATCGGATTCACATATCGGCGGCGGCCAACCGTCTACTTCCCATTCAGATAAGAGCGAACTAGTGCATGCTAAACCGATGCGAGAGGCGGCACCTTTGTATGTTCCTTCTAACGGAGCAGGAAACAGTTCAGATATATCTTCCCCCGATGCTAGGGGATATTTTGTGTATAATTGGGTTTATACTCCCTGGCATAGGGCTGATGTTATGGCATTAAAGAATGCATTGCCTGACCCCCGCAAGAATCCAGCGGCCTTTTACGAAGAGATCGAAGGGGCCTTGAATTCTTGTACTATGACTTTAGCGGATATAGATTTGTTCTTTGGGCTCATTTTACCACCGGATATGTGGAGATCTGTGCGGAAGGTGGATGATGTTACCGCTTTTAAGGCTAGGTGGTCTGAGATTGAGGATGAGGATAGGGAGAGAAAACCCGCGCAAAAACCACCCCGGATTATTTTAGACCTTCCTGCCGCTATCTTGACTAAGTTGAAAACAATTATTCCCCCTAAAAAGATTGACTGGAATATGTTAGCATCATGCAAACAGAAGGTTGATGAATCAGTGTCAGATTTCTTTACGCGCTTTGAGGAGACATTTCATGATTTCAGTGGTCAGTCACTTACGGATGATACGGGTCGACATCTTTTTGTCGATAAATATGTGGCGAATTTATTACCGGGAATAGCAGCTCGATTGAAAGCGAGTGAAAGTTCTTGGTCCACCTCGTCTCCGGCATCCCTCCTGACTATGGCTCAGTATTATGAGCGCCAGGAACAAGAAGCGAAGGGGAATGAGGAGAAGAAATCGAAAGATTTGAAAACTAAGGTGATGTTAGCACAAGTATATGGTCCGCCTCGTCGGGGTGTCGAAAGAGGTAGAGGAGGATTCTATGGTCCCCCTTCGGGTCGGTCAGATGTTAATAGAAATCAATGTGCGTATTGTAAACAGGCGGGTCATTGGGCCAGAGATTGTCCGGTATTATATGCATCTCGTCAGGGACGTGGTCAGGGACCACCGAGAGGTAGAGGGGGTTTTTCGAATTTTAGAGGGCACTCTAATGATCGTGCTCGATTTGACCCTAACGTGCAGCAACGGGATAGACCTGATGTATTTGATCGGCAACATCAGTATCAAATGTCTGGGAACGACCGTTCTGGGTACCATGATTCGCAGCATGCGTAGGATTGCGTTGGATGGGGGTTGGAATCAGTTGAAGTGCCGGTTGATCAGAAGGGTCCTTATGTTTCAGCAAATGTTTTGGGTTCTACTGATCGGTTCCTAGTTGATACAGGAGCTACTCGTAGTGCGCTGTCCAAACAATTGGTTCCGAGGGCTCCCCCATCTGGCTTAATGGTTACATCGGTAGGGTTTGATGGTACACTCTCTCGAAGCCCTCTTTCCCGACCCCTTGCATTCCATGTTGACCACTTTTCTGCACCCTGTCCGTTTTTGCTTGCCCCGAACACGCCTGACAACATTATGGGTCTTGATATGCTCAAGCACTTCAGAGCAACGATCCGCTGCTCCCCTACTGGAGTACGTGTGATCTTAAACGATAATCACCCCATGACAGAACGGATGTGTGTGGTTGCAGAGGATACTGTCTTAGCTTCCCTCCCTCGTACTTTGTGGGCTACTTCGGATACTGATGTGGGACAGATGGTGATTCCGCCTGTCCACATTAGTGTCCAGGAGGGTGCGGTGTTACCGCGCCTCCCTCAGTATCGTATTTCCCAGGAGGGGGAGGAGGCACTTATACAGATTGTGCAGGATTTGATTAAGGTGGGAGTAGTGGAGGAAGTTCCCTACAACGTCTGCAACAGCCCTATTTTACCCATCTTGAAAAAAGATACCGATACCAGGATTTATCGTTTTATCATTGACTTAAGGGAAGTGAATAAGATAGTGATACCTCAGTATCCAGTGGTTTCTGATATCACGACGTTACTCACTTTGGTCCCGCCAACGGCGACCATGTTTTCAGTTATTGATTTGAAAAATGCCTTCTTTTCGATTCCTATTCATCCTGATAGCCGATACCTTTTCGGTTTTACTTTGAATAATAGGTCTTATAGATTTTGTAGAGTCCCTCAGGGTTATACCGAAAGCCCTAGTATTTACAGTCAAGCATTGAAAAGGCAATTGGATTCCTTTGTTCTGCCTGAGGGTGTCGCCCTTATACAATATGTCGATGACATCTTGTTGGCGGCCGACAGTCCTGAGCTGTGTGAGAAGTGTACGTTATCTTTGCTTTCCTTTTTGGCATCTCACAATCACAAAGTGTCGAGAAGGCAATTGCAATTCTGTAGACCAAAGGTGACTTATTTGGGTCACCTTTTGTCTAAGGAGGGGCGTGCACTCACACCAGATCGTATTCAAGCAATTTTGGACACGCCAGTACCTTCCACACAGAAGAATGTGCGTGCATTTTTGGGCCTTGCTTCTTTCTGTAGGCAATGGATATTGGGGTGTTCACACATAGCTAAACTGTTGTTAGCCCTTTTGACAAAAGACACACCGATTCCTCTTCCCTGGTCAAATGAGTGTGAAATTGCTTTTCAGCAATTACGACAAGCCCTTTGTTCAGCACCAGTGTTAGGTACCCCTGATTATACGAAGCCCTTTTCACTGTACGTGCATGAGAAAGATGGATGTGCATTATCAGTTTTAGTGCAGATGCACAGCGACAAGCAGCGCCCTTGTGCATATTTTTCGGCTGTACTTGATCCTGTTGCCCGAGCATTGCCTGGTTGTTTTCGCTCGGTTGCGGCGACAGCTGTGTCAATACGCCAAAGTGAGGGAATTGTGTTATCTCACAAACTGTTGGTATTAGTTCCCCATGCTGTTGATGCCCTGCTTAATCAGACAAAGATGCAGCGTTTGACCAGTGCTCGTTTAACGGGATATGAGTTGACGCTTTTGGCTCCTCATATTACGTTAAAGAGATGTGCAACGTTAAATCCAGCCACATTGTTGCCGTTCCCGGAAACTCAGTCTGAAGCACGGAAAGCACATGATTGTATTCTTGTGACTGAGGAACAGACAAAGGGTCGTATTGATCTCCAGGATACGCCCTTTACAGATGTAGATGGAGAACTATGGGTGGACGGATCATGCCTGAAGCTACCAGATGGTACGACTTCAGCAGCGTATGCAATTACCACATTACAAACGATAGTGGAGACTGCACGCATACCGCAGAAATCAGCTCAAGCAGCGGAACTGATAGCATTAACACGAGCATGTGAGCTCAGTGCAGGATTGTGTGTGAATGTTTATACAGATAGTCGCTATGCCTTCGGAGTTGCGCACGATTTCGGCCTACTCTGGAAGGAGAGAGGGTTTCTAACGTCACATGGAGCACAGATAATGTACGGGGAGTTAGTTCACAACCTTTTGACTGCATTAACATATCCAAAGAAGATTGCTATAGTTAAATGTAGTGCCCATAAGAAGGTGGTTGATAAAGTTGGAGAAGGGAATGCTTTAGCAGACCGGGTGGCACGAGAGACTGCGATGCAGCCTGGTGCTACTGCAATGTATGTTGTGAAGTCGCAGGCAGAAAGATGGCACGATGCTAGGAGAGAAGTGCTGGAAATACAGAGGACCGCTTCCGATAAGGAACGGGAGCAATGGTCCAATGATAGAGAATTAGATGATGAAGGGTGTTGGAGAAGTAAGCAGATGGATAAATGGAAGTTACCCACAGCCTTCGTACAACCTATGGTTCAGATGGCACATGGACTAGCGCATGTCGGAGCTTCCGCAATTGTCAAATTACTCACACGAGTTTGGGAGCACCCGGAGATCGCTAGTACGGCAAAGAGGGTAGTGCAGACCTGCATGATTTGCCTGAGGTACAACCCAGGAAAGGGTACACAAACTCCAGCAGGAGGATTTGCAACACCTACTGCACCCTTTGAGGTTTTGCAGATGGATTACATTCAGCTTGAGCGCTGTAACAATCTGAAGTATGTTCTAGTAGTGGTTTGTGCCTTTAGTAAATGGGTTGAGGCATACCCTACGAAAGACAATACTGCAATGACTACAGCCAAGATGCTATTGAAGGAGTTCTTCCCTCGATATGGTGTTTGTAGATTGTTGTGGAGTGATAACGGACCTCATTTTATAGCAGACGTTATAAAGTATGTCCTGAAAGGCCTAGGCATTACTCAGAAGTTCCATGCAGTGTTTCACCCTCAGTCTGCGGGATTGGTTGAGAAATATAACGGTACTTTGAAGCTTAAGATCGCTAAGATCCAAGCTTCGACTTCTTTGACTTGGCCAGACGCTTTACCGCTGGCATTATTGTCAATTAGATCGATACCGCATTCTCGGACCGGTCTCACACCTTACGAGATCGTGTTCGGACGCCCAATGAATATTTGGGGTCCACCAAAACCGAAGTCAGTGTATGATGTACCTTGTGTAATGATGAATGATTATCTGGCACAGTTAACGGATAATTTGGTTTCTATTCATCAACAGGTTCGAGAGGCGCTCCCTGATCGGTCCACAGGTGAAGGTCATAATCTCCGACCTGGCGATCAGGTTATGATTAAGGTGTTCGAAAGGACGAACAGTCTGGAGCCGAGATGGGTTGGTCCTGAGCAAGTCCTGCTCGCAACAAGGACAGCTGTGCGAGTTTCCAATCGGAAGAACTGGATCCACTCTTTGCACTGTCGTAAAGTGCCGCCTGGGTTAGTGGAGCCTGCTGTGTTGACCGACCATCAAGAAATCCTGACTGCAGAGAAAGGCCGTGCTGTGGAACCGGACGACACTGAGGAGCTCTTCCCGGACCAAGCGATTCCTGGAGGAAGAAGATATCACCTCAGACCGAGGAAGTGATTTTTTTTTTTTTATCCAAAGACTTTGTCAGAACGGCCCTTAGGTTAGTGAAACGGAGAGCCAATGAGGCAAGGGGGGGGGGATCAGCCCTGCATTAGTGTAGTGACACCCGTCTTGGCCCGCTGGTGAAGAAATCAACGGCTGCCTAAGGGGAAGAGTTCTGACAACCTTTTAGTTTCAGGAAGATATTGACTTCTTATTACAAAATGGAGAAGAAAAAGATTCTTTGTGCGACAAGCTTTATTATCATTGTGGCTATTGTTGGTATAACCACATGGGTTGTTGAGGATGTGACTCCTGCCCGTGAGTTGCTTGTTTTGACCACTCCAGTGCCTGAGGAGCACTACTTTTATACCCTTCCGTATCAAGAATTGAAGCATCGTCAGTCTTATTTGAATAACACTTTCATCCAGATGTTGCATCATACTCATGTTGCTACAAATGCTACGAACTGTTGGATATGTGGTATGATGCCAGCTCATCAGAAGAAAGGAGGAACGCCGTTCATACCTCTTCCTTTCTCATAATGGCTCTTGTAGAGCATGGTACACTTTGCCTTTTGCCACACGGAAACCTACAGTGGGACGATTACTTTTCAGACTTAATAGGGAATGTCATCAGGATAAAGAAGGCTATCCACAAGCGAATGGGACAATATGGGAGTGGGAAGAATATCGACCAGACAATGAATCGATCCCCTACATTTTCACGAACACCAGAGACACAGCTGGGAATGAACAATTTGTGATTCAAGTGGCACAAGCTCAAGCGGATCTGTGTGTTCAGAGTGTGGGTTATATTCCTGTTGGTGTTAGCGACTGTATTATTGTTTTAAACATCGACGGATTAAATAATAGTACTTTCTTGGCCTCCCATAATACATACTTTGTATGTGGGAATAAGGGTTATTATCGTTTACCAGCCGGGTGGTCCGGAGTATGTTATGTAGCGTTCTTATTACCTCCTGTATTCTTAGCACCTGCATCCTATCATAAAGATTTGAAGTTGTTGAATAATGTGACTGTAAATAGGTATAAACGTACTCTATCCATTGATGATGTTGATCAAACTGATACTAGCTTACAGCAGTATATTGATTTTAACTTAGGATTGTTTTTCTTTGTTGGAGCTGCCCTAAATAGTAGGAAGGTTCGTAGATTAACAAGAGTTGTAGAGGCTGTGACGAATCAAACCGCTGCTGCTCTTGGGAATCTTACGGAAGAATTACAAATTACTAGAATCGTTGCATTACAAAATCGTATGGTATTAGATGTTATGTTAGCTGACAGAGGTGGAGCATGTAAAATTATCGGAAGTAGTTGCTGTGTGTTCATTCCTGACCATACGCCATCAGTTTACAATGCTATTAATAAATTGCATAAAATCGCAGCTGAGATTCATACAGAAAATGGCACTTGGACCTTTTCTGGATGGTTTTGGGCATTGATCACTACATGGGGATGGAAGGTTTTAACTGGTCTCTGTATTATTATAGCAATTCTGTTTTCCTGCTGCATCTGTGTTCAGTGTGGCCCTTTACTCTGTTCTCTATGTGTGTCATTCTGTATACCTGATAAGAAAGCTATTGCCAATGTTACCTATCAGAAACATTTAACCAAAGAGGTGGAAGAGATGATGAAAATTGACATATATGATGATTATCCTAATAAGCCGAATGTCTTCAGTAAATGCTGAAAGGGTCGTCTGTTGAAAACTAAAACGGCGATATGATTAAGCATTCACTAAAGACATGACTTCTCTCTAGTTAAAACATGTTTCCTGTTTTATGTTGACTAATGTCCGGACTCCATTTTGTATTGTCATGTCTCCACGTGCTTTGCACGAGAAGAGTCCTATCTTTTCGTTAGTTGCTCTTGTAATCTGCCCAGTAACAGTCTATAAATAGCTCCTTTGTCCGTCTGGCGCATGCCCAGACTTGACCACATCTGTTATCAGTTAGTCCTTGCTTGATCATGTTTTCGCGGGCTCAGGAAATTGTTAACTCCGCCCCCATATTGATTCTGTATCGAAAATGTCCATAAATGGAAATGAATTTTGCTCTATGTTGTATCCACCCACTTATGAGCCCCTCTGTTGTGTATAAAAGGGGACCGTGTACGCAAGTTCTTTGTGCTACTCTATGCAATACTAAGAAGTGTTGTGTAGGTTGTAGGACCACCCTTAAGGGTTAATAAACTTTGTCTTTGTATTCGCAGCTTCCGTGCCAACTTCCTTCTAGCTTTTGTTACAGGAGAGCGAACCCTAGTATTCTGCGGGCCTAGCTGGGGCCTGTATTCATCGGCATCACTTGGGAGGGCAGGACTCACAGCTGGCAGAGTCCTGGTATTGGGTACAAGGTTGGTGGAGCCTCTTCTGCCTCTGATCAGGAAGCCAGCCTAATGGCCGTTGGATTTTCTCTGGCCATCCTTATTTCAAGTTGCAGGTAAGGTCCTTCTCAACCAGACAGGAGGGCAGCATGGTATCAGGGCTGCACAGCAGGGCAGCAGAGTGGCAGTCCTTCTTGAAGCAAAGCAGCACAACAGTCCTTCTGAGTCCTCCACAATTCCAAAAGTGCACTGGAAAGTTGGGTTTTCAATATTCATAACAGGAGCCCACTTTGAAGTTGGTACAAAAGGGGGTGGTGATGGACGGAGTTTCAGAACCAATCAAACACTCACACCCAGTCAACAGATCTGGGTTTGATCCATCACCGTTCTTTAGCCCACTCTGCCACCCCAGTTCAGACATGGCCATATGCAAATCAGTCTGACCCTGTGCCTCATGGGAACAGTCCAGCCCGAACTGCCAAGCCATGCCTTCCCTGGACCGGAAACAAGCTTCCTAGGACCAGTTTCTGGCATTTCAGCCGTCTTCAGCCAGGCTTGCTTGAATCCAGTGGCAAGGTGAGCAAGGGACTCAACGTCTGAGCATACCCTGCCAACTTATGGCGAACAAAGCGGTACAAAAGGGGGTGGTGATGGACGGAGTTTCAGAACCAATCAAACACTCACACCCAGTCAACAGATCTGGGTTTGATCCATCACCGTTCTTTAGCCCACTCTGCCACCCCAGTTCAGACATGGCCATATGCAAATCAGTCTGACCCTGTGCCTCATGGGAACAGTCCAGCCCGAACTGCCAAGCCATGCCTTCCCTGGACCGGAAACAAGCTTCCTAGGACCAGTTTCTGGCATTTCAGCCGTCTTCAGCCAGGCTTGCTTGAATCCAGTGGCAAGGTGAGCAAGGGACTCAACGTCTGAGCATACCCTGCCAACTTATGGCGAACAAAGCGGTACAAAAGGGGGTGGTGATGGACGGAGTTTCAGAACCAATCAAACACTCACACCCAGTCAACAGATCTGGGTTTGATCCATCACCGTTCTTTAGCCCACTCTGCCACCCCAGTTCAGACATGGCCATATGCAAATCAGTCTGACCCTGTGCCTCATGGGAACAGTCCAGCCCGAACTGCCAAACCATGCCTTCCCTGGACCGGAAACAAGCTTCCTAGGACCAGTTTCTGGCATTTCAGCCGTCTTCAGCCAGGCTTGCTTGAATCCAGTGGCAAGGTGAGCAAGGGACTCAACGTCTGAGCATACCCTGCCAACTTATGGCGAACAAAGCGGTACAAAAGGGGGTGGTGATGGACGGAGTTTCAGAACCAATCAAACACTCACACCCAGTCAACAGATCTGGGTTTGATCCATCACCGTTCTTTAGCCCACTCTGCCACCCCAGTTCAGACATGGCCATATGCAAATCAGTCTGACCCTGTGCCTCATGGGAACAGTCCAGCCCGAACTGCCAAGCCATGCCTTCCCTGGACCGGAAACAAGCTTCCTAGGACCAGTTTCTGGCATTTCAGCCGTCTCACTTTGAAGTTGGAGTAGGTTTTGGAGGTTCTCACCTCCCTGAGGTGAGTGTGTCCAGGCAGAGACTTTCTAATGTGCAAGTGTGATGGTTGATAGCTCCACCTGCTCGTTAAGTGGCCCATCCTACCAACACTGAGCCTCCTTCTATCTCACTGTCTGGGAGCAAGACACAAAGACTAACTACCAGCTACACCTAGCCATGTGACCCAGTGACAGGCTGCAGGGAGTAAGTGGCTAGGACAAGAAAATGCCAACTTTCTTAAAATGACTCTTTCAGAATTGTGACTTAAACCCAACTTTACCATTAAAGAGGGCTTTTAATTGCATTATTTAGACACAAAACTCGAGCTGTCTATCTGCTCCCAATTAAAAGTTAGACCTTAATACATTTAATAAGGAAACCCAATGTTATCCTATGGGAGAGGTAGGCCTTGCAGTAGTGAAAAACACATTTTAATGTTTTTTACAACCAGGACAAGTAAAACCTAAAAGTACATGTCCAAGTTTTTAAATAAACTGTAATCTACCCTCTGGGCTGTTCAGGGTCTCCCCTATGTGTAAAGAAGGTTTTGGTTCTGGCAAAAGGTTTACTTTGTCAGTTAGAGATGGCAGTTCGAAATTGCACACACAGTCTGCAATTGCAGGCCTAGGACATGTTTTACAGGGCTACTTAAGTGGGTAGCATAATCAGTGCTGCAGGCCTACTTTTTGCATTTAATGTACAGGCCATAGGTACATGTAGCACCACGTTACTAGGAACTTATAAGTAAATTAAGGGCCAAATGCTTCAAATGAAAAACCAGTTGCAAACGGGCAGATTTGCAGAATCTGCCCCTTTGCGACCGGTATTTTTGCATTTGGGGTGCATCATCTCAAATGCAAAAATTGCAATTGAAGTAATTGCAGAAATAGCGATTACTTAATTGCGATTGCATTTAGGGAATCGCAAATTGCGATTTTCCAAATGCAATGCATGATAAAATCAAAAATAGTGATTTTTCAAATTGGGGTTGCAAATTATCATCAATTTGAACGTGATGGTAATTTGCAAAAACTTTAAAAAATGCACTAAAGTGCATTTTTCAAAGTTCCTGGTTACACACACACATGCCCTTGGGGCATGTGTATGTGCAACATGTGTTCACGTTCCAATTTCAAGGGTGCAACAGGGTGTCCTTTTAGCACCCTTGCACCCTTGAAATTGCATGCGCAATTTGAGAGTACCTATTGGGTACTCACAAATTGCGCATGAAATTCCCATTCCTTCCTATTGGCCTGTAGGCCCATAGGAAGGAATGGGAAGCCATTCCTTAATTGCGACTCGCAATTTGCGAGTCGCAATTAAGGAATGTTTAGGAATCGCTATTCTCAATAATCGCAATTAAGGAATCGCAAAAGCCTACCTTGATGCATGTCCCCCTAAATGTGCTAATTGCTACAAGCTAATTCTACCATATTATTCATACCAATCACTTTAGCACTGGTTAGCAGTGGTAAAGTGCACAGAATCCTAAAGGCCAACAAAAACGAGTTCAGAAAACAGGAACAGGTGTGAAGGCAAAAAGTCTGGTGATGATACTGCAGAATGGGCCCAGTCTAACACCTCATCCAGCACGACCAGATACCCATAGTTGGCCCTTTGCATGTTTTGAGACTAGAAACATGTAAAACTGTGATGAATGGGAGCAGGATTATTATTGCACAATTTGTTATTACAAAGTTTGCACCATTTTGCATTTGCAGTTTTTATGATTTTCTATGCTGAAAATGGTTATATAAACCCCTGTATTTGAGAAAGAGCCGAATGAGATTTGTGACTCTTCTTCGAGACTTTAGGGGTGCTGCTAGATGTTCTATTGATTTGCAGCATATTTGAGACTTAGGGCCTGATTACGAGTTCGGCGGGCCTTCGGACCACTGAACCATGGCGGAGGTGCAGTGGCAGTCAGGGACTGGGACTGGCACAGTGGTCTTGAGGCAGCAATATGCTTGCCAGTGCCACTGAAGCACCACCAAGTATATTACAAGTTTCCTCACTGCGACCCTAACCGCGATGGGGGGGGGGGGGCTGCATTTGTTATGGTGGTGGTGAGGAAACAAAGGGGGCCCTACAATGCCTCATGTCCCATGGGGTGCATGCAGGGGGCACATGTTGTGCCCCCCCTGTGTGCATGCACCCCCTTTCCTGCAATGCATGGACTTCATTCACCATGCCGTGCAGGAAAGGGTTTTGACGTTCCCATTGTGGTGCCGTTTTGAACTGCCTCTCTCAGATGGAGAGGGTGTTCATCATGCGTGCCTCTATAAACAAATTTAACCATCTGGGTGCCTGGAGATGTGCAAATTCTTTGCAGACTTTGTGTGGAAGTCCATCTGTACCTGTAGCTTGGCTGTCTGGTAAGCTTTGAATTCCTTATATTATCTTTACAGTTAAAAGCAGCTGATGTAGGAATTGGTACATCATTAATCAATCATATAAAAGGTGATGTGAGAAATGTTTCAAATAATCCAACCACTTGTGACCACTTGGGGTAACATTCAAACCCATCGGTTTTCACCAACTATGGTACTCTAGACAAATCAGTACTGACCATGCACTTCATGGGGACAGTCAATCCCAAACTGCCAGGTAAGGGCTCCTCCAGAAGCAACCCCACACCATTAACTTTGTTAGGCATGTCAGTATGGTATAGCTTTGATCGTATGACACAGTGAGCAAGAGAACAACTTCTGGGCTTACCCATGGCATGGACGTTGATTCATCAAAATGCTACGGGTAGATGAATTGACATCACATGCCATGTTACCCTGCCTGATGTCACAGAAAGTGACATCACATGAACTTTGACCTGATGATATCACAGGAAGTGACATCACCTGCCCTTTGACCCACCCTGATGATGTCACAAGGAGTGACAGCCCCCAAAATTTGAGCTGATGCTATCATAGGAAGTGACATCACCTGCACTTTGGACCCCATGAAATCAAAGGAAGCGACATTGCTTGACCTTTGACTTAGTGCCATCACAGAAAGTGATGCATCTAACTTTTGGTTACTTACATCACACACAGAGTCTGGACAATCTCTACAGATACAAAAGAAGCACCTTATAAACAGAAATACTTCAAATACTATTGAAAAGGTTAACATTGTTTCAGGTAGTATCTTCGGATATACAATTAAAATAATGTAGCATTGATTAAGAACCTATCAAATAGTGTACAACTTTGGAGAATACACTAGTCATGTTGAAATCAGCCATTATCAATATCACATTACTTATAAAATAGGAAGGTTGATGGGCCTATAATGTTCAAAACAAATTAACCTTATCAGTTGCCTTAGAAATAGGGGTGGGCGGAATTTGCGAAATTCACTTTCGCAAACTATCGCAAAAATGTAAAAAATCTCCGCAAAGACGCAGAAGTTTTTTTCCCTCCCGTTCGCGGTATTTTCTGCGTGGTTGCGGCTCACCAACTTACCCATGCGGTGGCTCACGGGCGCGGCCATCTTGTTTTCACTTGCCTCGCGGTGCATGATCGCGCGACCAAAGACGTGATCGCGCGACCAAAGACGTGATCGCGCGACCAAAGACGTGATCGCGCGACCAAAGACGTTACTGCGGGCGCGAACTGTCGCGAGACAGCTCAAATGGCTACCAACAATCCAACATCTCGTGGAGAACGCGAGAATGTATTTTTTTACAGCGCGAGCAAGCAAAACATTTCTGGTAAGATGCGGATTGCGGACATTTTCGCGCTCTCCGCGGAACGCGAAAATGTCAAATTATCGCAATTTCCGCCAGCGGAACTGAATTTTCGCCCAGGCCTACTTAGAAACTAAAGAGTTCTAGAGCCTTGAGACCCTCGCTGGTGAGTAGTGCGCTTCACAAATCCCTGATTGATTGATTGAATTAAATCTAAGTCTTGGAACGTAGATAACAGTGCTATTTAATGATTCAAGTTCTCCCAGCAACCTTCCTTTCCATGACATGTTATACATACTTATAAACCTGTGGAGCCATTGAATCTTTCCTGGTTTACTATCATTTAATACTTCTACAGCAAACATTCACATCACTGGTACATTACTTGTGTTGATCAATATTTGCATTAGCAATATAAAGAGTGTTAAGAACATTTGGGCAGATTTTACGCACATGGATGAAGATACTGGCTGTCATGCTGATACTGCATTACTGATAAGAAGAGATGCTGCTGCTCAGCCTCCTTGAAAAGAAGAAGGCGCTGACTGGACAGATAGAAAGAGGGCAACAGTTCACATGTCTCCATCTAGAACTGTATCTGCTGGTATGAGCACCAGCTGGTACTAGTGATGATTGGGGCCTACTCCTATGTAGAGACTGACGAGTGTAAGTTGATGCTCAGCTAATATGAAATCCAGAATGGCTGACAGCGCCATAGATATGGTATGCTGATCTCTGAATAGGATACTGGCTCGTGTGAGAAGTTGGCCTGGCATATGCTGTCCACTAGTTATAGTGGGCACCTTGCACCAGTCCAAACAACCCCTTAGAGATGATAAGTTAAAGACAACCTTATTTGAAAGCTATCCTAGTGGTAGCTATGGAGAGCAGCCTTCAGGTTAAGTCTTGGAGGAATGTAAAGCATCTTGTTTTACCAGTCTATAATCTCTAGAATGACCAAATGAAAGGAGAACCACACCAGGTATATATATATAAAATATATGTATTTATTTCTAAACACACCCTACTAGTCTCTTTATGAGGCTAGAGGTCAAAGCACATATGTACACTTAATATATCACAGTAAATTAGCACAATATATACGATAGATCCTAGGGGCAGACCAAACCATATATTAAGAAAGTGGTATATGAACCACAACTTGACTAGACACAAGGCCTAGAGCCTGTAGAATCGCTGGGAACCCCAGGAACCACCCAAGGTAGTGACACAGGGGACGTGTGCAGCGTGAGAACACAGCAGCGAGCTCTGTTAGCTTCTATGGGGAAAGTCACGGTTGGAATTTTAAAGGACACACAAAGGTGGGCTAGGAACAAACCCTTTTGGACTTAGATGGTTCTAGGGCCAACACCCACGGGAGTACCGGAGTACTCGTGTTACCTCACCCAGGTAAGCTGAGTGCATAGGTGTCGGGTTGCGTCGTCATTTCCAATGGCGAGATGCTGCAAAGTGCTGCTGCTGGGAAGAGGAGAAGTGTCCGAAGAGATCCAAGCCTGGATCGAAGATGTGAAGAACCTGAAAGCAGAGGGGACAGAGTCTGGGTCACTTGCCAGTGACCAGGGGCACGATAGTCGAAGGCCCACCGATGTCGGGTGCTTCAGGTGCGAGGAGGAGAAGCTTGACTCTTCAGCCACGGGGACCAGGAGGCACAGCCTCAAGGGACGTCGAGAAACTAATGCACTTGCAAATGTGCACGGTGTCCAGGGGTTCCGGTTCCACGGTACCCACAGGCTACGGGTCTCAGCTTTGCTGGGGATTGGGTCGGCCTCTGGGAAGTCTTGAAACCCACCTCCTGTGTTGCAAATACTTTGGAGTCCGGCGGGAGCTTCGGAGATGCAAACCGGTCAGATGCGTCTTTGGTGCCTGCCAAGCAGGGGAGTAACTCCTTTACTCCAAGGGAGATTCTTCAGTCATCTAGCGTCGTGTAGATCGTCGAAGTTCCAGGATTCAGTTTCAGAGTTTCGTCCAGGGATATCTAAAGTTCCGTGGTCAGGGGTTCCTTCTTTATACCCAAGGAAGGGGTTGGACTAACTCAGGGGACCCACCTATGGGAGGGTTTGGAAAGAGGAGTGGCTACACCCATTTCCTTTGTTCAGTTTTGCACCAGAGCTTTGAGCTGGACTAGGCACAGGGACACCAAATGTGCCCCAAGTGCAGACTTCAAAGCACTCTTGGAGTGCACCCACCCAGCCCCAATCCACTAAAGCCTGTCTGGGAGGTGATATCCCCTCCCTGTGACAGGAAACCTATTGTCCAGGCCTTCCCTGCCGGAGTTTTGGTCAGCAGGAGGCCAGACTTGTGGCTGGCAGCATCCATTTTGTGATGCCAGGGCTCTGTTAACTGGTACCGAGTATACCGGTTCTGTCATGTCTCTCCCTCTAGAGGGGTGGGATCATACTCCTACACCAGTTACTGGTGTGGGGGTATGATTCCAAGGTGTTTGACACCAAACACGACATGTTTCCGTGCAGCCATCCCAAAGTTAGCATTTACCTTGAGGTTATAATGCACTTAAGAGTATATGGTCAGGCTGCATCACAGACAACCTCGGAGAATAGATTCTGAAGGCTTCAGAGGGGCTCTGCTCATGCATGGGCACCCTCTCACATAAAACCAAGCACCCTGTCTTCAGGATTGATAAGGCCTGCCATAGGGGTGTCTGATAGGTTTATATGTGCAGTGATAGGGTGAGATATAGTGAACCTACATCTCAGTAAGGGGTGCATGCACCACCTCACTCAGGGTGCAGTAGCAGTCCTGTGGTGTCATTTTGGAAGGTTTTCCCAGGGGTGGCATAATATATGCTGCAGACCCTGGTAGGCCTCTGGGGTATCTATGCCCTGGGTACATAGTATACCATATACTAGGGACTTATAAGAGTACCCCAGAATCCAATCTGGAGTTTACCTAAGGTACATGGAATCAATTTAGAGAGGAAGCAGCTAGGCTAGGGTCCTGGATAGCAGGGCCCAAGCCAGACTAAAGTCGAAAAACAGTTAAACATCAGCAAAAAGTGGGGGTAATCATAAGAAGCAGATCCTACTCTCCTACACAACCCCACATCCCAAATGCAGGGACATTAAACTAACCTTGACCAGTTGAGTCTTCATGTTCTAAGTGGAAGTATCTAGAGAGTCCATCTGCATTGGCATGGTTACTCCCAGGTCTATGTTCCACTGTATAGTCCATCCCCTGTAGAGAAATGGACCACTTTTAAAGTTTGGGGTTTCACCCTTCATCTGTTTTAGCCATAAGAGGGGCTTATGGTCTGTCTGAACAGTGAAGTGAGTACCAAACAAGTATGGCCTCAACTTCTTCAGAGCCCAAACCACAGCAAAGGCCTCCCTCTCAATGGCTGACCAACGTTT
Organism: Triturus cristatus; assembly: GCF_964204655.1. Taxonomy (NCBI): domain Eukaryota; kingdom Metazoa; phylum Chordata; class Amphibia; order Caudata; family Salamandridae; genus Triturus; species Triturus cristatus. Next base: position 1,103,938,084 of record NC_140592.1, on the reverse strand, counting down.
CTCTCTGGGGGTCAGCCTTCTCCTAATAAAAGCTACTGGCTGATCCTGACCTTCATCATTCAACTGTGACAGTACCGCCCCTACCCCCAACTCAGATGTATCCGTTTGCACAATTTGGAGTAATCAGGACTCTGCAGAATGGGAGCAGTGCACATGGCCTGCTTCAGGTCATCAACTGCCTTTTGACAGCTAACTGTCCACTGAACTTTCTTGGGCATTTTCTTAGAGGTAAGGTCATTCAATTGAGTCACTATGGATCCATAACCTTTTACAAATCTTCTGTAATACCCAGTCAGGCCCAAGAAAGCTCTGACCTGAGTCTGGGTGGTTAGAGCAACCCAGTCCTTTATGGTCTGGATTTTGCTCTGCAATGGTTGAACCTGGCCTCCACCTACAAGGTAGTCCAGGTACAGTACCTGACTCTGCCCTATCTGGCCCTTAGTGGCCTTGATAGTTAGGCCTGCTTTTGCAGGTCCTCCAAAACATTCCTCAGGTGGACCAGGTGATCCTCCCAGGTGGAGCTAAAAACAGCAATATCATCTAGATATGCTGCACTATCGGTTTCCAGGCATGTAAGGACTTTATTCACCAACCTTTGGAAAGTGGCAGGTGCATTCTTCAAACCAAAGGGCATCACCACAAATTGGTAGTACCCACTAGGGGTAGAAAATGCTGTCTTTGGCTTTGCAACATCAGCTAGTCTGATCTGCCAGTAGCCAGCTGTCAAGTCAAATGTGCTCAGAAATTTGGCTGAGGCCAAAGTATCTATGAGCTCAGCTGGCCTTGGGATGGGATTGGCATCAGTCCTAGTGACTGCATTGAGACCCCTGTATTCCACACAAAACCTCATCTCTCTCTTGCCATCATTGGTGTGAGGTTTAGGCACAAGGACTACTGGACTAGCCCAAGGGCTATCTGAGGGTTCAATGACTCCCAAATCCAACATCTTCTCGACTTCTGTCCTGATACAGTCCCTGACATAATCAGGTTGCATGTAAGTCTTATTTTTAACAGGCAGACTGTCCCCAGTGTCCACTTCATGAGTGCACCAGGTAGTCTGACTTTCAGTCAGTGAGAACATATGCCTAAACTGGCTGATAACTTTTCTGCAGTCAGTTTGTTGCTGGACAGTGAGGCTGCCTGCCAAGGCTACACCACTACTGACCCATCATCAGGGTTCTGAGAGAGCAGGTCAGGGAGAGGGTCACTCTCTTCCTCCTGTCCCTCATCAGTTGCCATGAGCAAGCCCATGTCAGCCCTGTCAACATATAGTTTCAGTCTGTTAACATGGAGTACCCTATGGGGACTCCTGTGAGTTCCAAGGTCTACCAAGTAGGTAACTTCGCCCTTCTGTTCAACAATTGTATGGGGGCCACTCCACTTATCTTGGAGGGCTGCTGGGGCCACAGGCTCCAACACCCACACCTTCTGCCCTGGCTGGCAAACAGCCAGCACAGCCTTTTGGTCATGCCAGGCCTTTTGTAATTCCTGGCTAGCCTCAGGTTTTTAGTTGCCTTTTTCAAATACTCTGCCATCCTGGAGTAGAAACCAAGTACATAATTACTATGTCCTGTTTAGGGGGTTTGGGAGGTAGCTCCCATCCCTCCTTCACCAGACACAAGGGACCCCTAACAGGATGTCCAAACAAAAGTTCAAAAGGGTTGTAACCAACCCCCTTTTGAGGAACCTCCCTGTAGGCAAATAAAAGGCAGGGCAAAAGTATGTCCCATCTGCGCCTAATCTTTTCTGGGAGACCTTTAATCATGCCCTTCAAGGTTGTGTTGACTCTCTCAACTAAACCATTGCATTGTGGGTGATAGGGTGTGGTGAATTTGTAATTCACTCCACACCCCTTCCACATTGCAGTCAAGTAACTAGACATGAAGTTTGCACCCCTGTCTGATACTACCTCCTTAGGAAACCCTGGAGAATACTCCCAAGAGGGCCCTTGCCACCACAGGAGCTGTGGTGGTCCTAAGTGGAATTGCTTCTGGGTACATAGTGGCATGGTCCACCACCACCGGGATAAATCTGTGCCCAGAGGCTGTCTGAGGATCCATGGGACCAACTATATCAATCCCCACCCTCTCAAAGGGAACCTCCACCACAGGTAGTGGTATCAGGGGGGCCTTTGTTGTTCCACCTGCCTTCCCACTGCTTTGACAGGTGACACATGAGCAACAAAACTCCTTGGTGTATTCAGACATGTGGGGGCAATGAAAATGAGGGATAATTCTGTCCCAAGTCTTGTTTTGACCCAGGTGACCTGCTAGGGGAATATCATGGGCTAGTGTTAATAGGAAGACCCTAAACATCAGAGGTATTACCATCCTCCTGGAAGTACCAGGCTTGGGGTCTCTAATCTCTGAGTTTAGGAGTCCATCATCACAATAGACTCTGTGGGTTCTACTAGCATTCCCAACAGCTTCAGCATCAGCTTGCTGTCTGAGGGGTTCAAGAGAGGGGCAGCTCAGTTGCTCCTGGCTCAGATCTGCCCTGGAAGGGCCCCCTGTCCCCAAGAACTCAACCTGATCAGGCTCAAGCTCCTCTGGGACAGTTCCTTCTTCAGGACTAAGATCATCTCCCTCAGTAGGTTGATCTGTACTCTGAGTCAGAGGGGAAGGCACTGCCTTAACCCTACTGCTCCTCCTCTTGGGAGGCACCTGGTCCATTCTTCCAGGATCCAGGGCCTGTTCAGTGTTAGACATTTTGGCCTGTGACCTGGTCACAGCAAATACATGTGTAGGGATCCCTAGCATTTCTGCATGTATCATGAGCTCCACTTCTGCCCAAGCTGAAGTTTCTAGATCATTGCCAAGCAAGCATTCAACAGGGAGGTCTGCACTTACAACAACTTTCTTGAGACCAGTTACCCCTCCCCAGGAGAAATTAACAAGTGCCAAGGAATGGTCTGTCCTGACATTGCTAGCATTGGTCACTTGGTACATCTCACCAAGTATAATCTGCTCAGGAGCCACAAGATCTTTTGTCACCATTGTGACACTTGCTCCTGTGTCCCTGGATGCCAAAGCCTCTTTTCCATTTATCAAAGGCTGCTGTCTGTATTTACCCAAGTTACTGGGACTCACAAAGTAGGACATATCTATGCCTCCATCGCAGATCAGGACAGCCTGCGTTGGAACTCTGACTAGGCCAGACTCCATCTCAGAACTCAGGGTTAACCCTACTACACCCTTATTCTGAGTACCACCACTTGGAGCTGCACTAGGGGGAACAGTTGCCTTAGGGGCAATGGTGGCTGGAGTTAAGTCTTTGGACTTTGTACAGTCACTAGTCCAATGGGTTTTCTGCTTACAGATTTTACACCATGGTTTCTTTTGGACTTTTCCTTTGTTAGATTGGGACTCCCCCCCCCAGATGCAGATTTTTGGGGACCTTGAGAAGACTTCTGGTCTTTACCCTTTTGCCCACCCGTGTCAGAGTTCTTGAAATCTTGCTTCTTTGGGTCACCACCTTGGTTCTGAAACTTCTGCCTCACCCTGGTTCTGACCCATTTGTCTGCCTTCTTTCCCAATTCTTGGGGATAGGTCAGAACAGAGTCCACCAGGTACTGATGCAACAGCTGATTTTGACAATTATTAAGGATTTGCTCCCTCATAATTACGTTGTACAATCCTTTGAACTCACACACCTTACTTCCAAGTAACCAGCCCTCCAGAGCCTTAGTAGCACAATCTACAAAGTCCATCCAGTCTTGGTTCTGTGCCTTTTGGGTATCTCTGAACTTTAACCTGTATTGTTCAGTGGTTAGGCCAAACACTTCAATCAGTGCACTCTTTCAGATTTGGTCATCATCAGCATCCTCTTCTCTAACAGTGAGGATTGTATTTCTACCTTTGTCTGCAAAGGAGAGCCACAAGATTGCTGCCCATTGCTCCTGGGGGAACCTATGAACTTTACAGGCCCTTTCCAGTGCAGTAATCCATTTGCGGATGTCATCCCCACTCTGGTAGGGAGGGACAATCTTATTCAGGTTTCTATGGTCATGAGACCTTTCTCTACCACTAGGGATGTTGCTGCCACCATGGGGCTCTAGCCCCAACTTTCTTCTAGCTTTCTGAAGCTCTAGGGACTCCCTTTCTAAAGCCAACTGCTCTCTTATGATTCTAAGCTGAGCTTCCTCATACTTGAGCAGTCTCTCTTTCCTCTCATGGGAGGATTCTCTCCTATAAGAAGAAACAGAGGTCCCTACAGATGTACCAGAATGGTTAGACTCCAGAGAATGAGATCTTGACCTTCTAGTCACATGGCCATCTCTCCCAGGTGGAGTAAAGAGAGGGCCATTGTGGCCTTCTTCCTCATCTTCAGGAGGAGTTGTATCTTCCATGTTGAGATCATTGTCATCTTCCTGGCTGGCTCCAGAGGTCAGGTCAGGGGTATCCTCACCCCTTGGCCCTTCCTCATCTGCTGCCCCACCCACTCTGCCTACCCCTTCAGACCCTGAGGTCTTCACAATGCTCTCACTTCCAAGAACGGGAGATTGTCATACCTAGATGGCAGAGCCCACTGGCTTCTGGCAGGGGCCCACTGGATCCTGGTCTTGAAGACATCACTAGTGTGGTGTGGTGTATGCAGCTACCTACTCTAGTGTGGCCTACTAAACTCTCTTGAGTTGCAGAAAGGGTGCGCTAAGCCCTTGACACACAACTCCAAGTTCAGTAGAACGTACTGTAGTTTAAGCTTGAATTATATGTACCTCAGGTACCTTTAGTGGTTTTCAGTTAGTCACTCACTTGAGATCATCTGGTAAAACAATGGCATGCTTGAATCCCAACCGCTGCACACCAATGTGAGAAGTTTGCCTGGCATATGCTGTCCACTAGTTATAGTGGGCACCTTGCACCAGTCCAAACAACCCCTTAGAGATGATAGGTTAAAGACATCCTTTTTTGAAAGCTATCCTAGTGGTAGCTATGGAGAGCAGCCTTCAGGCTAAGTCTTGGAGGAATGTAAAGCATCTTGTTTTACCAGTCTATAATCTCTTGAATGACCAAATGAAAGGAGAACCACACCAGGTATATATATAAAATATATGTATTTATTCCTACACACACCCTACTAGTCTCTTCATGAGGCTAGAGGTCAAAGCACATATGTTACACTTAATATATCACAGTAAATTAGCACAATATAGGCTAGGCCCTTGGGGCGTACCAAACCATATATTAAGAAAGTGGTATAAGAACCATGACTTGACTCGACACAAGGCCTAGAGCCTGTAGAATCGCTGGGACCCCAAGAAACCACCCAAGGTAGTGACACTGGGGACCCACGGGGGACATGTGCAGTGTGAGAACACAGCCGCAAGCTCCGTTAGCTTCTATGGGGAAAGTCGCAGTTGGAATTTTAAAGTTTAAGGACACTTAGAGGTCGACTATTAACAAACCCTTTTGGACTTAGATGGTTCTAGGGCCAACACCCACGGGAGCACGGGAGTACTCGTGTTACCTCACCCAGGGAAGCCGGGTGCATAGGTGTCAAATGCTGTCGGGTTGCGTCCTCGTTTCCAATGGCGAGATGCTGCAAAGAGCTGCTCCCGGGAAGAGATGAAGTGTCCGAAGAGATCCACGCCTGGATCGAAGATGTAAAGAACCTGAAAGCAGAGGAGACAGAGTCTGGGTCACTTGCCAGTGACCAGGGGCATGATAGTCGAAGGCCCACCGATGTCGGGTGCTTCAGGTGCGAGGAGGGGAAGCTTGACTCTTCAGCCACGAGGACCAGGAGGTGTCGAGGCAGGAGGCGTTGACGACAACCAGGAGCTGGATTCAAGCTGTCCCATGAAGGATGTCGAGTGCTGCAGTGTCGGTGCCCGGATTGGACCCAACAAGCCTTGACAACATCAACCCACGCAGGAAGAGGAAAGATGCTTCGGTGCAGACCAGCAAGGTCCTGGGGATTCCCCAAGCAGTGGAGAGTCAGGGCACATCTGGAGCAACCAGGGAAGCCCAATAAAAGTTATTGTTGCCTTCACAGGGACCCACCAGTCAACGGACCAGGGATCGCGAAGGTACCTCGAGCGAAAACACAAAGGGCCGGCTCACTGCACATTCGTGGAGTGTAGGCCAGCAATCTTCTGTGGAAAAGGTGATCGGGGTCTGGGCTACAAGTAACCCAATACACAGCCTCAAGGGACGTTAAGAAGCTAATGCACTTGCAAATGTGCACGGTGTCCAGGGGTTCCGGCTCCATGGTCCCCACGAGGGCTACGGGTCTCAGCTTTGCTGGGAACTCAGGTCGGCTTCTGGGAAGTCTGAAAACCCTCCTCCTGTGTTGCAAATACTTCAGAGTCCGGCGGCAGCTTCGGAGATGCAAACCGGTCAGATGCGTCTTTGGTGCCTGCCAAGCAGGGGAGTAACTCCTTTTTGTCCAAGGGAGATTCTTCAGTCATCTAGCGTCGTATAGATCGTCAAAGTTCCAGGATTCAGTTTCAGAGTTTCATCCAGGGATATCTAAAGTTCTGTAGTCGGGGGTTCCTTCTTTATACCCAAGGAAGGGGTTGGACTAACTCAGGGGACCCACCTATGGGAGGGTTTGGAAAGAGGAGTGGCTACACCCATTTCCTTTGTCCGGTTTCACGCCAGAGCAGGGGCTGGTAACCCCTGCAACCAGTTTGAGCTGGACTATGCAGAGGGACACCAAATGTGCCCCCAGTGCAGACTTCAAAGCACTCTTGGAGTGCACCCACCCAGCCCCATCCACTAAAGCCTGTCTGAAAGGTGATAACACCTCCCTGTGACAGGAAACCTATTGTCCAGGCCTCCCCTGCTGGAGTTTCGGTCAGCAGCAGGAGGCCAGACTGGTGTCTGTGGCTGGCAGCATCCATTTTTTGATGACAGGGCTCTGTTAGCTGGCACCGGGTATACCGGTGCTGTCATGTCTCTCCCTCTAGAAGGGTGGGATCACACTTCCACACCAGTTACTGGTGTGGGGGTATGATTCCAAGGTGTTTGACATCAAACACAACATGTTTCTGTGCAGCCATCCCAAAGTTAGCATTTACCGCGAGGTTATAATGCACTTAAGAGTATATGGTCAGGCTGCATCACAGACAACCCCGGAGAATAGATTCCGAAGGCTGCAGAGGGGCTCTGCTCATGCATGGGCACCCTCTCACATAAAACCAAGTACCCTGTCTTCAGGATTTATAAGGCCTGCCATAGGGGTGACTGATAGGTTCATATGTGCCGTGATAGGGTGAGATATAGTGAACCTATATCTCAGTAAAGGGTGCATGCACCACCTCACTCAGGCTGCAGTAGCAGTCCTGTGGTGTCATTTTGGAAGGCTTTGCAGGGGTGGCATGATACATGCTGCAGCCCCTGGTAGGCCTCTGGGGTACCTATGCCCTGGGTACATAGTATCCCATTTACTAGGTGTGAGAAGGTGGCCTGATGTATGCTGTCCACTAGTTCTAGTGGGCACCTTGTATCAGTCCAAACAATCCCTTATGGTGATAGGTAAAAGACAACCTTATATGATAGCTATCCTAGAGGTAGCTATGGAGAGCAGCCTTCAGCCTAACTCTTGAAGGAATGTAAAGCAGTGCGTTTTACCAGTCTATAATCTCTTGAATGATCAAATAAAAAGACAACCACACCAGGTATATATTCAAAATATATGTTTTTAAGATAACACACACCCCTCTAGTCTCTTTATGAGACTGGAGTTCGAAGTACTTTAGTTACAAGTATTTAAGCATCAGTAAAAGCACAAATACACGTTTGGGCCCTAGGGGCATACCAAACCATATACTAAACAAGCATTGGCATAGCCAATAGGTCTCGCCTTTGGGACCTTATAAGTGTTTAGTCATGCAACAGTTGATGTTGTTGCACCATGGATATTGTGCTGCATAACTAAATACTTATAAGGTCCCAAAAGCGAGACCTAAGAATGTTGTCTTTTTCCAACACCTCTGCCCCCAAACGCATCTTCGCCTACCATTTAAGAAGAGAAGGAAGGAGAAAAAAAGAAGCTGAATCTGAAATGAGGCCGGATTTTTAATAATAACCAAACTTCTATCAGAATAATAATAATTTCATTTCAATTTCAAACTGACTTATCACCTTTGCTAAAACGTGCTTAATATGCCGAAAATTATCAATGCTTGAAGGAGCCCAAATCGGTGAGGCTAATTGTAAACAGCAAATCGGAGGTGCTTGCCGGCGGCTCTACCTTGGCAGAGAGGCAGCTCAGAAATAGAACTCATTTACCGCTCTCCCCTGGGAAATCTGCAGAGCAGGTTAACATGCCAAAATACAGTAATGATATAATTTTAGGTATCTTGAGACCATAGTATACTGGCAAAAACATAGTAATGCACCCTGTCAAATGGTAACAGCGTGTGAGTGTAGGCAGCGATGCCCTGCTCTTATCTCGGCCTTAGCCCCACTTTTCAAAGATCAGGAAACATGCGCTGCGAAACTGGAAGGGGGATCTGTGGGGGGGGGGGGGGGTTGCTGACCCAAGGAGATGCTCCCGAGGGGCTATGGGGAGTCTGCAAACAACACCAAACAAGCGCAAAAATTATCAATGCTTGAAGGAGCCCAAATCGGTCAGGCTAATTGTAATCACCAAATCAGAGGTGCTTGTCGCCGGCTCTGCCTTGGCAGAGAGGCAGCTCGGAAATAGAACTCATTTATCGCTCTCCCACGGGAAAACCGCAAAATACAGTAATGATATAATTTGACCAGTAAATCCATCGGAGCCAGAAAATCCCTCGAAGCCGCCATGATGTAGGATCAGGTTAAAGACCCAGTAACATCACAGCAAAATGGCGATGTTGCAGATAGACAGAAATAGATCGGAAAAGTCACAAAGTAAAATCGACCCCATGGGGCCACAAGAACAGGCTGGCGAAAGCCGATCTATCTCAGTTTGTTACGGGCGAACAATCGGGGCAACATGGGCAGCATTATTACTGTTAAATATGCTATGTTGGTAAGAGGAGTCCGCGCGGGTGCCCAGGCGGCAGCCCAGGAAGAGGGGGGTGGCTGAGGGGTCAAGAGGACGCGCTCACAAAGAGAAATGCAAAGGAAGACAAGCAGGAAGTGGGATAAGGGAGGGGGTAGGCGGAGAGAGGCACGCAGACTGACAAATGGTGTGCACTTTCGGGGCCGCTTTGATGTTCTCAGTGGCCGCGCGGCTCACTGAGAACGGCTCACTGAGAACTTCTCAGTGGCCGCGCGGCTCACTGAGAACGGCTCACTGAGAACATCAAAGCTGCCGCGAAAGTGATCACGCAGGCGGACAAATGGTGCACGCGCCTGGCGCACATTCACTGTAGTTGGAGGCCTGAAAAGCCACTAGTCTGCACTTCCAAATGCCTCTTACTAAAACTCTCGCCAGAGCAGTGCTAAAGCGCTGGCTCAGGCGAGACCTAAAAAGTGGTATAAGAACCACGACTGAAATAGGCAGTATGCCCATTGCCTCTAGAATCGCTGGGACCCCAAGTAACAACCCGAGGTAGTGACACAGGGGACCCAAGGGAGCCGTATGCAGGGTGAAAACACAACCACGGGTTCCTATTATCTTCTATGGGGAATGCCGCGGTTGGAATTTTAAAGATTAGGGACACTTCTAATCGAGTCAGGACCAAACCCTTTTGGACTTAGACAGTTCTAGGGCTAGCACCCACGAGAGTACCGGAGTACTCAAGTTACCTCACCCAGGGAAGCCGGGTGCATATGTGTCTTTTGGTGTCGGGTCGCGTCGTCGATTCTAATGGAAGCCTGCAAAGAACTGCTGCTGCCGTGAAGAGGAGAAGTGTCCGGAGAGATCCAAGCCTGGATCTAGGATGTAAGGAACCTGAAAGCAGAGGGGACAGAGTCTGGGTCACTTGCCAGTAACCTAGGGCAGGATGGACCAATGCCCACAGATATGGGGTGCTTCAGGTGTGTTGATGGGTGTCTTGACTCTTCAGCCACGAGGTCCAGGAGGCGTCGACAAAGTCCACGAGCTGGATTCGAGCTGTCCCACGAAGTCTGTCGAGTGCTGCGGTGTTGGCGACCAGAAAAGACCCAACAAGCCTTGGCAACGGCAAGTCTCAGGAAATCAGAGAAAGGACTGCGGTGCAGACCAGCAAGGTCTGATGGACTCACCCAGCAAGGGTAAGTAAGAGCAAGTCTGGAGCAACCAGAAAAGCCCAAATAGAAGTGGAGTTGACTTCATGGGGACCTGCTAGCCAACGGGCTAGGGATCGTGAAGGAGCCTCAAGTGGTCACACTTGGAGCTGGCCCACGGGTCACTCGTGGAGTGGAAGCTAACAATCTTCGGTGCAGGAGGTGCTCAAGGCTGGGGCTACTCGGAGCCCAAAGCACAACTTCGAGGAGGACCAGGAAGGTGTTGTTGCTGCAAAAGTTCACAGTGTCCAGGGGTCACGGTTCCACGTTAACCACGATAGCACGGGCCTCAGCTTTGCTGTGGACTCAGGGTAGCCTCGAGGAAGTCTGGAAATCCACTTCTGGGGATGCAGAGACTTCGGCATCCAGCGGGAGCTTCAGTAATGCAGACCAGTCAGTTGCTTCTTTGGTGCCTGCCAAGCAGGGGAGTCACTCCTTGACCCCAAGGGAGATTTCTTCCATCTTCTAGTCATGATAGAAAGTCGAAGGTCCAGGATATATGTTTCAGAGGTTCGTCCAGGGTAATCTAAAGTCCTAGGGACTGGATTCCTATACTTATACTAAGTTTAGGGGATGGACTAACTCTAAGGCCCCTATGGGTGGGCCTAGGGTGGGGGTGGTTACACATCTTCCCCTTTGTCCAGTTTCGCGCCAGAGCAGGGACTGTGTGCCCCTGCAACCGGTTTGAACTGGGCTATGCACAGGGACACCTTGTGTGCCCCAGGCAGTGTCTCAAAAGCATTCTCTGAATGCACCCACCCTGCCCCAATACACATCTGCCTGTCTGGGGAGGTGGTTACACCTCCCTGTGACAGGAAACCTATTGTCCTGGCCTCCCCTGTCGGAGTTTCGGTCAGCAGCAGGAGGGCAGACCCGTGTCTGTGGCAGTGGCATCCATTTTGTGATGCCAGGGCTTTGGAAAGATTTAACCGGGTTTAGCCAGTGTGAACATGTCTCTCCCTCCAGAAGGGTAGAATGCTACCCCCCGCCACCAGAACTCGAGGGGTGGGGGGGGGGGTTAGTATTCCAAAGTGTTTGACACCAAACACTACATGTTTTGATGCAGCCATCCCAAAGTTAGCATTGACCGCAAGGTTATAATGCACTTAAGAGTATATGGTATGGCTGTATCACAGAACAGCCATAAGGAAGTATTTCTGAATGCTGCAGAGGGGCTCAGCTCATGCTTGGGCACCCTGTCACATAAAACCAAGCACTCTGCCTTCAGGATTGTCAAGGCCTGCCATAGGAGGGGCTTATAGGTTTATATGTGCCTGTATAAGGTAGTGATATAGGTAGCCTATACCACAGTAAGGGGTGCAAGCACACCCTTACCCAGGTTGCAGTAGCTACCCTGTGGTGTCATTTTGGAGTGCTTCCCGGGGGGGCATAATACATGCTGCAGCCCCTGGTAGGCCTCTGAGGTACCTATGCCCTTGGTACATAGTATACCATATACTAGGGGCTTATAAGGCACTCCAGATCCTAATGTACATGGAAACCATTTTAGAGAGGAAGCAGCTAGGCTGTGGTCCTGATTAGCAGGGCCACATCCAGACTAAGGTCGAAAAACAGTGAAACACCAGCAATGTGAAGCAGATCCTACTCTTCTACACTAGGGACTTATAAGGGTACCCCAGAATCCAATCTGGAGTGTACCTAAGGTACATGGAATCAATTTAGAGAGGAAGCAGCTAGGCTGGGGTCCAGGATAGCATGGCCCCAGCCAGTCGAAAAACAGTGAAACATCAGCAAAAATTGGGGATAACCATAAGAAGCAGATCCTACTCTCCTACAGCTGGTACAAAGAATGGTTGCTGTAATGATAATTGCCAGTCTTGATAAAACAAATAGGTGGACAGCAAGTGCATCGCTACAGGAAATCAAGGTGGCCAACCGTACTTTGTAATACTGTTTCCATATTTCTACACATGGCAAGCTGATGTGATGAGACTGCATATCTACTCTGACAGAAAACAGTGAAATTGACAGCAAGTTGGTGCTCTGCCAATAGTGCTTAGAAGCACGGTGGCGGCTCTCTTCTTGCCCCTGCATAGGTTACTGACTTCTGTGATCACTGGTAGATATCTTCAGGTGTCATAGGCCTCAAGGGGAATAGAGAATGATTGAGGAGTAACTGTTGTTGGCCTGGCCATCAGGAGAAGGCAGATACTGCATGGCAGTTTGGTAGATGCTTTCTTCTTGCCTCTGCAGAGGATACTTTCTTCTGTGATCAATGGATGCTATTTTTAGACAGCAAATGATTCAAGGTAAAAATAGATTGACTGGTGAGCAGCAGTTGCTTGCCTTGCCACGTTGAGGAGGTGGATATGCTCGGTAGCATGGTAACCGCTGTCTGTGTGTCCCTCCATAGATTACTGACTTCAGTGATCCCTGGCGGATGGATATCTTCGAGGACCTTAGGCCTCACAGTGAGAAGAAGAGATTGTGACTGACTGGGAAATAGCTGTTGCTTGCCTAACCCTCAGAAGAAGGCTGATACTGTTTGGCAGTGCAATATCTTCTGTCGTCTTGACCCTTCAGAGGGTACTGGCTTGTGAGATTTTACTGGCAGATTTCGTCAGGTAGCATAGGCCTCAAGCGGAATAGAGAATGATTGAGGAGTAACTATTGTTTGCCTGGCCATCTGAAGGCTGATACTGCATAGCAGCATGCTAGCTTCTGTCTTCATGCTCCTGCATAGGTTATTGGCTTCTGTGATCACTGGCAGATTTCTTCAGGTGGCATTGGCCTCAAGGGGACTAGAGACTGATTGAGGAGTAACTGTTTGCTGGCCATCAGAAGCCCGATACAGCATGGCAGATGCTGTGCTCTTGAAAAGATTTTGTTCCAGGGCTGCCATTGGTAGCTCTTCAGCTTACACTGCTGCTGTGCGGGGATCTCGGACATACATACATACAAGTCGGGGGCTTGCTTTATTTCCTAAAAAGAGAATCCTTCTACTTCCTTCCACTCTCCTGGATCATCACACCCTCTTCTCCCTGATCCAAGCTTCCTCGCCTGGCATTGCTGCAGACATTCCTGAGCATCTCATCGGACTTCTCTGATCTCTGCATTCCAGAAAAGACCTACCATTGATCGACGGCAGCAAATCCTCACCGTGTCTGCAGCTGTTCAGGACCCCCCCCCCACGATTCCCCCTAGGGTGGCAGAAAGCCCACTAGGCATAGACTTTTTTTTTTAGCAATGTGCCTACCTGTGGATTTTGGGCCCTAGCGCAGCCGGCACATAGGGAAACCCAGCACACCTATACATTTTTAAAAACTAGACACCCAGGGGAATACAGGATGGGGTGACTGGTCTGTCTCTCACCAGGTTCAGTTACCCAGAACCCCTTGCAAACCTCAAACATTGTTAAAATAATTTTTGTGGTGGGAAGTTCTGGAATCTGCGTTGATCCACAAAATTCCACCCACCCCGCATTCCCCAAAGTCTTCTGAGGATAATGGTACCTCACTTGTGTGGGTCGGCCTAGTGCCCGCAACAGGAAACAGCCCAAAACGCAACATGGATACACTACATTTTCACAGTAAAAACTGACCCTTTTTTTGCAAAGTGCCTAGCTGTAGATTTTGAACCCTAGCTCTGCCGGCACATACGGAAACCTAGCAAACCTATACATTTTTTAAAACTAGACACCCAGGGGAATCCAGTATCGGGTGACTTGTCTGGCTCTCACCAGGTTCTGTTACCCAGAATCCTTTGAAAACCTTAAAATGTGTAAAAAGAAAAACACATTTTCCTCACATTTCTGTGGTGGAAAGTTCTGTAATCTGTGTGGATCCACAAAATTTTACCCACCCCGCATTTCCCAAAGACTTCCGAGAAAAATGGTACCTCACTTGTGTGGGTGGGCCCAAAACCTATTGAGGTGATATCAAAATTACCTATCACAAAACAACATGGTTTGGCAAGGAGTGTCCCATGAGTTTTTGGCCCCGGCCACCCAGGGAAACCTACCAAACCCACACATTTCTGAAAACTAGACACCTGGCGGAGTCCAGCAAGCTATGGCTTGCATGGGTCCCCAACATTTCCCTACCCAGAATCCCCTTCAAACCTCAAATTTAGCTGAAAAAAAATCACTTTTTTCTCAAATTTCTGTGCGGGAAAGTTCTGGAATCTGTGTGGATCCACAAATTTCCTACCACCCAGCGTTCCCCCAGGTCTCCCGATAAAAATAGTACATCACTTGCGTGGGTGGGTCAAGTACCCGCGACATGCAAGGGCCCAAAACGTATTGAGGCGACATCAAAATTAACTATGACAAAACAACCTGGTTTTGCAGGGGGGTCGCATGAGTTTTTGTCCCCGGGCTCGGCGGCCATCTAGGGAAACCTACCAAACCCACACATTTCGGAAAACTAGACACCCAGGGGAGTCCAGCAAGGTATGGATAGCGTGGGTCCCCCAACATTTCCCTACCCAGAATCCCCTGCAAACCTCAAATGTTGTTGAAAAAATCAATGTTTTCTCACATTTCTATGTAAGAAAATTGTAGAATCACTGGGCTGACACAAATTTCCTACTACCCAGCATTCCCCCAGGTCTCCGGATAAAAATGGTACCTCACATGTGTGGGTAGTCATTGTGGCTACAACAGGAAATGGCCCAAATCGTACTGTGGAGACTTCAAAATTACCTATAACAAAACTACCTGGTTTTGGGGTGTGGACACCTGGTTTTTTGGCCCTGGGCTCACCGCCATCTAGGGAAACCTACCAAACCCACACGTTTTTGAAAACTAGACACCCTGGGGCTGGAGGTATGAGGTATGGCTTGCGTGGATCTCCCAAAGTTTCCCTACCCAGAATCCCCTGCAAACCTCAAAATTAGCTGAAAACCCCACATTTTCTACATATTTTTGGGTGGAATCACCGTGCCGGCACAAATGTCCTACCCCACAGCATTCTCCTTAGTGTCCCGAGTAAAATGATACCTCACTTGTGTGGTTGTCCAAGGCAGAATTGGCTAAAAACTTATTTTTAACAAAATGTAGCTCTTAGAATTGTCGGTGCTATACCCTAAATCCCTATGTTTTGGGCTCTTCCCAGTCACAGGCCCTTGCCCCAACCACACAAGTGAGGTATAATTTTACTCAGGAGACTGAGAGGAACGCTGTGGAGTAGGACATTTGTGCCAGCATGGTGATTCCATCCAGAAATATGTGGAAAATGTGTTTTTTCAGCTACATTTGAGGTTTGCAGGGCATTCTGGGTAGGGAACAATTGAGGGATGCACGCAAGCCATACCTCGCTGGACTCCCCCGGGTGTCTAGCTCTCAGAAATGTGTGGGTTTGGTAGTTTCCCAAGATGGCCACCGAGCCCGGGGCCAAAACCCAGATGACCCCCTTGCAAAACCAGGTTGTTTTGTGATAGGTCATTTGGATGTCTCCTCAAAACATTTTGGGCCCTTGCCTGTCGCGGGTACTTGAACCAAACACGCAAGTGGGGTATCATTTTTATTGCGAGACCAAGGGGAACACTGGTTGGTAGGAAATTTGTGGATGCACGTAGATTCAAGAACTTTCCCACACAGAAATTTGATAAAAAAGTGATTTTTTTCCAGCTAAATTTGAGGTTTGCAGGGGATTCTGGGTAGGAAATCATGGGGGACCCACGCAAGCCATACTTCATTCCATTTTTTTTTTCTTCTTATAAATATGTGTTGCTAACCTACTGCCCACAGACACAAACCGAATAAGGGAGAACCGGCACACTATCCGAACACGGATCACCGTACCCAAGTATTTAATCTGTTACTGAGAACAAAATCGTAGGAGAACAATTACATATATTTCTCTTCATTCACCTTGATACGTTTTACTATTCTTCTTGGGAGGTTCTCCAAGAACTTTTGTTCACCCAAGTTACTTACTGAGTGAACTTTATTGGATCTACCATTGGCTACAAGACTATTATAGTACTTTGCCCTGAAGAAGCCCATGCTTGGGCGAAACGCGTTGGCTGTTCTGAACTTTGGCATCATCTTGAATAAAGATCACGTTAGAAAATACAAGCAACATCGTGGACTCATTCTCTACCTAATTCTCATGTGTTTTGTATCTCATTCTTCTGACTTATCATATGTTGCCTCTCATACCCCGTGTTAAAACTCTTTAATTTATGGTCATTTAGCAGCTGACCATTTGAGGTGGGCAATATCATACTACACTTATGTGACATGTCTAGGCTGTGCAGCTCTCTATAACCTGGCTGCTAGTCTTTCTTAATTCAAAGCAAGCCATACTTCGCTGGACTCCCCCGGGTGTCTAGTTTTCAGAAATGTGTGGGTTTGGTAGGTTTCCCAAGATGGTCGCCGAGGCTGGGGCCAAAAACCCAGGTGACTCCCCTTGCAAAACCAGATTGTCTTATGATAGGTAATTTTGATGTCTCATCAATACGTTTTGGGCCCTTGCCTGGCGCGGGTACTTGACCCATCCACGCGAGTGAGGTACCATTTTTATCGAGAGACCTGGGGGAATGCTGGGTAGTCAGAAATTTGTGGATCCACGTAGATTCCAGAACTTTCTGAAACAGAAATTTGAGAAAAGTGTGATTTTTTTTCCATCTAAATTTGAGGTTTTCAGGGGATTCTGGGTAGGAAAACATTGGGGTACCCACGCAAGCCATACCTCGCTGGACTCCCCGGGTGTCTAGTTTTCAGAAATGTGTGTGCTTGGTAGGTTACCCTACATGGTGCCATCTGCATACGGGGCATCTGCATTTTTGGTCCGGGGGTCGGCAGCCATCTTGGGGAACGCGAGGTGGGTGGAATTTTGTGGATCCACGCAGATTCCAGAACTTTCCACCACAGAAATGAGAGGAAAATTTGTTTTTTTGGATAAATTTTGAAGTTTGCAAGAGATTCTGGGTAACAGAACCTGGTGCGAGCCAGACAAGTCACCTCATCCTGGATTTCCCTGGGTATCTAGTTTAAAAAATGTATAGTTTTGCTAGGTTTCCCTAGGTGCCAGCAGAGCTAGGGTTCAAAATCTACAGCTAGGCACTTTGCATAAAAAGGGTCAGTTTTCACTGTGAAAATGTGGCATGTCCACATAGCGTTTTGGGCCGTTTCCTGTCGCGGGCACTAGACCTACCCATACAAGTGAGGTACCATTTTTCTCGGATGACTTTGGGGAATGTGGGGTGAGTGGAATTTTGTGGATCCACATAGATTCCAGAAGTTTCCATCACAGAAATGTGAGGAAAATGTGGTTTGTTTTACAAATTTTTAGGTTTGCAAGGGATTCTGGGTAATAGAACCTGGTGAGAGCCAGTCTAGTCACCCCATCCTGGATTTTCCTGGGTGTCTACTTTTCAAAAATGTATAGGTGGCTAGGCTTCCCTAGGTGCAGATTCCAGAACTTTCCACCACAGAAATGTGGGAAAAATGTGTTTTTTTGGACACATTTTGATGTTTGCAAGGGATTCTGGGTAACAGAACCTGGTGAGAGCCAGACAAGTCAGCTCATCCTGGATTTCCCTGGGTATCTAGTTTAAAAAATGTATAGGTTTGCTAGGTTTCCCTAGGTGCCAGCAGAGCTAGGGTTCATAATCTACAGCTAGGCACTTTGCAAAAAAAGGGTCAGTTTTCACTGTAAAAATAAAGTGTGTCTACGTTGCATTTTGAGTCGTTTCCTGTTGCGGGCACTAGGCCTACCCACACAAGTGAGGTACCATTTTTATCGGGAAACTTAGGGTAACACAGATTTGTACAGCAACTGTTATTACCTATTGAGTTTTGATGCATTTCTGCCTTCCAAATGAAAGACAATGTGTAAAAATGAAGTCATTTTGAAAAATGGCCTATAATTCTCATGCTAGTATGGGTACTCACAATTTCAGAAATGTGCAAATATCTACTGTTTCTATACTCTATATTTTGTTCCAATTTCAGAAATACATAGGTGTCTTTCATACCGATTTTTCCATGTATATATTTTCCAAAATGAATTGCTATATACCTGGTACATAATAAAAACACATTGCAAGACACTGCTCAGTTATTGGCTCTGGGTTCTTCTGATTTTTGGTGAACCTACAAGTCCTATATATCTCCACAACCAGAAAGGTCCAGCGGATGTAACGGTATTTGCATTCAAACAGCTGTCATAATTAGAAGAAGTTACAGGTGAAAACTTTGACACAAATGGCTGTTTTTTTCAACTAATTTTCAATTTTTCCTATATTCAATTGTTAGTTTCTATAAAGGAACCTTTAAGGATCTACACAAATGACCCCTTGCTGAATTCAGAATTGTGTCTGCTTTTCCAAAATGTATAGCTTTTGAGGATCGATTATTGCTTTCATACCCATTTCTACCATTAACTGGAAGGAGGTTGAAAGCACAAAAAATAGCAAAAATAGGCTATGTCCCAGAAAAATACCAAAACTGTGTGATACATTTTGGTTTTCTTAGAAAAGTCTGCTTGTCCCTGAAAGCTGGGAAAATGGTGATTTCAGCACTACAACCCCTTTGTTGATACCATTAGCAGGGAAAAAACTAGATGATTTCATCTGTAGCCCCTTTTCCCTTTTTCCCATTTTTCCAAACAAAACCAAAATGTAGCTATATTTTAGCTAATTTCTGGGTCCCCTCCAGGGTAATCAACAAACCCTGGGTACCTTTAGAATCCCCATGATTTTGGAAGAAAAGGACGCAAATTTGGCGTGGATACCTTATGTGGTCAAAAAGTTACAGGGGCCTAAGCGTGAACTACCCCAAATAGCCAAAAAAGGCTTAGCACGGGGTGGGAAAAGGCCTAGCAGCGAAGGGATTAAAATTCTTAAATTAATTACCAGGACATTTTTTTAATATTTGTAATGCCCTACATACTAGTTGGGTAGAGCCTGAATGAAGTTCTGGTCTTCCTTGCCTACAGTTTAAAGTTAAAGGGCAAAGGAGTCAGGACACATCTTTATTTCCACCCACTGTTGATAATATATATCCATCTTGAAATACTATTTCTCTGACCCGGTTTGACTTATACTCCAGTTCTGTTGTACACCGCACTAATTGCCTTCAACAGGATTGGTTCTGTTTCTCGTGCTCTGAGTTCGCTTCAATAAAAACTCTCTGTGTACATACCTTGGTATAATCTACAAAGCAGACAAGTATCTCCTTCTTGCATTGCATCTGATAGTGAACAACAAGTACACTTTTAATATGTAACCTGTTGTAATTCACTTTGGCCCTAAAGTTAGGCTGTTGCAATGGTAACATATTTTGTTCTCTATCCATGTTGCTGTAAATGTTTAACAGAGTCATCAATCAAATCATCTCTAGGATCATTCCCCCTTCATGAGTCTGATAGTTCAGCAGATTGCCAGGCCACTGTAAACCCTGGGGTGAGCCACAGGGCGCAATACCTTGGGTCTACTTTCCAGATGTCAGCTGGTAGGCAATTAGGGTCTGCTACTTTGTCCTTTCAGATGGCTTTTATGAATATTTTTCAGATACCGATGTGTCGATCACAGACAGGGGAAAAAGTGATAGCATATCAATGCGAACAAGGGGACAAAAAGTAAGAAAGCACAAAACAAAAGGAAAAGGGAAACAATTTGAGCCACCAGTAGTTGGGCGCCCTCAACTGCGGAGGCCTCCCGCTTCTGTAGAGCTAAATGATGGTAATAGCGAAGCATATCCTAGCAACAAGGATGAACAAATAATATTAACTAATGTAATGTCGGGGAATGAAGGGTTCTGGGGGAGAATGGAGACTTTGTTAACTACCCTCTTAGGACCTATCAACCAACAAGTTCTCAATATTGACAAGAGGTTGAGGGCATTGGATGATCATGTGTTAAAATTAAGTACAGAGAGTAACCCTACAATTACACCACACCTCGGTATAACTAACACCAACACAGTTAAATACCAACCTATTAAAGCCAACAAGAAAGGTATAGCGCACATTAATGCCCCCCCCTTAATACCTAAACCGAGCACTAGTAAAGATTCATCATACTCGGAATTTCCATCTAAACAGGTATCTAAAACAACTAAGACAGCCAGTTCTGGAGGAGGGGACCAAACCACTGCCAGAATTAATAGGGCATCAACAACACAAGTGATTGATGTTGACCAACATCCCCCGTCCGCTAAGCAGGATATAACGATTTATAACGAGTTTGTACCAAATACTCAAGCACAGGGTCCCCCAACTATCAACCTACCACCAGAATCTGCACCCTATGTTTTGATATTAGCAGGAACCCCTGTCTTAAGGGAGGGTATACATGAATCTCATGAAGAGCTAAAACATAAAACCATTCATTGGCTAGCTAATCATAGTGATTTTAGCTATGAGTATACCCATGAGATTTTGACTACAAGAAGGGTAGGTTGGATTGGTAAACACCAAAAGGATATTCAAGGGGACTGTGTAATAATCAATTTTAGAAATCCATGTATCATTGAGCACATTTTAGCGACAGAGTATGGAAAAAATAGGGGGTCTATTATCTTACTCCCTCTGGGATATTTTTACCCTCCGTTAAGGCCTCTCTACCAAAATCATCTACCCCAGTGGAAAAAGAGAACGCCTTTTATAAAGATGGCTCCCCCCAAACTGGCTCAACTGTTTTATAACTATCCAATCTTTAATATCCCCACCAGTAATAGGTATAGTTCACTTGAAGGCGTAGATTGACATGGGGACCCAGACAATACTACTAAAGTGGGAACTGTTACGATTATATCTGATTTCGAGCTCCAGGATAGGATAAAAGGGACGATGTCCAAGACTAGGGAAGACTTAGTTGGAGTAAGCCGGATTGGCACCAGTAACACAAGTCTTTCTTCTCGGTGTTGTGATCTCCCAGAATTCACAGACCATCCAAGTCAGCTTGTTTGTAATCCTATCGCAAGTATAGACCCATTAAATGCTTCCCCACATTACAAATTAGCAACGCCACCGTGTAAGAACTCTTCTATAACTGAAATTACTAGGGTTTTATCTTGGAACGTAGCGGGATTGAACAGTAAACTCGATGATCCTGAGTGGGGCACGTTCATTGATGGATTCGAAATCTGCATGTTCCAAGAAACCTGGGCAAGAAAAGAGGTTCTTAAATCAGGATATGCCAGTTTCCACATCCTGGCATCCTCGAGGGGAAAAGGAAGACCCTCTGGGGGTCTTATTATTTGGGTATGCTTGCATCTGGGGTGTTCTGTATCCCAAATAGATACAGGCTCTAATGATATTCTATGTGTCAGGTTACAGTTTTTGTCCAGGCCCCCTGTTGTTTTAATAAATGTATATTCACGGCCGTCTCCAAAAGGTATTGAATCCACTACCTTGGAAGAATTAACCAACTTCCTCGGTACTATTGATATTAACCAGTTGATTATATTAGGTGGGGATTTTAATTGTCAATTTGAACCGTTGGAAGGTTTACCACTGGATGGTTTGTATGACGAGGACCAGTTTTTAAAAATCCCAGAGTCAGGTTGCCCCAAAGTTAAAATTTGGTCCCCTTTGGCGATTCAGATGAGTTGTCTCACCATGAGGCACAGTCTTCGTGCCTGTAATGGGAGAGCATCATCTGTGACTTCGAATAGCCATACATTCTATAGTAAGAATAAGGGGTCCATATTAGATTATATTTTAATTAATTCACATTTTTGGGACATGATGGTGGATTTCAAGATATTTCCTCGTACTGATAGCGATCACTCCGCCCTCATGGTGGAAATTAAAGCATTGAACGCAGGGAGTCTGTCGGATACGAGTAACCCCCTTGACCCTAGGCTTGTGGTCTCTTACTGTAGAAAGAGAGTGAAATGGTCTAATTTTATTGAATCAGAAAAAAAAAGCCACTTTATACGATGCCTTGCTTCCGGTTTTTATAGATGCATCCAACTTGTCTAACCTGGCCAATGAGAGCCTAGACCTCCAGTTGGCCCAATCAAATTTTGATGAACTGGGTAAAATTACCTATGATTTCTTTTTCCCAACAAAAAAACGGAAAACAGATAAACAGCCCACCCATCCTTGGTATAATAGCTTGTGCCGTAAGGTAAAAAAGGAACTGGTAACAGCTATTAAGAATCGAGACCGCTCTACAATAAGGATGGTAAGAGCACAATACAAATCTGTTATAAATAAAACAAAACAAAGCTGGGAAGCTGAAAATTGGGCTACTATGAAAATTGCATTGGGTGATAGAGATATGAGGACTTTTTGGGGAATAGCTAATTCAGGTACAACTACTTTACGCAGTGCGGTCGAACCAAACTTAGACGAACAGACTTGGCGCACCCACTTCGAAACCCTGTATGCTAAGGAACCTGAAGTTGCTCATACCCACGCCTGTGACTCTTTAATTTCTGGCACAGCGATTAGCGAAGATTTAGATCCTTTATTTGAAGATGATTCGACATTAATCATCTCTATAAAGGACATAAATATTGCACTAGCTAGTATAGCTCCGGGCAAAGCCCCAGGGTTGGACAAGATACCTGGTGATCTATTTAAAAGCGAACCCGCTATCTGGGCTCCTTATCTTTGAATGCTTTTTAATGCAATTATGCAAGGCATGAAGATTCCTAAAAGTTGGTTAGGTGCGGAAATAATTCCGATTTTTAAAAAGGGTTCCCCACTTCTCCCGACCAATTACAGACCTATAAGTCTGATAGACATCCCCCAAAAAATTTTTGCGAGAGTTCTCCTCCTTAGACTACAGTCATGGATGGAGGAGAGGGATATTTTGTCTATACTACAGGCTGGTTTCAGAGAAAAATTATCACCTCTGGACCAAGTCCTAAGACTGCAATTATTATACTGGAAAACTGTCTGTCTACAGGGGGGTAGTCTCTTTTTAATATTTGTTGATCTTAGATCAGCATTCGACTTGGTCCCGAGAGAGAAACTATGGTCTGTTTTAGGAAGGATGGGGGTTCCTACTTATTTAATACATCTTTTTAAACGTTTACATGAATGCAATTACGCCCAAATTAGGTATGGAAAGGATGGTAATCTTACTGCTCCTATTCCAATTAATCGTGGAGTAAGACAGGGTTGCGTTCTTGCACCCACCCTGTTTAGTCTCTACATTAACGGCCTAATTGATACCCTGTCAGCAGCAAAAGATTTAGATGCCCCCAAGTTAGCCACTCGTAGAATTTCGGCCATGATGTTTGCCGACGACACCCTTTTGGTTGCTAAATCAGCCATGGGGATACAAAAGGTTTTGGATAAATTTGAAGAGTTTTGTAGGGATCGTGGCTTAGAAATAAACCTTCAGAAAACTAAATTTATGGCATTTAATTGCCCAATAAGCACACGTCCCAATCCATGCCTAAATGGTAAACCGCTCGAAAGGGTGTCATCTTTTGTGTATCTGGGACTTACAATCACTGAGTCTATGGACTGGGGGGCCCATATTACAAAATCTACTTTAAAACTAGCACAAACCTCAGGAGGGATTATGAAGGTTTTTAACAATTCCAGCAAAAGAAATGTTAGTCCAGCTGTGGAAATTTATAGGACTCAGGCAAGGGGTGGAGCATTGTATGGTGCAGAATTATGGGGTCACCTAAACATGTCAAAATTATTACAGGTGGAGAACCAATATCTAAGACAATTTAGCTACGCCTAGACACAGGCATAATGCCAATAGATGAAGTTGCAGGACTTAAACCTATTATGTATTGGCGACGTCTGTGGACATCTCCCGAGCTTATACCTTACAGGGAGGAGCTCACAGAGGTACTAAGGTCTTGTGGTTCTTTGAAAATTCCATGGTTTTACCATATAAGACTTCTCCTAACTAGCCTGGGTCTTGGAGATTGTTGGCTTCATCCCGAGTCTGCTTGCTTATCAATATCAAAGGGTCAAATGAAGGCTTGTTATAGTGATCACAGATTAGCTCAATTTAATAATTCCTCAGGGATTGGGAAATGTACTACTGCCTTTTTAGAAATTAAAGCATTTTTTTTGCTTTGAACCGGCAATTGATCTCATTACTCCACCTGCAGCCAGGAAGCTCTTTTTACAATTTAGATACGGGGTACTCCCATTACGTTGTTTTACATCTAAATGGAGTAAACAAAATCCGACCCATTGTCCTATGTGTGATTACCCCGAGGAAACAGAGCTGCACGTTTTTTTCTGTTGCGCTGGATACCAGAAGGCAAGGAGTCGCTGGTTGGTTCAGATCTGCAGGAATCTTGGCACCAGGTCTTGTTCTGAAGCATTTAGGATACTGAAATCTGATACTGGTATCCCAATAGTTTATTCGGTTGCCGGTTTTTTATTTTCGGCATGGTGCACTAGAAGGGCCCATCTGAGATCCCAAAATGTAACTTGATGGTGTAAATCTATGCTGTAATTGTATTTTTTTTATCCATTATTCATGCATTAGTTTTAAATATAGGATTTTTTTCTTTCCTATTCTTATTGAAAAATGCTTTTTAGTCTAATTTATATATTTATTGTTCCATGAACTCTCTAACAAAAATCGTGTTATCTCTGTCCAAATTTTATGACTCAATGATTCGATGATTTTCTAAATTTGAAACTGCATGTATAACTCTATTGTTTTTATTTATGTGTATGTACTTTCTAGGACATTTTGTCCGAAATAAAGTTTTTTTGACTGACTGAATATTTTAACCTTATTCAAATCCACTGTTGAGGTCTTAGCTTCAGTTCCTTTAATCGTTTGGATGCTCTTCTATATATTGCTGTCAATTTATATCAGTTCTCTCACCATTTTGACCTTTTGGACTTCTTATTAGAAAATCAAGCCTGGACGTCCAGATGATGATCCAGAGATTCATGAATGGGTTGCAATGTTGATACACAAATAAATTAGGGATAGAACGTGACAGTCACTTAGTGACATGTACGGTTCATTGCCCTTATTTGGTCTGCTGCTTACAACGTACTTGCTAGACATTTGCATTTTTGTAAATACATCGTATTATTACTTGTTCAATTCTCTGTAATGACCACAAGCACTGAATACTGCAAACTTATTGATATATTCCAGATAAAATGAAAAGTTTAATTGTGTGGGTTTGCCAGTTTATTGATCATGCTTACTTACTTCAATGTCGTTGAACTAACTTAGGCCTTTATTACAGTTTGCTTGGGGGCCTGCTGCCTGTCAAGGGGTGGATGTAATAACTTCTTTTCCCTGCAAACTCACCATATTTAGAGATCTGTGCCAAACTTTTCAAGATCTTTAAGTCTTACAAGGGCTCCTCTGACGGCACTAAAAGTTTGCTGACGTACATCATGCAGCCACTCAGCAACCTTTTTAGCTCTAGAAAATGTGTAAAACTTAAAAAATATAACCCTGACACCCTCTAGGTTTTTTCCTGGTTGGGGGTAAGCACTTTCTTTTTCCTTTCAGTGCTGCCAAACTTTCCCTTATGATCCTGTAAAGAAAATAAATCCACCCTAAATTGGGCAGGCAGACAGAGGTACGTACACTGAATGCCATAATCTCTTGGTCCTTTAGAGTAATATTTCCATCGGAAGTGCCAACAGTGGAAACATATAGATAGTTCTATATAGAGGAGAGGGACTCTGCCATGTTTGTGGGAGAGCACTCTATTCTCAAAATCTAAATGAAGGCTATAGTTTTGAAGTAGTGGTTAATTGTTTTTCATGTTTAGGACTAATGAAGACTAATCCTCTGTTTTTTTATTAATGTTTAATGAAACCTGATGGAACCATAGATCTGCTTATAACCATATACGCAGACATAAAGTGATGCCCCTGTCAGACACCACCTCTTTGGTGAAACCCACTCTGGTAAAAATCCCCATCAGGGCCCTAGACACTGTAGGTGCAGTTGCAGTCCTCAGAGGTATGGCCTCTGGATATCTTGTAGCAAGATCCACCAGGACCAGGATAACCTTGTTGCCAGAGGCAGTCTTGGTATACAATGTTGATGTCCACCCTTTTAAAGGGATGCCAATATCAGGAAAGGGATTCAGGGGAGCTCTCAGCTTCTGCCCTGTCTTCCCACTGACCTGGCAGGTCAAGCAAGTCCTACAGAAAGCATCTGAGGAAATCTTTATCCGGGGCCACCAAAAGTGGGGACAAGCATGGCAGAGGCCAGATATCCTGCCAGGGTTATCTCATGAGCCAACTCCAGTAGGAAGACCCTGGTAGTGAGCTCAAGATCGTTCCCTAGTAAACAATCTACAGGCATGGCAGAGCTCACAGCCACTTTCAGAAGACTTGAGACCCCCCTCCCCAGCTCAAATGGAAAAGTGCCACAGGGTAGTGACCTTCCCGTTTGTCTGCTACTACAACCTGGTGGAATGTATTGGGTATTATTTGCTCTGGGGTCACCAGTTGACTACTTACCATAGTCATACTGGCTCCTGTATCCCTCAGAGCCTCCACTTCTTGCCCATTGATGGTGACCGACTGCCTTTATTTTGCAGTATTGAAAGGCATGTGGGCTTTGGGCACCAGCTCCATGTCACACTGCGACTCTAGGGTAACCTCACTGACTGCCTCCCCACACTGACTAGGACAAACTCCTCCCCAAGCACTACACTAGTAAACCCTGGGGTCTTTCTTCCCGCTTGGGATCACCCATGTAATGTTCATACTCATAACACTCATAGCACTTAGGAGTGTTTTTTTTTTTTTATCAGAGAAGACTTTCTCCTGGGGGCCAGGTTGGGACTGGGACCCTTTCCCTTGAAAACCCATTTGGGGCCTTAAGTGAACTCCATCTTTTAACTCCTCCCTCCTTCTGGTGGGAACCCTGACTACCCTTTTGGAGTCCCCCCAGATGCCTTCTTGAATCTGGGGGGGGGGGGGACTTGCCACTCCGGTGCTGACCCAACGGTCTGCCTCCTCAGCAACCAGGTTTTGGCACAGCTCTGTAAAACAAATATCAAAATTAGGTTGTACAGCTGAGTATAATCTTCTACCTTGCTGTCCCTCACCCAGCCCTTCCATGCCTTAATGGAATAATTTAGGAAGTTTACCCAGGTCTGGTTGGGAAGTTTGTGCAGGCCCCTGAATTTCTTCTTGTATCTCTCAGGAATCAGCCCACATTTATTAACAAGAATGGCCTTCGTGGGAGTGTACTGTGTCTGGTGATCTACCTCTAGAGTTAGAAGTGTGTCCCTCCCCACTGTGATCATGTACTTCCACAAGCTAAACCCCAGTACTTCTCAGGAACCTTGTGCACCCTTAGAGAAGCTTCATATGCTGAGAAATCCTTGTCAATATCATCTCCCACTACATAATTGGGCACTAAATCCTTGAGTATGTGGACACGCCCTTCTCCACTGGACACTGCACGTATGTTGCCACCATTACTGCTGGAATCCACCTGTTTGGCTTTGATTTCTAGCATGTGCCAGCTTTTTGTCCTCCATCCTTATTTTGGCCAGCTTTAGTTTCCTCTCCTCTTTCCTGTCTTCCAGCTCCAGTGGGGTCAATCCTCTGGCAGACACACTGCTCCCTGCTCCGTTCTGGTCATCCCGTGTATCCATGTCATCTGCTTAGGTCAAGTTGTGCTCTCCTGGTAGCTCAGGACCCGGGCCCGGGTCCGCCCTTTCATCCTCCTCTGATTGTGCTCCCACCTCCTCCTCATTGTTATCTACCTCATCCTCTCCGGATGTGGCCTGCCATCGCTGCACTTCCTCAAAAGCCTTCAAGGCTACGTGGATATCAAGGGCCTAATATTCTATATTTTGACGCATGGCAGCACTGTAAGCCTTCCTGCTGAGCTGCAGTGTGTCAAAATAAAAAGGCAGATATGCGCCATATCTACAAGATACGGCGCATTCCTGCCCTTCTCCCCTGCGCCGGTGCACAAACAGCAGACCTGCTCCAATGCAAACACGCAGGCGCCATGGTGCAAGGGTGCCTGCGTTGCAGGGATGCTTGTTGCTGTGCAAGAAGGGACACCTTCCTGCGCAAAAACAATAGTTAATTCCGTTTTGCTCCAGAATGCAGCACACATAGAAAGAGCAATAAACAAGGAGAAATAAAAGTATTTCTCCTCATTGCACCACTCTTATGGCTCCCATGGGGAGGTGTAGTATTCTGACGCATTCCCAGGTTTACAACACTTTGTAAATCTAGGAACTTGTGAGGTCCCATGGATGTTGCAAAGGAACACCCACACCAACACCCATGGAACGCCCCTTTTAGGCAGAGTAATGCGTAAAAGGGACCCATATTTACAAGGCCATGAAAAGTCATGCGGGGGACTTTACGTGTCCTAGTAAATATGGGCCAGCATACTGCACCATTGGAGCATCAAAAAAAGAGACGTTCCTGTGGTGCACGGGGCCTTGTAAATGAGATACCAAGTTTGGTTGCCTTTTTGTCAGCTTTCTGTCACTTTTTTTTGCAGATTTTCAGCAGCTCAGGCCTGCATGGAGTGTCAAAGTTACAGGCATCCATATTCATTGTGCAAAAAGGAGTTTTAGGCAATTACATTTAGAAAAGGGGGAAAACAGCCAATTGAAAAACTAAGGAAGAACGTTTAAAAAAAGGGGTCACTCTGATGTCAAAATATTTACCTTGGATTTTTGTGATACACAAATCACTGTATGGTACTGCACAAACACAAGTCCTGATCCACGCCACTGAACACCAATGTGATAAACTGGCTTGTTGGTAACCGGAGTGTGAGCCCCGGTCAAGCAACAGCCACAATCCCTTGCAAGGTGAACAAAAAAAAAGCCACTAAATTAACCTGTGTTCAACTCTGGGCAGCATGGCACATAAACAGTCTAGCTTAACTTAGAAGCAAGGTGCAGAGTATTTATACAGCACACAAATAGGAATAAAGTGAAAACACGACACAAGAACATTCCTGGAACCTACATTATCAATTGTCAAAAACACTGTATGATGCCACCACTGCTTTAAGCTTCATATCCAGCATAGGGACAGAAGTCTGCTATGAGGGCATGCTTGGTGCTCCCCTTCAGATCACCAGATCTTGCTTAGCCATGCACAGGCCAAGGCCTTTAGGGGCATACTTAAATTAACATGACACTAGGGACAAGTGAAAGAAAGGTTACCAGATATACATGCAATTAGGTACTCTGGGCAGGGAAACATGCCACGTAGGGAACATTCCCATCCCAGCATTGCTTGTAGAGGCAAGGTGATCCACTACACACTGGACGGCATTGAAAGATGGCAGAAGTCCAAAGTGTCAATTGTGCCATTTCTGGTTTGTAAGCTATGCTGCCATTGGGCCCTCATTGACCTTTCTATGAGAAGCTCAAGCCCAGTGATTCGTAGTCAGTACAGTCTTGATAATGACCTATTTCCTTGTGAATGAGTTTAAAACTTGTTGCCAGCTAAGAAAAGGACTCCCTGCATCATTTCTATTTCTCTGATTACTCACTAGGAGTCACTGTGATCACTAGGAGTTCTGAGGTCTGTATACCTGAACACATATTGTTGATTATATGCAAAGTGGAGAATTTGTGGATTGCAGCATTGTTTACTCATGTTTACTGATGATTTGCAAAGTAGAAAATTACTCCGCAGAAAGGGTTTTTCCATTTGGAAAAAACTTCCCTGTGGAGTAAAGTAACAAAACAAAAGAAATGTGTGTTTGCTTAGGGGATCCTACCCCTCTTGTGCGGAGCTCTCCGATATGACAAACTCCACTCAGCAGGAATAGGATCCCACTGGGAATGCCACAGGATCTCCCAGGAATACATATGGAAAAATTGCACCTGGCACAGCTTTACCAGAAATGTTTGTGAATTCTAAAAGTTGTAAACCTAAATTCACATGTAGGTGTTATTCTGTGAGTACTGATTTATGACGTTCTTTGTAAATTGAGCTCCAACAAATTTGTTGTTAATCTTTTGGTGCACTGGTTTTTAGCCTCTACAAAGAAGATAAAGTGTCTGCAATCTGTTGAGGCATGGCAACCTCAGCTTATTCTGGATAAATACAGTGATGACATTCTTTCTTCAAGGACCTTGATTTTTGCATTGCAAGATATTGCTGTTAAGTCAAGTTAGTAATAACACTATAATACAAATAAAAGGAGCATCATCAATAAAGAATTCTGGTGAACACCAGCCTTGTGACTGTTTATTTGCAGGAGTCTGCCCAAATAAGGCATGATGTATACCCTGGGCTAGTAGCATTCTATAAAATATTCATCCTTTGTGTGTTCTGCCGCATTTAACTGATTAATTTTGTGTTATTTGGCACAATACCATAACAAGCTGCCTTAAAGCTTAGTCACTGTTTTTCGTTTCAAATGACCTTGATTTACTTTTCTATGGTTCCTCTTAAAGCAGAGAGACATGTGGCTTGCTCAACCCTATGCTTCATCTTTTATCTGAGAACTGAACCTCATTGAATCTTATTTCAATCTCAGAGGGAAATTGGGGCCTTATTAAGCAGTGTTAGCAAACCACGAGGTGCTAATTCTTCTGTGGCTGGTTTAAGAATAGGGTTTAATTTTGCAGTGCGAGTGATGCACTAATCAGTTGTATTGCAAAACGTAAATCTGCACAAAAATTATGCTGACCTTGCAGTATAGCACAATGGTACCCGCAATGGCACTTGGCTGCTGAAAATGCACCTGCACTGGGAGAGAGCAGAAATGTGCCACTTCTTTTTAGATATGGAGCAGTTCTCCCCTCTCCAATTCACACAGGACAACAATATTTCTTGTTGCCTTGTAATGCATCAAATGTGTGAAAATGTGGGCCTATGTTCTGATTTTGAGTCAGTGAAAGGATGTCATTATCTGCTAATGACTAAAAGGGCAAGGCGAAGGTGCTAAAACTGCATTACGAGCGGTTATGTAAGAGTAATTATGGTTGTAATAGCACGCTGGAAGCTGACCTGAAAACTTCCAGGGTATGGGGTGAGTAGTATAGATTATCGAGTACCAGATCATTACTATTTTTTCCCCAGCAGGTGGTGGAAAGAAGGGATATATTATGGAAAGGTAAGAGGGTGGTTAACCGGAATGGACAAGAATAAGGAACAAAAAGAGGGCTATTGGAGAGAGTTATGCATGTTCTACAAAATTAAATGGTTCACCCAGGTGTTGGGTGGATCAGGGACGGTGTAAACCACGAATCTCAAGGCAATGTTCCCAAGAGATAAGGTTCAAACCAGCACTTCCATATACAATCAAATAAAGAAAGGGCGGCCTCAAAAAGGGATTTCTAGAGCAGAATTTAGAAAAACCATGAAGGTTTATTACAAATTCAAAAGGGTTCAATACAAAAGTAGTAAATGCAGATGAATCAAGTCTCATTTAGATGCATAAAATAATTGCCATGAAGGATCTCAGTAATTGAAAAATGCAGATTAGGCAAAATCAGTAAGAAACCGGGCGTCGTCACTAGTAGAGACTAGAGACATCTGACTCACCCCCTAATTCAAGGGTCTTTATAGCCATTTTCTCTATAGAAAAGAATTAAAAATGCAAAACCCATTATGGTATGAGCAATCAATTACATTATCAACAAATCAGCTTACAGAAATATCGCATAACCCTATCAATTTAGTACTAACCCTCTACATGAATATTCATTCGGCCCCTCTGACCTAAGGTGGTCCAGAGGTTTCTGAAGAAACTAGTCATATAAACAATAGTGTACCATTTCAAATCACGCAATACCCCATACAAGTAAAAGGTCCATGAAAATAGGAAAAAAAGCTAGATGCCCTCTTTGAAAAGAGTGTCATTCAGAAATCCACAAATCCACATCTTGTTGCATATACTGTTAGGCAGAAATATAAATAGAGAACACGCATACTGTCGCATTTATTTTGTACAAGATGTCGTCAAGGCATCACTTAGGCTCAGTTAGCTTAAGTCAGACAAAACACACCTTAATGAGTAGTAGCGAATTTGTTTCCACTGCAATAGTTCCATGTCAAAATACACATGTGAGTTCAGGTGTAGATTAATTGCTCTATACAATATTACTAATGAACATGTTTAGTTAAATGCACAAAACCACTAACAGCTCATGGGAAGTTCCTTTAATTTTTCACCATGGACAAAAATGGCACAAAGTGTAAATCATTTCAGGTAAATTAACATACAATAATCACAAATCAGCTCAAACTAAGCCCACAGAGTACCATCACAATTATCACTGATCAACTCAAGATCAACACACATACATTTCCATCAGAACGTTCTCTGGCTTCCCTTAAACCTCTTGAGCTAGTTGATATAGAATGATGAAGAACTCTAGGTTTTGTGGTAACCATTTGCATTTCTTGCAAAATAGTGTAATAATATGGATTCTCTGCTGACTGCTGGAATTTCATAGCCCAGCTCCCTTTACTAAGCTGCCCGAGCTTTGGGGGTGTTGAGCATGGAGTTCGTAATCGTGATTGTGTAAAGTTGGGTGATGAGTTTACGTGGAGATGTTGTAGTGTACATGTACTCCAATTCTTTGGGGGGTGGGGGGGTTTGATAATGTATTGTATGTCGAGCTGCAAGTTGCTCTGATTTGGTAGTACAGTAATGCGTCTATCACTGAGAGCGCACGCATAGGGGAGTTGGATAGTGGGAGGAGGATCTAGCCATACAGGAATAGATCTGCAGCCGTTTTCACTCCCGAGTGCGGCAGCACGGCCTGCCGTGCTACTGTCCTGTAGTGGGGAGAACATGGGATTATTCTCCAACTATGCTGATGGTGCATATAGTATTGTGAGTCGAGAGCGTTGGCGGAGACTATCCCATGACCATCGCATGCATTCTATTGTGTTTATTTCAGCCTTGGGCTCTTTGTATGGCTGGAACAATGTCATTGCCAATGGCCATCGGGACGCCTGGTCATGCTCCGCTGCCACATGCAGCTGCAATGGGGTGGGTTGGAGCCAATAATGCAGGAAGCCTGCATGAGCACATAGGGCTTATAATTATAAATCTGGTGCACCCAGACCGCCGCATGCGAGGGGCAGCGTTAGAAGGTGGTATATTTCTCCGAGTTAACAGCCGGCCCATACGAGCGTGATTAAGTTGGATCAAGTTGGATCTCAGCCACTTAAAGAACAGCATTGTGAGGTGCATAGGGATGTTAACAAAGACATATAAGAATTTCGAAAACACTACCATTTTTCTGATTGCTATTCTTCCGGCGGGAGAAAATTGTGTGTTTATTCCATATTGTAATGTGCGATTCCAGCACGCTCATAATTTACCTTCCAGAGCTCCTCTACATCCCTACTCAGCCAGATACCCAAATATTTGGTTGGTTCAGTTGCCTATTTTAATGGGTAGTCTATCTGGTATGGTGCAGCGGCATCCGTGAACAAGAAAAGTATTTACTTCCCCTAACTGATCTGTATTCCCGAATATTCCCCAAATTGAACGATTTCACGTGTCGTGGGCTCAAGGTTTTGCATGGCTCTCGAATATAAAGGGTAATGTCATCAGCGTACATTGACACAACCAGTCCCCGGGTGGAAAACCCGATGCACGCTCAGCATGGTGCTGTTGTAGTCTAGTGGCCAGTGGTTCCATGGCCACCATAAACAGAAGGGGAGATAGGGGGCAGCCCTGTCTGGTGCCACAGGTAATCGTAATTTGCTCAGACACAATACGATACGAGCCATGGGGAGGGTGTAAAGGAGTTGAATCTTTTGATTAAGGGACTGAACCCGAGTCTTGTCAGCCCATCAGTATAGAGCTGAGTATAGAAAGAGGACATGAGTGCTGGCAGCGCCAACGTGGAGGTGACCAGCTGCGAGTTAGTATCCATCACTTCGGTCACGTATGTGTAGGCATGAGGCCTGCACAATAGTCCCGCCAGTGTTCTACCAGGACGATCCCCTTCCCCTTATCATCGTGCCTGTGCCTCGTTCCCAAAATATTTCACCTCCCTTTCCGCCTCTTTGCAATACTGCAATATTTTATCCCTAATGTCAGCCAGTATGGCGTGATTGGGGTCGGCATTGTCCACCTGCTCCAAGTTGCAGATTTCGGATTCAAGCCTGCTCAGGGATCGCCTTAAACACACGTTTTTTTTTTGCAATGCAGGTCCCACGCATCACCTCTTCCAAACTCCTCCCATAATGTGGATGGCAACTTGATAAGCCTACATTGTGGTCAAAGTAATCTATAATGGCAGAACAGGTTTCTTCCTTAAAAGCTGCATGTTGTAGGTCATATGAGGGCAGTCTCGACGAGAATGCCTGTGGGAGGGTTTGCGGGATCGTCATGACTGCCATGGTCCATGTGAGTACATTCTTGGTCACAAGCCAAAAGTCAATGCTAGACCACGAACACTGATACGAGAAATAGCAGGTGCCTTCCCGCATATCTTAATGAGTGTGCCGCCAGATATCAATCACTGCATTGTTAGTGATGGGTGTGTTTAGGACATCCGCAGCCTGTGAGTGGTGCTGCCTCGGTCCCGAGTGGCCCAGCTGCCCATGTAGCACCACATTAAAAGCTCCGCCCCACACTACTGCGTGTGTCTTCTGCCCTAAAATGAAAGCTTAGACTGTTTGGCGTCTGCTTTCCCCACGGTGAGTAGTGGTGTACCCCAGAGTGCACTTAAGAGAGGCTAGGCCGCCCGCCAGCGGATCATCAGAGATTTCGCGCCAGTCGACAGGGCGCTCCATCGTACCTACCCCCGATCAACTTCTAATGCTGGGGTGCGTGGTCAACAACTGCTATCCAGCAGTCTCTCGCCCCCTCTACCCAACAAGGATGCTCAGGCAAGGGGGGAGTGGTGAGGTGTGTGCGTTTCAGATCTGTCCAGCACAATAAGTTACGCACCCTCGGGTTTCTGTTTTAAATGAGTGATTTTACTCCCAGGTGTGGGGGCTGCCCCCATTGGGCCTGCTGCTTGTGTCATGGGGTATGAGAGAGCCCCCATCCTCTGACAGCATACACCTTAATCCGGATCTCAAGGTCTCGTAGTTCCTTCCGTGGCGAGCCAGCCCAATCCTTTGCGGCTCGACCGGCTGGGAGGGGGAGGGAAGCTGCCACAGGGGCTCATCAGGGCAGGAGCGGAGGCACAGGATATCTCATCAGGTCAGCCCTGTTGCCTCGCCCCACGGCCTCTACCTCCCAACATTACCTACACTCCCACCAGCAGCGGCACGCACCCCCTGGATCATACCCGCTCATCGCACATCAGGCCTCAGCACCTCACCTGTAGCGT
The DNA here is from genome assembly GCF_964204655.1 of Triturus cristatus. Taxonomy (NCBI): domain Eukaryota; kingdom Metazoa; phylum Chordata; class Amphibia; order Caudata; family Salamandridae; genus Triturus; species Triturus cristatus. The sequence continues at coordinate 1,103,902,798 of NC_140592.1, read as the reverse complement.
GCTTGCCTTAGCCCCAGTGTGCTTTGTCTCGGGCCGTCTGTGCTGGACAATGTAACGGCTCAGTCTCTCCGGCACTGTTTCCCCCAGCAAGCCTTAGCAGCTGCTTCGCCACGAGCCTGGCCCGGCTCTGACCACCGGGCCGCAAGTCGGTGTTATTATTATTATTATTATTATTATTATTATTATGTGTGCTTATATAGCGCTCAACTTACCCTTGGGCATCTTGGCGCTTGCATTGGGAACCCGTCCTGGTTTTTCCCTGTGAGATAACCCGTACTGGGCATCCCCAAGGTGAAAGCCAGGCATCCCGCCGCGGGGGGGCCGTTGTGGAGATTAAGCAAGCTATTGCCCAGAGTTGCAGAGTGTGAACCCATGATTTGAGTAGGCACCGAAGTGAGAATTATCGAGTCCGTGGACACTTGGGCTCAGACCCTGCTGCGTCGGGAATTGAACCCTGGTCCCGGGTCTGACCTCTGCTTCAGGGTATGCCTTCTCTAACCAGTGAGCCACACTTCTCCACTTGTGTTCACCTCGCAGGGCCATTAACAATCAGATCAGTGGCCACAGGTTTGCCCGCACTTCTGCAACGTCAAGGTGGGTTGCACAGTGTGGGGGTTAGTCGACCGCCCTCAGCCTCATGGCAGCACCACTACCGCTTTGCCAACGGCCCTCTCATCTTGCCATCCAGGAAGCGCCCCCCCTCGGTGTAGCAGGAAGTGTAACGCAGCTATAGGGCCCACGTAGAGCCCCTCACCCCCAGAATGAAGATTGATTTTTTGCTAGGCTGACAGATCCCACTCAAGGTGCGGCCATCTTGCAGCCAGCGAAGGCATCACCCCCAAAAACTGACCAAAGGTAGAGGAGAAACATAGTGCCCAAATATAACACTGCTGTACATCAAATTGTCAACCAAGCCATTTATCATGCCCTATGGTGAAAATGCCTTTATGCTGGCACCCTACTATTTTCTGGCCTATAGTCCTCTTGTTGATCAAGGGCACTGGGAAAAGTCTGTGCAATAAACCTCAATGATAGACCTGTCTGTACAAAGTGGTATGCAGCATCTGTAGATAATCCTTTCACTTAAAGGGAGTAAGAGTAAGCCCAATCTCTCCAGGAGCACCAGCCTTGGCAGCAGAGATCTTGGTTCTTGGCTTCTGTCACATAACAATAATCCCTCAACCCAAAGGTCCATCAACAACCCAGTTCAGTTGAGAGCCAAGAGCTGTCTAGCATAGACAGAGACAATAAGGATAACATTGAACGATATCTAAAGGCAGTGTGAGTGATAGTGTCTGCTGGAAGTACGGTTTAAAATTTTTTAGTGCGCCGTGAGGTACTGGTGTACTTTGTTTGTTTTATCTGTTTGCTGCTTGTTTGGGCTTTGCCCTCAATTTAATTTAAATAAAAATCTTACTCTCATAATTAAAGATCGCTACTGATGTTCCACTTACCCGCACTGTAAAAACTTTCTCTCACACGCTGCTTAGCGTGAAGATCACCCGCATTCATCTGCAGCGCCATCTTGTGTGGGGGGAACTGCTCTTCTGCCATTATTGGCGGACATCTTGGGAAGCGCTCTAGTCACCAAGGGAACCCCCTCGCCACCTACTTAAAGCGCTTAATGCAAGCGCGTAGCCCGATGACTGTGAACGATATCTAAAGGCAGTGTGAGTGATAGTGTCTGCTGGAAGTACGGTTTAAAATTTTTTAGTGCGCCGTGAGGTACTGGTGTACTTCGTTTGTTTTATCTGTTCGCTGCTTGTTTGGGCTTTGCCCTCAATTTAATTTAAATACAAATCTTACTCTCATAATTAAAGATCGCTACTGATGTTCCACTTACCCGCACTGTAAAAACTTTCTCTCACACGCTGCTTTAGCGCGAAGATCACCCGCATTCATCTGCAGCGCCATCTTGGGTGGGGGGGAACTGCTCTTCTGCCATTATTGGCGGACATCTTGGGAAGCGCTCTAGTCACCAAGGGAACCCCCTCGCCACCTACTTAAGGCGCTTAATGCAAGCGCGCAGTGCGAGCGTGCAGCGGGCGCGCCGATGGCGCACCGGAGGCGCGCCAGAGGCAAGCCCGTCTGCGCCCGTCCGCGCCCCGTCCGCTCTCAGCGCCAGGAATTCTGCCCTGCCAAATGGCCTCTCTGGTCGTGTGATATATAGCAGAGACCAACTACTGCAGCTGAACCCACCTAAAGACCACAATCCTTCCGCCGTTAGCCTATCTTGCGGACTAATCAACAGCCGGTCATTAGTTAAACACTCCGCTGAAGTCTATGGCCTCTTGGAGGACCTGGAGCTTGACGATCTTTTTATAACGGAAACTTGGGCCATGGCCACGTCCATAGTAGGCCTGGGCGCCGCCTGTCCCAGTGGTTATAAAATTCTCCACAAACCCCGCGGCACAGGTAGAGGTGGCGGAGTGGGTATGTTTTTTAAGGACACCCTAGATTTCAGACCTCTTCAGATTGATGAGGTAGGGGGGATAGAAATCATAGGCTTTTCCCTACAGTCTCCTGGCGGGAATTAACTTACGGGGATGCTTTGCTACAGGCCCCCGGGTGCGACCACACTTTTCCAACTCCTAGCTGATACCATCACCAATCTAAAGCTTGCTCACACCAACATGATTGTACTAGGTGACTTCAACCTCACAGAAGATGGAGGTCTCGGTAGTCACCTGAGGGACCTCCAGCACACGTGCTCTAACTTAAATCTTCATCAATTGGTGGCCAGTCCTACCCATCAGAAGGGGCATATTTTGGATTTGGTATTTGCTTGCCCAGACACTACTGGGATATCAAGTATCTTGCCCTTGAACTGGACAGACCACTTCCTTATACACTTGAGCACGATGTTGCCCTGTCAAGAGAACAAAGAACAAGTCCAGCCAGCAGAGCCTTTATAGGAAGGATAGAGAATGGGCCAAATTGGCCAAAGCCGACCCCTTAACCATATCTTCGGACGTCAGCCATTTCTCCCCTGCTAAGTCCGTGGATGAAAACTATAAATCATTCACCGACCAGATAATTAAGGCTCTTGATCGCACCATTCCCATAAAATCACTAAAGAAGGCGAGGAAAAGATCAGCGCCCTGGTACAATGAGGAGCTGCATCAGCTTAGACTATCTCGTAGGCAAGCCGAGAGGAAATGGAGAAGAAACTATGCCGAGGACGACAAGCGAGATCTGAGACTGATCCAACTAAAATATAAAGCTCTGATCTTGAGGTCCAAGGCTGATTTCTATGCGAGCTCCATCACCCAGGCCTCTAATGGGACTAAAACCCTCTTTAAGATTGTTCGCGATCTCTCCAACCCGGATTGCATGAACAACAGAGTAGCTCCCTCACAAACCTTGTGCAATGAAATTGCCTCCTTTTTCCAGGAGAAAATCGCTAATATTGTTAACACACTTTACGACAAGACTCAGGAGGGCTCTGAGGAAACCACCAGCCTGCCCGACGGAGCTCTCCCATTGACCGCGGCCTTAGACAGCTTTCAACCAATCTCCCAGGCAGTTTTTGACAATCTAATAGAAAGCGTGTCCTCTGGCTCTCCTCTTGACCCCCTCCCTCTTAAAATTTGGAAACTGCAAGGGCGTAACACCTTTCCCGGCCTGAGGCTGATTTGCAACCAGTCTCTGATGGCAGGATCAGTCCCGGAATGTTGGAAATTAGCAGTAGTAACTCCATTGATTAAGAAACCAAATCTGGATCCTTTGGTTCCTGCTAATTTCAGGCCCATCTCACTCCTGCCTTACCCGGTGAAAATTCTCGAAAAATCAGTTAGCAAGACGTTGTCCTGCTTCCTGGAGGAGAACCTTCTGCTAGACAGGGATCAGTTCGGCTTTCGCCCCGGCCATGGGACTGAAACGGCTCTGGCTACCATGCTGGACAATCTTCGAATGCGTGCCGACAACGGGAATGCCATGATTTTAGTGCTTCTCGATATGTCGGCGGCTTTTGACACGGTGAGCCATCCGGTCCTGTTGGAGAGACTGGAGCAGATAGGTGTCAAGGGCAGTGCGCTGCAATGGTTTCAATCCTATCTGGAGGGCAGACAGCAAGTAGTCACCATGACCCCTTTCTCCTCTAGTAGGTCGCCAGTTGCGTACGGGGTGCCGCAGGGATCGGCAATTAGTCCCATCCTTTTCAACATCTACGTACGGCCCCTGTTTCCTCTAATTAAATTCTTTGGAGTCATCCTAGTGAACTACGCTGACGATACGCAGCTGGCTTTCTCTCTAGAGGGAGATGATGCGATACCTATGGACCGGTTCCAGCAATGCATGAGGCAGACCACGGACTGGCTTAGAAGAAACTCCCTCCAGTTCAATAGCGGTAAAACCGAGGTGGTCTTCTGTTCTCTTACTAGGATCCCAAAACATCTACCTCCAGAATTTAGACTCCTTCCAGTGGAGGATCCCTTGATACCGGTCAGCAAGGTGCGCAACCTCGGGGTGTTTTTTGACGACGACCTCCAGATGGTCTCCCAGGCCAGCAAGACCGCCTCGGTCTGCTTCGCCCTGCTACGACTACTTCGAAGTATTCTACCTTTACTTCCTAGGGAACTACGTGCCATGGTAGTGCGCAGCACAGTATTAAGCAGGCTCGACTACTGCAACTCCCTCTATCTAGGGGCCCCGCAGTATATCTTCCAGGGACTGCAGAGGATACAATCAGCAGCAGCTAAACTAGTGCTTGATCGACGACGCAGCTCCTCGTCCACCGGTGCACTGAGGGACCTGCATTGGCTCCCGGTCATGGAAAGGGTCTCCTTCAAGTCTCTGTGTATGACATTCAGAGCAGTGCATGGACTGGGCCCAGCCCCTCTGCAGGATAAACTCGCTCGCCATGTACCAACCAGGCAGCTGCGCTCCTCCACAGCAGGCCTACTGGTAGTCCCGAGATTTAAACGCTCTCGGGTAGGCGGCAGGGCCTTCAGCATAGTAGCCCCCGGGTTGTGGAATAAGCTCCCTCTGAACTTGAGACAGTGTAACTCTCTACTCGAATTCCGCAAGGGACTCAAAACCTGGCTCTATCCTAAAGTCTAACCTGGGTCCACTCTCCCTGTCCCTTCTTCTATCTTTCCGGTATGGTTTCCTCAGTCTAAAGCGCCAAGATGCCCGTAGGGTGATAGTTGCGCTCTACAAGTACATCATCAAATCAAATCAAATTGTACAACAGGGAGCTTGAGTGAGGTCACCAATGAATTTAAACAATATTTGACTGCAGGATTTAGGGTGACCATCTCAAACACTACAAGGAGATACACAGAAACAGTACTATACTAGAAACGTATATATATAGCAGTGCCCACAGCCATAGAAAATAAAGGTATTCTCTATAGGTCTTCACAAACTAATCAAACTGCATGTTAAAGTGTGCTAATTGTTTATGCAAATGTTTATGAATTGGTGCAGACATCCTGCCCTTATGCTTGGCCACCAGGAGGGTGATTGCTGTGAACTTGCAAAACACTGTGGGCATCCCTGTGACCAGGCCCAGTAGGGCAATATCGGGCGTTAACTGGGAGAGGCACTCCAACCACAGTATTTAGTGATTTAAACACTGTGCTCAGTATGCATACACTGATGGACATTTCCATGCCAGATGCAAAAAGTCTGCTTCTGTGATGCCACAACATTTATATTTAGAGTCTTTGGTCAAGCCACGCTGCTGCAAACTTAAAGGAATATGAGTGTGTGTAAGTATTTGAAATAAATCATTTTATATCGACTATTAGTTGATAGTGCCCCAGTCTGCGCACAATAAAAGCAGTCCCCATCAGTCAGCTGCACCCACAGCTCTGCATACCATTTATCTGTCAAGGTTGGGGTCCAGAGCAGGGCCTTTTTCTGTTTAGCATTTTAAAGACAGGAGACAATGCACCTCCTACTAAGTTCAAATAAGCCTGTTTGGGAATAACATAGTTGCAGTATAATACTTGGGGCAAAACTGAAAGTGTGACAACATAAAAAGAATTAAGAGAAACAAAATGTATACATCCATTCCGCTTAAGCCTGTAATCATTCCTCAGCCTTAGAGTCTTATTATGGCTTTGGTGTTGTGGCAGCCTCACTGTCACACCGCCAAACCATATTGAGACCACCCGCCGAATTCTGACTGGAATCCAGGTCGGGCGGTCCTGCGGCAGCTTGGCTGCACTGTTGCAGTGCTAAGGATCAAATGTGAGCTTTAGCAAGGCACTGCAATGGAAAAGCCATTGCATGTTCCTGCAGGGCATGGACAGCCAAGTACATGCCCTGCAGGAACTGGGCATGCATGCATACAGGAGTGCACATCTTGTGCCCCCCTGCATGCATTCCCTGGCGTATAGGCAACGGGGGCCCTTTCCTCACCACCATGAAACCTGTGGCAGGGAGGAAACTCCTAATATTTGGTCCCACCAGCATATTCGGGGCCTCAGGCCACTGCAAGACCGGCAGAGATTGCGGATCCTTGGCAGCAGCAGCAGTCCTATGGCTGACCACCCTACTTCTAATAGGGCGATCAGACCACTGGTGCGGTGGAAGCGGCACCACCACTGTGTGTTTAGCAGTCCATCAGACCACTAAACTCATAATAGGGCCCTTAATCTAGAGATCCCAATCAAACTGTGGCCGAATTCTATTAAACCTCAAAAGCGATCAAACACCCCTTTATCCACCCAATGCCTGTTCGGCATCATATGTTTTCCGAATGGTTGCCTACCATTCTGCAGCCCAAGGTGGAACGGTTGAAACCCATGATCTATGCAAGAAGAATAATTCATGAACAGAATGCCGAACAATGTCAATCATACACACCGGTACAGAGATATGGGCCTAAATCCATAGTTTTTTTTACACACCATTCCATTCCAGTCTAGACCCAGACATATGCAAATCAGTCTTGACCCTGCTCCCCATGGGAACAGTCCAGGCCCAACTGCCAGGTCAGGTCTTCCCTGGACTGGGAACAAGCAACCTAGGATCGGTTTTGGGGTATTACTCCAAATCAGCCAGGCTAGCTTGACTCCAGTGCCATGGCTGGCAAAGGGACCCACGACTGGGCATACCCTCCCAAGCAGAACCAGCTAAAAATAAAGGCCTAAAAGATAAGATCATGAGGTTAGAAAAACAAAAAAAACAGCAACCTGCTAAGTGGTAGGATGGAGCAACTCTTAGGAAACATATTGAGAACAAACTGATACCGAGGGGCCTACGTATACTCATTTTCCCCAATTTTGAAGAGTTAGAGTTAGATCTATGAGAGGAATAGAAAGAAGGCCTCTATGAAGCATCATAAAAATGATGTGTACTCTAGTCACCAACTCTGATAGGAAGGTAAAAAAAACTGAGGGGGGAAATTGCAAAACTTGAAAAAGAAATCGCAGAGACATATTTGAATCGTGCAATAGGAAAGATTCTGAAAAAATAATTGTCTAATTCCCAACTGTATCTAAAATATAAAAAACAGAAGAAAAACAAAAGAGACTATCGTGACTATGAAAGGGGAGGATTTTCACCTTCGCTAGGAAGTATGATGACATCACAGCATGACCAACTGTGGGTCACACCAATACAGTTAAGGATCTCAGTATATCATCAAGTAATACCTCTTTGTCATCAAAAGATAGTAGCACTGGTGAGGGCACCAGTTATGATGAGAGTAATACATCTTCATCTGTTTTTTCAAGGTAGGTGCAAAGATACAGACTGGGAAACAAGAAAAAGGCCCAAAATGAAGAACCAGTAGAGGAGGTCAGAAACATAAAGGCTTCAGACCAAAACAATACAAGTCAATAAATAGACATCAACATGTGCTGCTGTGCCAAAAGCGCAAAGGACGATGAGGCATCAAACAAACTGAGTATTATTAACTTGTCTTCTAGATATCGGCTTGAACGTTAGTCCCACTGAGAAATGCAATTTTGTTGACATATGTCTGGATTTGTACAAATTTATTAGAAAGTTGAAATTAAAAAAGCAATTTAATGAACATCCTATAGTGCCTAGTATCAAATTATGTACAACAAATGTATTCCTTTTTACCTGATTTAAATGACATAGATACAGTGGCGTCCTTAAATAAAATGATGGGGTTGGAGAATTATTACAAATGGCAACTGCACTAGATATACAGGAAGATATGACCACAGACAGTCGATCACGACCATCATCCAAGTACATGCTATCTATTATACATAACACAGTTATTGATGAGTTCTGTTATAGGGTCAGGCAAGTTCCATACAAAATAGAAGACTCACATAGTGGCAAGAATTAGTGTAAACATCACCTCAATATGACTAAAAGGGACAGGGAGTTTTGGAAAATTTGAAAACGGATCTCGACATAGTGATACGGGAGGCAGATAAGGGATGCGAATATTGTTCTCATGGATTCTTGTGATTATTTGGGAGAGATCAATGGACAAGTGCAAGATGATATATGCTATGAAAAACTGAAAAAGAATCCTATTTCCTTGTTTAAAAGACATATAAATGCTAGACTTATGGATTGGCATGAATCATGCCTACAAACTGATTTGGAGTACAAATACCTACAGGCACATTGCTCGAGATATCTGTGTATTTACATCTTGTCAAAAATTCTCAAGAGTGGCCCCCTACCCGCCTGGAAGACCAATCATATCCGGTAATGGAGCACCTACTAAACACATTGAAGAATATGTTGATGGTTTTTTACAACCATTTGCAAGAAATCTCCCCTCATACCTAAGGGATAGTAAAGATGTGTTATGCAAACTAGAGGATTTTCAGTGGGATAGTGAAGATCTTATATACGTCACCATGGATGTAGAGAGTCTAAATACTTGCATAAAAATGGAATGCGGTTTGGAGGCACTCAAATATTATCTCTAAAAGCGCAATGCAAACAAATTATAACATACTCTGATGCTATTAGAGATGTCAAAATTCTTCCTGACTCAAAATGCCTTTCTACATGATGGAACATCATTCTTACAGAAACAAGGCACTGCCATGGGTTCCAGGTTTTCTCCCTCTTATGCGAACCTGTTTATAGGTTTGTATGAGACGGAGCATGCTTGGGGACATGGATGACAAAACTGAATTGGCAATGTTATTTTTTATGGGTGCTATATAGATGACATTCTACTCAGTTGAAATGGCACAGTTGATGCGCTCATGGAATATTATAGGCACCTTAACAAACATCAGTTTAATGTCAAATTAACCATTAAATACAACCAATGGCAGATCCATTTCTTGAATCTGAGACTGTATATACATCAGAATAGTATAGAGAGTGATATTTTCAAAAAAACTAACATCTGGCAACAGTGTACTTCATGCTACCAGCGCGCACCCAAAATCAATCATAGAAACTATACCATATGGCGGAATTGTCAGGGCAAGGCGCAATTGCAGTCAGGATCAGGATTTCAATAAAAGAGTGTGAGGGATTGAACAGGATTTTAAATAGGGAGGATATGACAATGAAACCCTCTTGAAAGTTGAGGCGAGGGTCAAGAGACTTGACAGAAAGCAAACTTTGGCCACCAAACACAGGGATATAGACAAAGGAGCACAACCAAAAGAAGTTATTTTCATTACACAGTATAATGCATATAGCAATCATGTATATAATATTTTGAGAAAAAATTGGCATGTACTCAGCCTCAATACATTGCTGGATGGCATTGTACCACAAAAACCTAGAGTTGTGTAGTGTATGGGCAGACCCCTGAAGAGAATGTTATGCCCTAGTTATGTTAGAAGCAAAAACGAGATCAACAAACATGGATCCCAGAGAAACGGCATGGAATTCACACTTGTGGCACATGTTATTTGTGTCATCTGAAACGCAACACGACAATCAAATTTAGATACAATACGATGACAGAACATACAGTTGATTCTTTTATGAACTGTAATAGCACTTTTCCAGTTTATGCGTTGGGATGTGCATGCCAGACAATCCATGTTAGAACAAATATTTAGTGTCTAAAAATGTGAATACAAGAACATGTTAGGGCAATTAAAACTTGGATGAAAGATATCTTGTAGCCACCCACATACAACTGTCCATCCTGCAGAAACCAAAATCTGGTTACATGGGATTGAGCAAATAATTCTGAATGAATAAGGTGGGGACAGAGAGTTGGCTTTGAGGCAGGTGGGAGCCAGTTAGATCTGTAGTCGAAGGACAGGTTCAAATGGACTCAACACAAATAATGAATTCAATTACTCTTTATAAAGGAATTCTGCCACGTAATACTGTTATCTTACATGTGGATTAGCACTGATAGCATGGTCTAGGATGGTAGCCGCTTATACGTGCATTAGAAGGAGACCAATATATGGTCTAGAGTATATGTCCGTTTGACAACCATATTGAGAACATTGGTTAGACAATGCCAAAGCAGGATACTGTGATTTATGATGCAATTCACTGTCAAAAGGTTAAAAAAAACACCTTTTGACAGTCAAAGATAGTGAGTGTGTGTGTACTGGAAGGAAATTGCATTATGAGGTGCCACGAGTGTGGATCAATTTTGGGTTATATAAGGTTACATGCACCGGGGTGTGTAATGAATGGGTGTTGTGACTATGGTTTGGAAAATAAAATTGGCCTTGATTAAATTACTGACAGTATTAAAAAAGAATGATGAACTAACTTTTTCTGGACATTCCAAGATGGCGACCACGGAATTGGTGTAAATGTCTTATTGAACATATGGAACTGGTAACATCACTCAATTAACAACGACTCGCTGTAAGGGGCGTGCAACACCATGGAATGTGTTGCATTTTAAATCCAACACCTTCCCTGATGTTGCACAAACTGAAGTAGGAATAGTAATTAATACTATTCTTAAGTCCAGCGTGCCCACTACAGCAAGTCGTTGATACAACTTGTGATGTAATGGCATGCGTGGTAACAACGCGGTCGTTGTAACGACTGTATTGTAAACTACCGCGTTGTGAATGCACGCGTTGTAACGTGCTTTATTCCATTGTGCATGTCAGATTGACATTAGGATATATTTTACATGCAATGGGAACCATAAATGCATTGTATGCCCATAAACTGGGATTTTTATAAAACACAACAAGAAAACACAGAATTCTGTGGCAAATAACTGAGAATAGAAGTCATACAAAGTATTGTATGAGCATATCGCTATAAGTAGCAAATATTTAAATATGGGGGATGGACAACAAAATTCCCTAATTAAATAAAGGAACACCAGGTGACGTTAATTTGTGGGACTATTTAAACTGGGCAGTTGGAAATGTTCCCCTTTTGACTGGGAACACGCCTCTGAACTATAGATTTTGTCTGAGCTACTATACTCATTGGTAAGATGCGACAGAGTATGGGTTTCAAAGTATTGCTAAAATGATTGAAAGAGTCGCTGCTAGCTATGTTGCGTGTATCGCGATGGACATGGCACACTTGAATAGGCACCTTATCGTGGCGAATGTGATACTACATGAGGGAGTGATGACCTATGAATTTGACACAAATAATTGTTGTAATAATATATGGATAGATGAACCTCTTAATTGAATAAGAGAAGGATGTTCTGCAAGTTCAAGATGGCGGAGCAATGAAATTAATTTTTGAAAAGAGGCGAGACTTGATCGCCCATAGGAAGGTAATAACTGTTAGTGAATGCACGCTATCCGATAAATGGGACAGCAGCATTGTAATAGATGGATCCCCCAATTAAGAGAGAGGATGGTAAATAATCAGAGAAGGTAGCAATTCCAAGTATAAAATTTAAGGGGAATGAGATTTCATAACTAGCGTTGATATGATGATTCACGTAGAAGTGTACGGTATCAGGAGTGCATGTCAGGGCGATATATTCAAATATCCACACTGGATGGATAATTGATACCATAAACAATTAAATATGATGTATTTCGGGGACATAGTATTTACTAACTGTGGGCACAGTCAGCAATATAAGAAACGTTTTCTATTTATTGATTTACATTGTAGCCTCCTTTTATAAATTATAGAAATCGCATTGCAAGTCAATGGAATGTCGAATGTCTAAAAAGGACATAGTGAAGTCACATTATATGCATGAATTACAGATTTGAATCATGTCAATAGAATTAGAAAATTAATACAACCGCCCGCCATCAGATTATGACTTGACATCAAGTCACAAACAACCTTGCTCTAATAAATATTGTGTGACCATATAGGGATTGTTGTAACATGGTTAAAATGAATCAAATACAACAATATTTTTATAGTCTAAATGGGGTTATGATGAACAAAATGTCAGAAGTTATTGGTAAACATTAGACATAAGTTATGCGAATGAACAATTAAAAAATAAATAAGGATTTCTGTTGGAAACCGGGCAACCGGGTTAGCAGTCACCAGGTTCCCAGCACAGTGGTAGCTTGGCTCGAGCGGTTGGGGTCAGGCACCGTGTTAAGCGTACGTCACACCCTCACAATAACCATGCGTTCATCCGTTCCAAAAACGACACTACACCGTAAAAATTATGGAAGTCAAGATGAAAATATATATGTCTTTATCTTATTTTCTCTTAGTTGCAGGCTTCACATCATAAATACAATACAATAGGATTTTCCTTCAAAAGAGCAGGTCAAATAAACAATGCTACTTCGGAATTTCAACAAATAGGTTCAGGTCATCATTAAGCAAAGAATAAATAGAGGTGCAATAAATATAGACGGCAAATAAATACAGTCAGACAATAAATACAGTGCAAGAATAAATTAGTGGAAGACAATAAATAAAGCACCTTCAATAATTAAGGTAAAGCAATCAATGACAATTACAGATCAGATCACTTTCATGAGGTCACTTGGTCTTACTTTGCCCATACACAGCTTGTGGTCATTTGGATGGCATGGGGGTGTCCCACCTAGGTTGGTCAAGGCTGGGGCTTAAGCTAAGGCAGAACGAGGGTAACCTAAAGATCTGGCCCTCCAAACTACACAGCCCTTTATGGAGGTCACTGTACCAGTCTCAGTTCACCCCTGGCACTCCCAGGCTGGTCCTAACACCCCTCTAACCCCTAGGATGGTCTTTAGGGCACCACGGGGCCCCCTCTACCACTTACTGTCCCTTCCTCGACGATCGGCTCCGCTCGGCGCCGTGTCGACGCCGTGAGGCGGCTCCGGATCGATGTCGCGGGGCGGCCTCGACTCGATGTCGCTGGGCGGTCTCGACTCGATGTCGCTGGGCGGTCTCGACTCGATGTCGCTGGGCGGTCTCGACGTCGCTGGGCGGTCTCGACTCGATGTCGCTGGGCGGTCTCGACTTGATGTCGCCTTCCGGCGTCGCAGGGACACGGTCTCCCCGCTTCCGGGTGTCTCCGGAGTGCGATCTCCACTCCCGACCTCCGGCGCGCTTCACCTCAGTTTCCGGCGACTCCGGTGGGCGGACTTCACTCCCCCGTCGACGCCTCACCTCGACCTCGGGTGACTCCCTACTCGACCTCCGGCGCCTCTCCACGACCTCCGTCGGCGCCCTCACTCGACCTCTGGTGACTCCCTACTCGACCTCCGGTGCCTCTCCACGACCTCCGTCGGCGCCCTCACTCGACCTCTGACGGCTCCGGGTACGACGTCTGCTTTCTGTCAGCGCCGCTTCTCTACCTCAGGCCCCAGGTCTCCAGGCTGCTCGACGTCAGGACTTCAGGAGGACACCGCTGAACAGGTCAGGAGCTTGCTGTTCTTCCTCTTTAAGGCCTGTTCCAAATGTTCAGATCCTTAAGATGGTTCTTCTGGTCTTGGTCCCACACAGGGCTTTAGGCTGGGCTTGGTCAGTAGGGACTAGCATCAAGGGTGGGTTTCTGGACCCCACTTCAAGCACTGGTTTCCACCTCTGCTGCCTTACTCCGACCTCCTTCTATCTCTGTCCTCTCTCCTCTCCAGTCAGATGCCAACTGCAACTCTGAGATGGCCTCCCAACATTCTAAACTGCCTCTCACTATCACAGGATTCTAGAATGTTCCAGGAGGTTCTAGAAAACTCCAGTGAGTTCTGGTTATGTCACAGGTGACAATGGATGGCCACCATTTTGTGTCTCAGGCCCTTAGACAGAAGTTCCAGGGGTAGGGAAAATGGCTCCCTGACCCTGCATCAACACTAACAAGTCTGGTGGTTCCCAAAAAGGAAAAAATTATAACAGGGTTTGAGGCAGAAGTGGGACAAAATAAATAATGTTGAGGAGGGACCACCCAAAGGGCTGACAGGTCTAACAATTTCCATTTCTCCTGTCTAGTATCAGTGGGATCCACATAAAGGAAAGGAATGACACACCAGTCACTATATTTCGCTGAACTCTTCGTAAGATTCCCAATCTGAGAGTCAATTTTGAGACTTCATTTCCAAACCATACGTGTTATGGTGGATTCCGTTATAAGAGAGGTATGATCTATGTTCATTCATTTGATGGACTGCTGATGATATAAATCTTATAGTGTTTTAGAATTGTCAATTTTGATAAAATATGCTCTCCCATTCACCTCAGGTTGAGATTGACTTATTGTGTGCAAGAGATACCAAACAAACAAAACAAAACATTAGATCAAATTGCTTGAATCAGAAGAACTTGTATATGAAGGTACAGCAGTTGATACCCTGTAGCAATCGAATGTGCAATGTTTTGAGCTAATCCTACTTGATACATAATGAATAGAATCTCAATATGGATAGAAATGTATAGAGAACTTATTTTGAGCATAATAGAATGGAAAATGGCCTCAGGATGTAAGTATATGAATTTGGGTAATCTATTTATTGTCCTATGATTATGTTTTTATTCACAGTAAATTGTTCAATTATAATCAGAGACTGGTTCAATTACCGATCAAATAATAAAATAAATTTGCAGACAAATGGTAGCATGGGGTATATGATATACATTATATCTTCCAGGCCATAGCCAAGGAGCATTTGGCCAGGACCAAAGCCAGATCTAGGAATTTATTAAGATTCTTACAGCGTGCGTTCTGTTTGGTGATGCCTAGTAAGTAGTATGGGCTATGGGATGTAATTGTGGTTCCCGTTGCAGGTGAGAATATCTCCAATACTTTCCCCCAGTATGTTGTGATGCGGTAGCATGTCCATACCATATGCATAAAATCGCCGTCCGAAGCATGACATCTGGGACAGACATCAATGGAGGTCGGGTACATTCGCGCCAGCCTGTGCAGGGTTAGGTATATGTGTTGAAAATAATTGAATTGCGCGTATTTTAGTCTGGCGTTTATGGAGATGATTTGGGGATTTGCCACTCATTGTTTCCATTGTTTGCCTGTGATTTCTGTAGATAAACGCGATGGTCCAGTATTCACGTAATGAAGTTAGAGAGGGAGTTGTGTCTGCTCTAAAAGAATTGTAGCTGGCCGTAATGGCTTTCCTGCCCGACCCGTATGTCAATAATATCTGCAAGCCGCGGTTGGTGGTACCGTGCTGATGTTCCCCCATGTTTGCGTAGCCTGCAGTTTTAGTGTTGCATAGAGGAGGAAAGAACTGAGTGATATGCTATAGTTGTTCATCAGAGCGGTGAAATCGCATAAAGTTGAGTTGACAAATAAGACTTCCCAAGTTGTCAGGCCGGCTGTTTGCCATTCGGCCACTTCCGGATGTTTTAGGCAGGTATATAGTTATGTTACATACATTTGTAATGCGCACTGCTGCCCCAGCAAAGGGGCGTCCAGGCGCACGGCAGGTAAAAATGCAACACCACAAGCAACACAACAGAAAAGAGGAAAGAGAATTTATTAAAACAAAAAGGTTTTTAAGGCCTTGCGAAAAACTAAAAGATCATCAAGCAGGCGCAACTCTACAGGAAGGGAGTTCCAGAGCTCGGCTGCTCTGACCCGAAAAGAACGGCCACCAGCCCGACACAACCTGTATCGGGGAATCACAGTGAGTGCCTGACCCAAGGATCTCAGGGGCCGAGCAGGCACATACCAGGACAAAAGATCCGCAAGAATAGAAGGGCCTACCCCCCTCAAAATCTTGAACGCCATGCACAGCACTTTAAACTGAATTCTGGCCCGGATAGGCAGCCAGTGCAGTGATCTCAATGTGCTGGAGGCAGAACAAGAACGGGGTAGGCCAACAATAGCTCTCGCTGCAGAGTTCTGAACACGTTGGAGGCGGGTGACCTCAGCCACATTGGACCCTACCAGAAGAGAGCTGGCATAGTCCAGGCGAGATAACACTGTCGCCTGGACAATCAGCTGCCTGGTGCGATGGTCAAAGAACTTCAAAACAGGGCGAAGCGACCGTAAGATACCAAAGCAACAGGCCGCGATTTTCTTCGTGTGGCCAACGTAGCTGAGGGAGGGGTCCATCCATACTCCTAGGTTCTTTAATTCCGTAACCGGAAGGGGGGCCGGCCCCAGCTCCACAGGCCACCACCTGTCCCCCCATAGCTCCGATCTCTTACCTACGATCATGATCTCTGTTTTCTTAGCGTTGAGCTGGAGACAGTTGTTCCTCATCCAGCTCGCCACCGCCCCAAGTCCACTCTGAAACCTGGGGGCATCCCGGTCGGCATCCCCGCTGATCGTAACCGCTAGCTGAGTGTCGTCAGCATATGAGACCATAGTCATGCCCCATTGCTTGACGACCTCAGCCAGCGGTCTCACGTAGAGATTGAACAACGTGGGGCTCAGCGAGGATCCTTGCGGCACCCCCTGCTTCAAAGGATGGAATTGGGACTGGAACGGTGGAACGGCAACGCTAAAGAAACGATCGTCTAGAAAAGACCGGAACCACTGGAGGGCAGGTCCACCCAGCCCAATCTCCTCCAGGCGATGCAACAGGATAGGATGCGAAACAGTATCAAACGCGGCGCTCAAGTCCAGTAAGACGAGCGCTGCTGTCTGTCCCGCATCCAACACCGTGCGAAGATGTTCAGCCATGGAGAGGAGGGCGGTCTCCGTGCTGTGTCCAGCACGGAACCCATTCTGGGTGGGATCCAAGATGTTAGCATGGATAAGGTGGGCAGAAAGAACTTTGTTGACATGGGCCTCCAACACTTTAGTCGGCCACGGAAGTAAGGAGATGGGCCTATAGTTTTCAGGTTTCTCTGGATCCAGGGACGGCTTCTTCAAGATGGGAGAAACCACTGCCCGCTTCCAGCTAGCGGGTACCGTGCTTGATTCCAACGAGATGTTAATCAGGGAGTGACCCACGGCCCGTCCCACAAACGACTGCTCTCTAAAAAGAGTCGCAGTGAGGGGATCAGCGGGGGACCCTGATTTGACCTGCAGGGCCAGGAGGTCAAACCCCTCTGATGTCAGCGGGGGCAGCACGTGCAAGGTGGTACCACCATAGATATTGATCGGAGGCTCTGCCGGAGGCCCTGTACAAGGGAACGTCCGATAGATGTTTTCGACCTTTTCCAGGAAAAATCGAGCAAGAGCCTCACAGTGAGAGGTGGAACCAGTCGTCGTGATACAGGCACGCTTTGCCAAAAGGTCCTTCATCACTTTAAAGATGGTTTTAGAGGGGTTGGAGCTGTTGCCAAATTCAGTAGCGTAGTAAGCTGCCCGAGCTTGGCAAACAGCCCGATGGTAAGCTTTGACGGAGGCGAGATAAAAAGCTTTCTTCCCGCTATCGTACGCCTTCCGCCAAGCCCTCTCTGCTCGCCTACACCCACCCTTGAGAGTACGTAAGGCACCATCGTACCACGGACTAGAGTCCCTGGAGCTGACTTTACAAGCGGCAATAGGGATAAGGGCGTCAAGCGCCTTGGAGATCCAGGAGCAGAACTTCTCGTAACCTGAATCAACCAGCATCGCAGGTTCTAGAGGCTCCTCGGCGAGGACACGATGTAAGTCCTCCAGCCGTAATTTACTCCATTGCCGCCTTGTAACCAGCTTTGCCGGGGGAACAATAACCATTCCTGGCAAAGGGGTGCAGATGGTAACCAAAGAGTGGTCCGTCCAGCCAAGAGGTGTAACGGCGGAGACAACCGCGTCTGCCAAATTGGTGAAAAAAGGATCTAAGGTATGGCCGCCTGAATGGGTAGACTGACGAACCATTTGCACCAGTTGAAGGGCCTCCAGGTCGGCAAGAATACCGCTAACCGAGGGGGAGGTAGGGTTCTCAAGATGTAAGTTGAGGTCGCCCAAAATCGAGAAATTAGAACAACCTACCACCAAGGAACTAACCACGTCGGGGAAGGCCGCTCTAAACGCCACATCACTCCCAGGGGGGCGATAAACCACCATCCCCGAGAGTGTAAAATGTGGGGTGACCGAGATCTTAAACACCGCACTTTCACATCCCGGAATGGTCAGACCAGACCAGCTGCCAGTGAGGCCAGGTCGCAAGGCCAGCGCAATACCCCCTCCCCTAGTAGATCGGTTAAGGGTGAAAACCGAAAAATCAGAGGGAAATGCCAAGTTGATAATGGCCACATCGTCATCCTTCAACCACGTCTCGGTGATGGCTACGATGTCCGGAGCCTCTTCCTGTATCAGGTCAAACACGGCCTGATAATGCAGCACCAGAGACCTGGCATTCAGGCTGAAGATGCGAAGAGAATGCTTGGCACGGATCTTACTGGGGGCAGCCGTAGAATATTCGTGTGCGCTCAGGGTAGGGGAATCTAAAGACCACCTACCACACGCACAGTGAAAGGGGCCTACTAGTGGGTGTATAGGGGGAAGGGTACAACTCACAATTGAACGACCAATACCCCGCAAAGTGTCGCCAGAATACACCAGCATGGTAGCGAGAGCCGAACCTGAGACCAATTCTCAAGAACCCCGCTGCGCCCTGCGCGCCCCTAGCGCGGACGGGCGCAGACGGGCAGGACTCAGGCACGACTCCGGCTAAGCGACGGCGTCCCACTGCGCGTACCCGCTGCGCGGGAAAGGACGACTTTAAATAGGCGTTCCTTTGAGCCGAGCGAGCGTCAATACGCTCCAAGATGGCGCCCGCAAACAGATATTAAAGCCCAAAGCAAGATGGCGCCTAAAGCAGCAGCCCCGGACCACCCACGGAACCCGGACCCGCCAAGTCACGGTGTTTCAAACAAATTACATGCGGTAAGAGGGAGGGGGGGATCTTTACCCAGGTCCTGCTAAGACGGAGTGACAATAAAAGCCAAAAAACAATAAAACAACAGTTAAAATACAGGGCGAGCAAAGCGCTCGTAACAGCGTGCTGAAGGTAGAGGCAGTACCTGACCAGAGTCCAGATACCGAGTCCGCCTTAAATAGGCGTTCCGGTCCCGGTCCCGGTGACGTCTCGATAGGGAGATCTGGGGCATACGGTAAGGAGCGGCATTTGTGTATTACGTAGGCCAGCCAGGCATTACGGGCTGCTTGCAAAAGAGCGCAGCCCGCTGTCCTCTGGAATTGAGTTTTGGTGCCTAACATCCACTCGATCAAGCCCGACAGCGGCAACATCATTTTCCAGGTATCTAGATGAGCTAGGTTCTTCCTTGCAAGTCAGTGCATAGGCCACTGGCACTGAGCGGCTGCCTAGTATAGTTCATAATCAGGCGCTCCTAAACCTCCCTCTGATATAGGAAGATTGAGTTTTGGGAATGCAACCCTTGCTCTAGAGTTGCCCCATATCAGAGCCACCAATAATGATTGTAAGTCTTTAAACAATTTCTGAGGAAGTCTGTTAGGAAGAACAGTGAAAAAGTACAGAAGCCGAGGGAGGAGAAGCATCTTGGATATGGCTATCCGACCCATAGGGGATAGCAGGAGGGTGGTCCAGAATGGAAGAGATGCTCTGGCACTGGAAATTGCCTTCCCCAGATTACCGTCTATCACGTCAGACGGGGAGTGGTAGATTTGGACTCCCAAGTACTTGAATGAATCATAATATCTTACTAGTGGGGCATGAGGTTGTCGCTGTCGCTGTCGCTGCTCTATCGGGATGGGTGACATTGGGAACAAGACTGACTTATTCCAGTTTACATGGAAGCCCGATCGTCGTGCATGGGTGTCTAATAGCACTATTAGGCCCCGAAGTGCCTCTCCCTGATTGCAGGGATAAATTAGTGCATCATCCGCATAAAGGGACACTATGTGCCACTGTGTATTTACCCGTTTGCCCCATTCCAGCACATGGCCACGAATTGCACAAGCCAGGGGCTCAATGGCCAAGGCAAAAAGGATTGGTGAGAGTGGGCAACCCTGTCTGGTGCCGCGTTCGATACCGAAGGATGGTGATATAACTCGACATGTCTTCACTCGTTGGTTAGTGTATAATATTTTCACCCAGTGTAAGAAAATGGGACCTATGCCGAACCGAGCCAGCACCAACAGCAAGTAGTCCCATCCCAGGGTATCGAAGGCCTTTTCTATATCCAGGGCCACTATCCAGTTTTGCTCGGATATTGTTTGGGGCCATTCTAGGATTTTAAACAAGCGTTGGAGGCTCAGCCCTGTGCTCCTGCCTGGGAGAAACCCATTTTGGTCAGTGTGAACCAGCAGTGGAACAGCCTCCATTAGCCTGTTGGTCAGCAATTTTCCCAGAATCTTCTAGTCCGAGGTAAGCAATGACAATGGACGATACTAGCTCATTCGGAGGGGGGTCCCGACCAGGTTTTGGGAGGACCACAAGTATTGCTTTGTGAAGAGAGAGAGGTAGTGCGCCTCTGTCGAAAGGCTCTTTGAATATTGTGAGCAGTCTAGGAGCCAACTGGGTTGAGTATGCGGCATAAAATTCCATGGGCCAGCCGTCCATTCCAGGGGTTTTTCCTCTGGCTAGTTGTTTGATAGTGTCCGAGATTTCGGAAACTGTGAGGGAGTCCTCTAGATCTGTGTATTGATCTTCCATTACTTGTGTGACAGTTGCCTACTCTAGAAACGGTTGCATTGCCTGTGGTGCATTTGGTTCTGGGGCCTTGTATAATGTTGTGTAATATTTATAAAAGGATTCATTGATTTGCTCCTGCGTGTTGACCAGATTGCCTTCCAAAGTGTATGTTGCCATGATGGGCAGTTGCGTAAGGCTGTTTTTCAGCAACCATGCAAGTGTCTTGCCTTGCTTGTCACCCTCCGTGTGGCGTCTAGCCGTGTACTGTTTATAATCCAGGGCACATAATTTGTCTAATGTTTCCTTGTGCTCTAATCTGTTTTTGGAGAGTGCTTGCAATAGGTGCGGTTCCGTGGATGCCTTTTGTTCCTGCTGTCCTATTCTATCCTCTAGCCCCTGTATCTCGTTGATTAAAGTCATGCGAGTTTCATATACTGCCTGTATAACTTGCCCGCTCAGAACTGAGATGGACTCCGGTCAAGAAGGAGAGTTCACCGATCCTTGCCCCCAGCGTGTGTGTAGCGTTCAGTCCAAGGTACTGGGCAGTGGTCTCGACAGTAATGCGGGGCAGGGCGAGGCAGGAGATCGACAGTGTCCGATCAGCAAATACCCCGGATGGGGCCTAATTCAGGGTACAGAGGTGCATCGCCACTTCCAGATTTTCAAAGCCGGGTGCCTCTTGTGCAGGCCTTATCGTTGGTCGCCGTGTGTTGGGGCAATATGGCCCGCTAGTGGAAGAATCGCTGTGTGCCCTCTTCTTCTGCTTCTTCAGTTGTGTGCGCATAGGTGAGGGGGAGGCCGCTTCTGCCTAATAATATAGATGAGGAGCTTCAGTGTGGCCGAGGGCCGCTAGGCGCCCGTGCCCTACAGAGTATCGCCATTGCGCAGAGCGGATGCCTACAAATCCGTAGGAGCCCCGTGAGTTTGGGGCCAGCCAGGGATGCTGACAGGGCAGCGCAGTGCAAGGGTCGTAAGGCCTCGCTGTGCTGCTATCCTGCTGCAGTTCCAGTAAGCACTAGGACGTGGTCAGACCTCGTGGGCCTCGTTGAGTTAGCAGGGTATGCAGTTTAATTAACTCTCGCCCTTTCCACTGCAGGGAGGTCACATGGGCCCGTTATTGTGGTGGGGGCACCCCCTGTTGTGATATCAGCCCCTGAGTGTCTTTGCCAGTGACGGGACACATTTAGAATGATTCTTTTATTGCGCAAGGTACGGGCAGCCTACCTACATTCATGGCCTGATTCGTCCCTGGTATAGCGTACCAGAGCCCATCTGGAGTCGGGGGCACCGCTGAGCGCCCGGGCAGGCTGCGTCCCTCCTCTTTGGTCTGTATCTGCGATCACGGGGTTACAAATGTGCCTCAGCGTCAGGGAGGGCCGTCCGTGGCAGGTCAGACGTGTATGGCTGGGTGCGCTTGCATCAGAGTGCTGTGGGGGATGGGCTGCAATCTTGGGTTTGAGTCTGTCGTGTCATATCACTGCGTCCTGCTTCTGTAGTTGCCTACTAAGGGTGTCACCAGATCGCGGGATGTCCAGGAAGTGTCCTGTAGTGTTTTTGGAGGCCGCTGGGTGATTTTGCACGGCTACTTGCAGGATATTTGGTTGTCTCGACAGAGAGGACTGAATATGCGTCCACTCACGTTGCCATGAAGACATGCCGTTAGTCACTGTACATTTAAAGAATTACATTTTATGTACAGGATTTTAAAATATTGTTTTTTATGGATGTTGTTGTAGCCCTGAGGAAGCCTTAATGATGAAACGTGTTGGCTACATTTACATTAAAGAAGAAACATTTTTTAAATTCCAAAATAAGATAAAAATCTAGGACTAAAGAAATGTATACAGAACAAATCTATGGAGCCTGTGCATCGTGCGTAATAACGCAATTGAACCGAATTGTATAACCCAGTGATTTCCAAACTTTTTCGACCTGCGGGTCCCTTGACCCATTGGCCATTGCCCGTGGCTCCCCACTGTTACTTTTTTTAGAGGGTGGGGGGGGGGATGTTAGCCCGGTCTCAGGAGTACTTGCTTTTTTTTCCCTGAAAATAATTGGGATGAAGCTGCTGAAGGTTTTATAATCATATAAGTAGGGTGTTTTGTTTTACTAAGGCAGCCCCTCTAATAAAATATTCCTAGTTACACACTTTTTGGCTATGCCTTTTTTAGAGTACCCTCTCAAACTTTTTTATCCCACTTACAGTGCTATATAGCCATTGCGTCAGGCATCTTCCGCTTACTTTGGGAGTGTTGGAACGTGGGGATCTAGTGAAATATGGAGGTCATCTCCCTTGACACGCAATCAATTAAGCACTACGTTTTTACAGCTTTAGGCAAGTCTAATTAGTATAACTGAAGCCAACAGACCCTTCAACATTTAATGCAATAAAGTGCTTGGTGCATGGCTGCCCTGGCTAGGTTTGATGGCTCCCCAGGGGGCCACGGCACATAGTTTGGAAACTACTGGTATAACCTATACTTTGAAATGTTGTACTAGACCACAGAAGATTTATGGAATGCTGAACAATGTCAAACATTCATCCCCAGTACAGAGATCTGGGCCTAAATCCATCATTTGTTCCATTGGCAATACAGAGTCTGGCTGTGACTAGAAGTATGGACAATAGTCGTGTCAGCCCAATGTCATACTTCATTCTATAACCAAGCACTATTTTGGTAGGAGTTAACTGGAGTTCGAATCCCAGACTTGCAGTAGCTGATTTAGTCACCTCCTCCCAGAATGCCTTCAGAGTGGGACAAGCACATAGCATGTGCAAGATATCTGCTGCTTGACATCCGCACTTAGGGCACCTAGTTTTGTCTGGATAAAGGTTTGCACCGCACCTCATAAGTTTTTCGAACATGTAATATAGCATGCAGACGGTCTTAAATTGCTGTAATTTTAATCTGACTGAGGTACAGCTCCCTCCACCGTATCTCAAGGCTGATGTTATTTCAGATGGGAGCACCTCCTGAGAGTGCACCTTACTCCATTTAGCAGCCAAGCAGATTCTATCATCACTCCTATGCTCGCTCAGCCCTTGATAAACAGCGCTAATCAGTGATTTGCAACTGGCTTTAAGAATAATTGTAAAGGAAGTGAGAGCTTCCAGTTCGAACAATTTCATGACTTCTGAAAAATAGTCCCTCAGCTGTAAGTATTTTAAAACATGTTGGCGTGAGAAATTAAACTTGGTTTGTAACTCAGTGAATGTACAGAAATCGTTGACACCAAACAAATGCCGCCTGGCAGAATCCCTTTCCTTCAGGAGAAAACGTGGCCTAATCCCCAAAGTAGACGTATCATCATCATCACGGGAACACTATATGGTGAGCCGTTCGCCCTTGGCAGTGTTTATGCTCCTCCGCCATTAGCCTGGACCCTTACAGAACATTTAATGAGACTATGGGCAGAAATTCTCCTGTGCCCGACAATAGTTGGGGGTGACTGAAACGATATTATATGTCCTCAATCCGACAAATGGCATAGCACGGTCAGACCAGTAGAACCACGCGCGTCGAAACTGCAGCTCCTGGCGCAGGGGATGGAGTGGGTAGATACCTGGCGTCGACTGCACCCACCTGACATGGGTTACACGTATTTCTCTAGGGCGCAAGGGTTCTTTTCCCGCATAGATAATGTTTTTATATCCACTTCTCATGTGCATAGACTTGATGCGACAGAGATATTACCTAGAGGCCTTTCCGATCACTCCCCTGTACAGCTGGACCTCCGTCTAAGCCCAGCGAGCCCCTCCACTGGCGATTCTCTCTATGGCATCTCCACGATGACCAGTATAGGACCCATTTACACACCACCATCTCAGATTATTTTTCACTGAATACAGGGACAGTGGAGTCCTCTGTGACCCTGTGGGAGGCTATAAAGCCTACGCTCCGAGGGGTGGATATAGCATACTGTACGGCACAGCGCAGTCAGCGCCGTGAGAAACTGACTCAGATGGAAGCCCAACTCTTAGACCTGGATCTCAGGAGGGGGAGGAAAACATTACGCGACACCCATTATTACATACACAGCAGTTATATGCCAGTGAACTGATGGATGAGGCTTAAACGGCGTGGCATGCTACCCATAGCAGGATATATCAGTGGGGGGATAAATCCAGTGCACTACTACATCGCCTCTGCCAGTGGACGCCTTGCCTCACGATTATTCCAAATATCAGTGGTCCTGCCGGGGAGGTGCTCACCGATCCCTTACAAATGGCTGCAAGTTTCACCGGTTACTATGAGGGTCTGTATGAACCTAGAGAGATTATCTCGCCACACCGGATTCATAAATTTATAGACAACCTGCCACCACATGCCCTGGCAGACTCAGTGAGAGAGGAGTTATATGTCCCAATAACAGCCGAGGAACTCCAGAGGGCACAGTCCGAGATGCGCCCGGGTAAAACGCCAGGCCCAAATGCCTTCCCGTGCAAATTTTATAAAAAATATCAATCCCTCTTGACAGCCCCCTATCTATTAACACTCAATGCTGCCTTGGACAAAAGGAGCCTTCCAGAGGACTGGCCCCATGAAGAAATAGTAGTGTTTCTAAAGCCTGGTAGAAACCCTGAACAGCATACCTCGTATCGCCCAATATCACTCCTTAATGTGGAAGCCAATCTCCTGGCCACAGTTATTGCCAATCGTATAGTACCACATATTACTGAGTTAGTCCACCCAGGCCAAGCTGTTTTCATGCTGAGACGTGCCACGAGACACAACATTCGTGGTGTGCACAAAGCCATTGCATCAGTGGACCGCCTTGGCGAGACAGCTGCACTCTTGTTGGCCGATATCGACAGGGCTTTCGATAGCTGGGCCTATGTATTTGCGCTCCTGAGTCAATTGAATTTTGGTCACCGCCTCCTTAAATACATTCAACTTCTCTATACCGATATTACCGCTTCAGTCCGCGTCGCCGACTCCACATCAAAAAATTTGCCGATAGGGCGGGGTACTCGTCAGGGCTGTCCACTCTCTCCATATCTCTTCGTACTGGCCATGGAACCTCTCGCGGCCTGGGTGCGGATTGACGCACAAGTCCATGGTGTTGAATGGTCCAGGGAAGTCTCCGACCCTGTAGAGCTCTATGCGGACGATGTCTTATTTTTTCTTTCGCAACCAGATCGGTCTGGACCCAGACTACTTAGGATTTTGCAGATCTTTTGTGAAACATTTGGGCTCTACATGAATCCCCGGGAATCATACTTGTGGCCTTCGCGAGGTGGGCTACACCTAGGTGAATTGGCAAGCGAGGTTACGACGGTGCAAGATGGATTTAAATATCTTTGGGTCTTCTTGCCGTCCTCCCAGCCCATGTCTTGGGAAAGAAATCTGGCCTGCTATGGATGCAGATCAAGGAGCAGACCCGTTCCTCGTCACATCTACCACTATCCTTGTTTGGCAGATTTGCCATCTTTAAGATGGTTTCTCTGCCCCGTCACCTATACACCAGTCTGGTTTAGGCAACTGAACTCAACTCTCTCACATTTTCTCTGGGGTGGTGGTTTGGCCCGGGTGGCATTGAAAACTTGCTTCCAGGTTACATACTGTGGAGGCATAGCAACACCAGACATCCAGGCATACTATGCGGCCTCGCATCTTCTTATCCTGAACGACTGGTGATATGGAGGCAGAGGTGATCCCGCGTATGCAGTTGAACGCTTGCTGATTGGCACTACGTCACTACACCCGATTCTATACGTGGGCCAGACCCTAAAAACACTGGCTCTAGCAACTGCCACGATATTTGATTTAGAAGTGATCACTGCAACAAATGGGGTGGTGGAGCAGACTAACAAAAGAAACATCCCTTTGGCACAACGTTTTTTTGCCTTCCCTGGCACAGCCGTCTGGGTTTACCGGCTGGGAGGCCATAGGCATATCCATGGAGGGAGATGTTATCCATGGTCCAACCCTAAAGTCCTTCCAGGAAATTCAACATGAGTATACGATGCCTAGGTCGCAATTCTATAAATACCTTCAATTCCGCCATGCCTTTTCCCCATGTCTCTCATACCAGGGAACTGTGCCAGACTTTAATCTCATTGAAGCAAAAGTATTTATGGGCGAGCTTGGAGAGCATAAAATCACCAAGATATATCATACATTGAAAACAAATAGCCCCACTACACTTGGTAAAACACGTGAGGCCTTGGCAGGAAGATTTGGGCCCCCTGGATGACGAAGACTGGGCTGAGGTACTAGAGTCCTCGCGTGGTGCTGCCATTGCGGCTTGACTAAGGTATATCCAATTTAAATACCTTCACAGGGTCTACTACACTCGATACTAGCTTTGGCGAGCTGGGTTGATTGAATCCCCTCTCTGCCTGCCCTGCCACGCTACAGACGGTACACCGTATGGCAGTACACAACATTTTCTAGGTTCTGGCTGGGTGTCTTCACATGCCTGTCAGAGGTTTGCACATCTAGCCTTGCTCCATATCACTAATGGTATCGGGTGCAACATATATAAATGTTACCTAATGCTCTTGGGCCTCTAGTGGGGGTGTGGAAGAAGGGCATTGATTTTTTTGCATGGGGCTAGAAATACCGATATTTAAGGCAAGAGGATGCCCTCAGAAGCACCCTAAGATTTGAAAGAGCTGGGCAGAATACCGTGGAATATACCTAGAACCTATCCGAGCTGTCTCCATAGATTAGTACTGGTTGTGAAGGAAATGATGTGTGATGAACATGGTTGTAGATGCACAGTTATTCAATCAGGATGACTCATCTGGACCTGTACAGTATTGTGTATTCGATGCATGACACTAGAAGTTTTATGTTGGAGTATTATGTTTTATTGCCTTTGTTTCTCAATTGATTTTTTTTCAGCACCAAAAAGTTAACATCTTACTCGTAAATATGTGTATTGTATTGGTGGGGAACCTGGTATCGCCAGGCCTCTTGTGGCTGTTGACAATAAAAACATGTTGTGGGAAACTCTCGGGGAAAACATGGCGGCAGCTAGCTAGGCTGCCGCGGTGCTCCGAGGCAAGCTCCCGTTGGAGCCAACCCTATTCCGAAATGCAGTAAAACAACGACTGAAGTCCTGGTGGTCGGAGCAGCAGGGTTTGTTATGGCGATGGTAGAGGTCCACAATTCTCCACTTTTAACCGAGTTAAGGCAATTTTGTTGTTGCTTCGTCTAGTATCGGCGGCTGTCCCTTTAATCCTTGTTTGAGATGCACTACCGTGTTTCTCCACCGGACGCCCCATGTCACTCTGCCTGCAGCCTTCGCCCGTGTGAGCCCTCGCTGGGTGGAGGACGCCGTGTATTTTCTCCTCCCACTGTCTCTGTTGTGTGTGTTGCACCTTTGGGAGAAGCGGGAGTGTTTTGGCGTTCTTTAAAGAAAGCGTCGCTCCAGGAGCTAGAATCTGGCCAAATTGTTCCTCTTTCATTACAAAAGCCCCCGGGGAAGCCGAGGCTACGTCTTTGGACAGCCGCGCTGGAGCTGAGGCGGGGGAGAAAGTTGCGGAGCCTTGGGCAGTCATTCCGAGGTCCTGCCTATGTGCCAAACTCTAGAGGAGCAGCTACTAAAGCTTTTTCAGCTGGGGTGCAGGAACTTGAGCTGTCGCCTCCTTTGAGAGAGCAGTTGAGGAGGGAAGGTCGGTGACAGAAGTTTTCATCTGCGGTGAAATTACTGAGAGTGTTGGAGCGTTGGCTGGGTTGCCACCAGGGTCTGCGGTTATTCGTGGTGAATCTGGCGACCTGTTGTCTACCATCGATGAGGAGCAGGATATTCAAGTGCCAAGTAAGGTGGTTCCATCAGCTGTCGGGGGGGCAGGCACTGTTCAGAACTCTGAGGCATCCGGTAGGAGGAAACTCTCTTCCTATCTAAATACAGAAGTGAAGGCCAGAGGAAGTAAACACAAGCCTAAATCTAAATCCAAAGTGAAGGGCCCTAAGGTAGCATTAACTCTGGGCTCCAAGATTACTCCATCACTTAGATCTTATTTTAAAGCGGTCCCTCAGACTCTCAACCTTGTGGAAGTTCACAATATGGCAGGGGTCTTGTATGTCCCGGATACCCCCCCCTCTCCTAATGTGTTATCATCATCTCTCCGCACACCAGGTAGGGACCAGGTCACAGTAGGGGGGCTGGGCACACCACCAGATTTAGTGGGAGCTGGAGGAGGTCAAGAAGGTGTGTTGGGGTTACAGGTCTCAGAAGGTTTGGCTACCATCGAACAGAGACCCCCACTGAGTCCCCCGCTAAACCTGATAACGGCGGAAGGATCAACTTTTGACAAACAGGTGGCAGTAACATCGGAGATGGAGGGGGCAGTTGGTGGAGAGTGTGCGGATGAAGAGAGTATTAAGGCCCTGTATCAGAATGCTGATTCTGCTGGTGCTAGTACAGCCAACTTTGAGGGTGAGTCCTCTATCTCTGCCGCGTCCTTGTTGGCGATGTTCTCCGCGCTTACAATGGAGATCAGGAAGGGGTTCTCTGAGTCCTCTGCAAATCAGATGGAGATAAGGAACTATTGTGAAGCTCTGGACAATAAGATTGAGGGTTTGACTGTCAGAACAGGAGTTTTGGAAGAGACCTCAGTAGTATTTTCTACTAATTTGGAGCAAGCTAAGGAGGATATAAAGAAGCTTACTAGAGAGGAGCAAAGCCTAAACGAGAGATTGGAGATGTTAGAAAATAATGCCAGGCGAGGGAATATACGGATTCTCAATATTCCGGAAGGAACTGACGGCTCAGATATCAAGCATTTCATCTCTGTTCTGTTAAAGGAGTCCCTGGGCCTAGAGCACTCAGTTGAGGAGTTAGCCATGGACATTCAGCGAATCCACAGGGACCCCTTTCGACGGAATCCCCAAAGATCGAAACCGCATAAAATTCTGGTCAACTTTCACACGTATGTGTTGAAGGAGCAGATTCTTAACCTGGCATTAAAACAAAAGTCTCTCGCAGGGAGTGGGTTTACCTTCCTAGTTAGGTCTGACCTCTCCAGAATTACATTGGAGAAACATTGGGAGTTTGGAAGGCGTTTGGATGCCTTTAGAAAAGTAGGAGCAACAGCTCAGCTCATGTTACCGGCAGCCATCAAAGTTATGCACAATAATCGGATGTATAACATCAGGTCAGTTCAGGCAGCCGATGAGCTTTTGATGACATTAGAGAAAGAGCACAATTAGTTTACGTATACTCTGAGATATAGTTGGTGATTCTTTCTAGAAAAACCTTACAGATAACGTCCACTATTAACATATAGATGTAGGCTCCTCACCTTACGCCTCCTCTACTTATTAATACCGATTAGTAGGCCCTTTTCTTCTAGGTTCAGCTAACCGGTTAAAGTGGTTCTGGTTACCTTTTTTTTTTTCTTATTGCATGTTGGGTGGGGGTTCCACTTTTTATGTCGTACACTTTATCGTTGTGTATCCTTTTCTTGTCTTTTCAGGGGATGAGTGGGGTTCTCCTTGACGGGAGCTTGTCAGAGGGGTGCTATCTACCGGATCATTTCCCGGTTAGATAACACAAGGGTTTTCCAAGGGCGGGGGGGGGGTGTGTTGGAGGTGATGCACAGGGTTAGGAGGGGGGGTGGGTGGTGGCAAAAATATAAAATGGTCCTCATTGTTCAAAGTAGTACTATAAAGGATGGTAGCAGGCAGATATTGACCCAGGAATCAAGGCAACCGATGGTAATCTTAGCTTTTTGTCTTTTTTTTCTTCTTAAGTATGGGTAGTGTAAAATATATCTCCTGGAAAGTTAATGGCCTCCGCACCAAGCCTAGAGCTAATAGAATCATGCAATATTTGCGAGACTTGGATGCGCAGGTCATAGTGCTCCAGGAGACACACATAACTCACGCTGAAATGCTTACCCTTATTAAGAAAAATAGGTGGATAGACTTTGCAGTTTCAACTACTCAAATAACTAATACAAGAGGGGTCTCAGTTGTATTTAAAAAAGGAGCTAAAGCCAGGCTGATATCACAGGCGGTTGACCCAGGTGGCAGATGGGCCATAGCGTCAGTTGTTATGTCTGGTATGCAAAGTACAATCTTAGGATACTATGGTCCGAAACAGGACGACCCCTCCATTCTGGAGTCTATTTTTTCACACCTCCTTACCTTCCCTGAACCCATTATCCTGGCTGGCGATTTTAATGTCGTACTGGATCCCTTATTGGATAAATCAGCCAATAATCGATCCTCTGTTTTTTCCAAGACTAGGGCCTTGCTCCAAAGTGCCATGAAGCAATATGGGTATGTTGATATTTGGAGAGTGAGGTCGGGGCAACAACAAGGGGTTTCTTTTCAGAACTATAAATACCATCACCAGTCCAGAATAGACTTCATCCTAATAAGTCTGCGGCTGGTAGATTCCGTAAAGGGCATTAGCTACCTCCCATTACATCTGTCAGACCATGCGGCTGTAGTAATGGAAATTGCTAGATCGATTAAAAAGTGTTCCATCACATGGTCTTTCAACCGCTCTCTTCTCTCATCCCTTGAGGATATCACTTTTCTTAAATCTGAAACCCATAATTTTTTGAATTCCAACAGAGGCTCAGCTACGACTAGAATAATCTGGGATTCGTTTAAAGCTTTTTTGAGAGGGGTTATTATGGGGAAAGTCTCATACCGTAGGAAGGTACATAGAGAGGAAGTCACTTCCATTGAAGATCAGATATGTCAAATACAACAAGACATAGATTCCAACTGTGCGGCTTCCGGATTAGATCTGCCCACTCTTCGTAATCAATTAGTGGCTTTGAAGGGTAGTTTGAGTTCGATATTAAATCTTCGACTTCAACAAAGATGGGAAGCCAGTAAGTTGGCCCATTTTGAATACAGTGAGGGCGCAGGGGAATTACTGGCCTGGAAGACTAAAACTGATCTGGTGCGCAATAATATTGCTGTAATAACGGCAGATAACAACACTTTGTCTTCAGATGAGGATATCAGGGGTGCCTTCAGAGATTACTTTCAGGTGATCTATAAGGAGGATAAGGAGATCTCGATAGATTCCATTGAGGATTGGCTGAGGGACATTAATCTTCCTTCGCTATCTGCCAAACAATCTCAACTCTTAGATAATGCCATCACCGAGGAAGAGGTAAGATCTGCCATTAAAAGAAGTAAGAAGGGGAAGGCGGCCGGACCTGATGGCCTGCTGGCAGAAATCTATAGAGCCCTTGAAACTGAATTAGTCCCATTCCTCACTGTTCTTTTTAACCAAATATTATTGGAAGGTCAGTTCCCGCCACCCTCCTGGGATAATGCCTCAATCACCCTGATCTTGAAACCAGGGAAACCAAAGACCGCTTGTGGTTCTTACAGGCCAATTTCAATTCTTAATGTGGACTATAAGATCTTTACCACAATCTTGGCATCAAGGTTAGCTGTGATTGCACCTTTGGTCCTCCACCCTGACCAAAAGGGATTCGTTAAGGGGCGACAGCTATTCGAGCTAACCTATGACCTAATAGGTGCCATAGATATAGCATCGGCTCGGTCTCTACCTTTGGCCGCCCTCACGTTAGATGCGACCAAGGCTTTCGACAGAATAAACTGGGTGTACTTGTCGGGGGCTTTGGCTAAGTTTGGCGTGGGGGCTGGGTTTTGTAGGGCAATTGGCTTGTTATATCATAGCCCAGTAGCACGTCTTTTGGTCAATGGAGATCTATCTGACCCAGTTATTATCACTAGGGGGACACGGGCAGGGCTGTCCACTTTCCCCCCTGTTGTTTGATTTTTACATCGAACCCTTTGCACAACAACTGAGGGAGGAGGTTAATATTAAGCCTTTCTCTTATAAAGGGTGGGAAAGGAAAGTAGCCCTATATGCCGACGATGTGCTTATTCTCACTTCAGATGTCGGCACTGAAATACCTATAATTTTAAGGATCGCCCATTCATTTGGCCAAGTTTCCGGGTACGAAATTAATGATACTAAAACCGAGATGCTTGTCTGGAATGACGATGGGCAAGCTAAGGATTTACAAGCGGGTTCCTCAATGAGGTATTTGGGTCTACATATAGGGAAGGACATAGAAAAAAATTGCTCAAATTAACCTGACAGCAGTAGCTAAAGAATGCCGTAGGTTATTGCAGTCATGGTCTCACATTCCACTATCTTTAATTGGGAGGGTCAATTTAATTAAAATGTCGATCCTTCCTAAAATCTCTTTTCTGTTCTGTACCATTCCCCTGCACTTTGATTATTCCTGTTTAGCTAAATTACAGTCAGACATAACATCTTTTATATGGAATAACAAACAGGAAAGGATTTCATGGAAGAAGCTTAGGAGGCGAAGGGACAAGGGGGGCTTGGCGGTCCCGGATCTGAAACTATATGCTTGGGCATTCCAGTTAACTCACTCCCGTATGTTGTTAAAAATACCTTCAGACTACGGGGTGGGCCTAATGTTTTCAGCCATGTTAGAAGGGGAAGAAGTTAGTCAATCGGCCTTTCTTTTCAAATTCGGCAACCCTAAGTACTTTAAAAAGATCAAATTGAAGGTACTACAGGGATTGGCAAAATTGTGGGCCGATGTCACAAGATCTATAAAACAAGGTTATTTTTGTGATAAGACGCCGCTATGGGGGCTTCCTGAAAACCCCGTCTGGCTTGGAGACATATTAGCAGCACCTATAAGAGACGCAGGCTTAGAGGTCTGGGGAGATCTTTTTTTTGAAGGGGAGTTGCTCTCATGGGAACAGCTTCAGGCTAAGATCGGCCCTAATTTATCAAGGCTCAAATACCTTCAAATGCATGGTTGGACTCAGGCCTATAAATCTCAAGCTTTTGAAAGAAACAAGTTTCCACTTGGAGGATATAGCCTGCTTATAAATAACTTGGTTAATAATCCCATGGGTAAAAAGGAGACCTCACAGTGGTATAGACTCCTACTGGATGAAACTGATGGAGTTTTTAATTTGCCTGACTTGCTATGGAGCCCTTCAATCTCTGGTCCAAATTTACAAAATCTCTGGTCAGAGTCATTCGGCCTTTTGTGCAGCATAGTTAAGCCATCATGGCTACGCAGGAACCATTTGTTTACACTGCATAGGGCATATTATTCTCCTCTCAGATTATCTAAATTTTCCGAGGGCAACCCAATAGCTTGTTCTAGATGTGGGTTTCAGGCTGCATCGGACATCCACATGTTTTTCGACTGCCCTAGTTTGGTGTCATACTGGGCAGCTATTAGTAACACTCTAACTATTTCATTGGGTGTTCAAGTTAACATTGATGTACCTCTTGTGATCTTCGGGATTTTGGAAGGAGTCCATGGTGCAGCCAAAAACTTGGTGTTCTACGCGGTACTGTTGGCAAGAAGGGAAATCTGCAGGAAGTGGAAGGACGCGTCTCCCCCATCCTTCAGCGAATGGCAGGCCTCCGTTTTGTATACATCACGTATGGACTTGGCTAGAGCGGGTAATCCAAGTAAAAGAGCTTTCTGGTATTTGTTGTCATGGGTACACTGAAACACCCGGGGTTTTTTTTTTTCCTTTCTTTTTTTCCCCGGGTCCGATGATTACCCTATTATGGTGCCCCCCTTGCTTTCCGCACCATGTGATTAGTTTTTACCTGGTCCTAGCCCGGGTTGTCTTGGCTGCCACTTACACAAAGGTGGTTTACAAGAAGGGAAGTGCCTGGTTCTTCGCCTTCCAAGATTGAGACTGCAATAGCTGAGGGATACTGCCTATGTACCATCTTGGCTATATATCCTTGCCGGTTCTATGAATCGAGACAGCTGTGTGTAGGTTAATCTGGTCTGGCATGGAAACCATGGTAATTATGAGGACAAAAAAAAAATTGAAAAATAAAAAAATAAAAACATGTTGTGAAGAAAAAAACACAACTGCCCAACCATCAGTATGCCTATCCTGTGCCATGCTTTATAAACATGATTATGGAACAACCCCGGAAAAGCGAGTTATTACACAATGGTGTATTATGGAGCAATTTTATAGAATATTTGGCACAGATCTCCAGCCAGATAGTTACCGCATCCCGAACAAACTTAAACCTAACCCGAATGTAGTAATTGGGGTCCATGATCCTGTAGAAAAAGAGACTACTGTTAGGCCCTAGGGCTAGATAATTCCTAAAAACAAGTGAGTCCGATGTAACTGGAGCAAGCGAGGTGTGAAGATGACCTACAAATGCTGCCCAAAAATATAATTTAAAATCTGGTGACTGTGACCCCCCCCCCCTTTGACAATATGATAGCTTTAGGAGACTGAAGGAGCGCTTTCAACACCTGTACCACCCGGATTACATTTCTTAAAGCCCCTTCTAACTTCTTAAAGAAAACATTCGGAGCTCTTGATGGGGTAAAGAGAAAAAAATAAAATTAGGAAGGACTTTCATCTTTAAAATGGTGCAATGACCTATGATACTTATAGGCAGTCTGCTCTAAGACCGCAGTTTTAAAATAACAGACTGAATAAGTGGCTCATAGTTTGAAATTTAAAGTTTTATCAATCTTCGTGCTTAGTTTGACTCCCAGATATATAGCTGTATGCACTGTCCCCGGTATTGAGGATGCTGGCTCATGATTACACAGTAGAGTCTTGGTTATATTTAATTTGTAACCAGATACCATCCTAAAAATGTTTGCCCTCCTCGACAATACCGATCCTAGCAGTTCGGGGCACCACAGAGAATATTTCCACATCATCATCGTATGCAGAAACCCTCAATTCACAATTGCTGTAACCATAGGTTCAATCCTAGTATTGTTTTGCAGTGACTGCAAAAGAGGTTCTATATAAAGCGCAAACAAAAGAGGAGAGAGCGGGCACCCCGCTCAATCTCAACGATTGGAGAAGATTTACCGGCATATAACAATTTAGCACAGGGGTAATTATACAATGCTTGTATCCAATTTAAACATTGGTCACTTAGCCTCATAGCCCTCATTATTTTCCATAAGCATTCCCATACTACTCGATTGAAAGCCTTCTCTGTGTTTGATAAAATCTTTGCAAGTTTTGTGCCCGTCCTCTCTGCCGCATCAAAAGCAGCAATCGCCGTGTTAATATGGCTGGTGGCAGCCATACTGGGGATGAAACCATATTGTTGTTTGGAGACTAAGGGGCTTATGTACAAGAACCTAACGCCGCTATAGCGTCAATTTTTTAACGTTACTGCTGCTTTTTTTATTCGCCTTATTTACAAAGTGCCTCTATCTGCAGTTAGCAGCACTTTTACCGCGTAAACGTGAATTTTTTAGATCGCCACTTCAGTTAGCGGGAGTTAACAAAAATGAGATGCAAGGTGGGAGTTCCTGTGCAAAAAATTCCCATACAGTAATAACCCCCCAAAACCACTGCTGAGGCAAGGTAGAGGCTGTTTTTTAAGAACAGAAAATATCTGGTCTTAAAATTGGTGCAAACACTTGGGTCCACATATTTGATGTTCGGGTGCTGGACAGCGCTGCAAGGAACAATGCTGCACTACCCTGCGCCAAAACAAAAGGACAGGGATGAGCCCTATCAATAAGATAGGGCGCCTTACTGGGCCCCACTAGTAAAACGTGTTGCATCGCTGTGACAAAACAGTGTTGCAACAACTTTCCCGGCGCCATCCTTGCGACACCATGGATGCGCTGTATTCAATGTACGGCACTAAATATTGCAATCAATGACAGATACGTCTGGAATTCTGACGTATCTGGCAGCGCTAAAGTCATACATTGCTACAGTTGTGTTGCAAGCATGACGCAACTCCAGCAATGCATGGTGCCAACTTATCCCTATGGCACTGTTTCACCCTTACTCCTGCCATAAGGCAGGTGTAAGGTTTTGACACAGTGGCATCCTAGAATTGTCACAGTGAAATCTGAGAAACTTCACTGCGACAATCCTACAGGCCTTGGTTGCGTGGGAATGCCCACCTTGCATGCATCATACCTGATGCAGATATATTGTGGCACAGGGCTTCACAAGGTCACGCATATGTCTAGATGCGTCACTTTGTAAATACGGCGCAACGTGGTGCAAGATTCAAGCTGCAAGAACGTCAAGAATATGACACACTGGTGGTATTAAACTGCTGGAAGAGGCTCAGGATTAAGTCCCCCTGACTTTTTCCCCTATGATGGCGCACAATGGTTGCATGCGGCCAACGCAGGCACCCTTGCGCCATGGTGCACGGGGGACTGTTGCGGAGTTGATTGATGGTGTGGCTCCATCTCTACTCGAGACGTCTGCAGGTGCGTCTGGACTAGTGGAGGGTGGGAGTGAACCACTTGGCCTTCTTGGAGTGTTGTTTGCCTGGTCTTTTCTTGAGGGGTGCCAGGGTGTCGGCGCAGTTGGAGATCCATCAGTGGAGAATGCTCGCTGAGGTGTTGGCGCCTATAAGCGTTGGCGGAGTGTTGGTGCTGAGTGAGTTGACAAGAAGTTCTTTGTTGGCCTTGATTCAGCTGCAACGGGGGGCGATGACAGCAGCAGCAGCAACCAGACGGTGCAGCACTGTAGGAAGAGGAAGCCCACTAAGGGTTAGTCCCCATACACCCAAAAGCAAAATAACAGGGGGCAAGGAAAGGCAGCACCACCCTGTTGCCTCTTCCTATCTAACAGTGGTGACCAGATTTTGTGTTCCCCAGCGAGTAACGGCTGATCAAGCTGCATATATCCAAGGGCCTGGGCCAGAACTGGCCGCCGTGCCCCTAGCACCCACTCCCACCAATGGCCGATCTCAGATACTTGAGCCAGTTAGTGGAGTCCCCCACCAGTCTTGTCCGGAGCCCCCTGTTATGTAGGTCATCCGCAGCGCAATGATTACTCAAGGCACGGTGTGCGTCACCCACAGGAGCTAGGCCTGGGCCCGACTCACCCCCGGGCCTCCTCAACTACGCATTCCACCTTCTCCTCACCTGGACATTGACACCGGGGCTCAATGCGCTGCACTCTCTCCAAATCTGTGACTCAGCCAGCAGCAGCCTCAGCCAGGTGGGATTTCACAAGCCTTTTACAGCAGTTGCCACCAAGTCAGCTGGGGAACCTCCTGATGCAGGTGATGCAACAGCGCCCCCTTAGGCGTGAAGTTGCAGTGCTCTCACCACACAAGTTTGGCCCAGCTCAGGGGCCTCACCCCCCACAGCATCCGGCCAGCACAACATCCTCCGGCCTGTGATGCAGAGAGGCGCGAACCACCATTGGTAATCTCCGTGCACCCCGGTGTAGTGGTGGAACATGGTATGCGATGCAGACCTCCCTATGTTGGTGCGCAGGAGCGCCTCTACCGTTCACAGCTCCATGGTGCACCAGGTGGTCTTCTCAAACAGGTCAGCATCATGTCTCCATGCGACCTGCCAGACTTCACCACCAGGTAAGGGCGATCGCTGACGCATCTATCTACCGCCACGGCCCAGCAACTCCACAACAGCTCTGCCTCCCACTCCTGGTCACAGATGCGGCCCCAGTGAGGACTCGGGGCCCCGGTGATTGTCCCCGCTTCCAATGTTTTGGCTGCATTGGTGCTGCAAGGAGGGTGCTATGAGAAGTGATGAATCACTGTTTTTTACCAGCGATGCACCTCTTTTCATAACTGTAGCCCTGAATCTGCATTTCCTCTTCCCCTGGGACTCTGGCTGGCCATCCTTGCTGTTATGGGGCTTGCTGATCTGTGCTGCACTTGGCGTACCATCACATTGGTTGCGGCAGTGACATGTCTAATGTCAGAATTACACTTTCACTTCCTGATCTTTTCTTTCTCTTTCTCTCTTCTCGCTACCTCAGGGAAAAGGCCTGCATCCTTACAGTTCATCCACATAGGATACTTCTTCCTCTGAATACCTCGTATGGCATTTGTTTGGAGGTGGAATGGAATGTAAGCCTATACAACTTCACTTGTTCTATGATTCCCAACCTCTAGTCTTTGTTCTGTGAATAAGCAATTTGAATAGTCTCCTTGAGAACTATGTTCAATCTCTCCATTTGTTTCGGGATAATAGAGAGAACAACGTTTGTGCTTGATGTTTTTCAACAACAAGAATTTCTCCATCTCTTTAGAGACCATTTGCACTCCTTTATCAGTCAGAATTCAATCTGGTTACCCCTCCCTTCCAAAATCGTATTCAGGAATTCAATAACTTTGATTGTCTCGATATTTTGAGTAATGCAAATTTCAGGCCAACGTGAATACAAATCAACCATTACAAGAACATAAAACTGTCCAGACTTGCAGGTGATAGGCCCCAGAATATCTGAGGCAAATACCTGCCAAACTCTTTCAGATGACTCTTGAATGGCCATGGCTTATACCCTAAGTTTACAGGTCTTACCACTGGAACTACATGGCACATTTAGTCTCTCATCGTACTTTCTATGTGCAAATCTAAACCCGGCCACAAAAAATACAATCTAATCGGCTCCTTTGTTTTTGTGACACCCTGATGTCCAAAACGTATATTTCTATCTCTATACACACAGGCTGGTAACAACCTGGTTACCCTCCCCAAAAGCTCATTCCTAACAGACAATTCATCCTTCACATTACAATACTTCTTTACTTGTTCAACCTTGATATACTTACCAGGCCATGCAAGCCACCTGAAACACATTTGAGACTTCTTGTAACAACACATCAGATGCAATTTACAGCATCCTCAGTAAACTCACAGACGCTAAAACCATCCATATCCCTATGATAAGCCTCCACTTCTCAATCAGCTTCAGTTGAAGTGGGCACCAACCTCAACAGGCAATCGACTGCCTTATTTCCTATACCCAGAATATATTCAACCTTGAAATCAAAATCCTGCAGGATCACCAGCCACCTACAAATTCTCAAGGACACCGCATCCAGATTTTTCTTTGCAAATGTGTCTTTCAAGGGTTTATAGTCAGACCTAATGTTAGAGTCGGGAGTCTCTGGTTGGCGCAAGGTTGCCCTTGTGTCAAGCAGGAACCCTCTCCTCCACGTCAGGGCGCAGGATAACCCCTCGCGAATGACCCTTGCTCACCCTCTAGGTGCGTGGCGTGAGCAGCCAAGGCGATTCCTCAGGCGTTGGTGGTTAAGCACTTACAATCATACACACAGTAAATACATCAATCCCCCCAGAAACGGACACCAGACTTGGATATATATAAAAATACGCTTCTTTATGTAAAAATAGGTATATATCTCTCAGCAGACTTATCACAAGACCAATAACGTTTTCGCTAGGCCACCAGGTTATAAAGCAGGCAAATGTTCTTTGTTCGTAGTTTCAAATGGATACTTTGTAGTCTCTTGCAAATGTTACTTGTGGTTCCAGTACTTACAGAGATCGGCTCCTGCGAACGGGGAAATAAGGCGTTGCGGGCCCCGAGCCCGATACTGGAACTTCTTTCGTGATGTGGAGAGTCGGCACAGGTCGGTGGGACTCTCAGCTTGGGAAGTGTTCTTGGGTCCTCAATCAGCAGGTGTGGGCACGTAGGCAGGCGCGGCCAGTGACCCTTTAGCACGGCGGTGCCGGAGGGTCTCCACGGCGGGGGCGGCGCGGCCTGAGATGTCCGGGGATAGCGAAGCGGGGTCGCAGGGCACGGTCAGTGCAGCTGGATGACCCGGCGTAGATCACAGTCGTCGGACGGCTTCCGGCGGGAGGGGTGATAGCGCGGTCAGCGCGCTCCAGTAGCAGGCGGTGACAGGGATGCAGGCGGCCTGGCCCGGGGACAGAGAGCGGCTCTGGACGGAGCGGGGCTCTCACGGGTTTGAGGCAGGCAAGCTTCTGAGTGTCACGGCCCTAGGAGGGGCGATGAGGGGCGCAGTCTCTTTCCAGCGGGATGCACACACGGCTCGAATTGGAGGACGAGCAAAAGCACAGAGAACCCACTGGTCCTGGGGTTCAGTTCAGGGGGCAAGCTCAGATCAAGCCCTTGGAGAATGTTCAAGCACAAAGTAGCAAAGTCTTTTCAGTAAGTCTCTTCCTCTCCTTTCTCAGCAAGGCAAGCAGCAGGCCAGCTCCTCCAGCGTCTTCTTCTCCTTCTAGTCGGGCAGAGGTTCTTTGTGGTAAACAGGATTCTGATTTCTTAGGAGCCAGGCTCCTACTTTTATACCATGATTCTTTTGTTCTTTAGCGCCAGGGGGCCTGGGCCTGGCTCAGTCCAGTTCTGGAGCACTTTGTTATGGTGACTCTGCTCTCTCCTTTCAGCAGCAGGGCAGAGATATCAGCCGCTCCACAGGGGGCGGCGCCGGCTTTGTGGTGGCAGAGCACAGGTCTATTCAAGAGTCAAGGTGTACTCCTCCCACCCATCCAGGTGTCACCTCGCTACCCACCACCTGGCAGCCAACCTGTCTCTGGGGATTCC
Source organism: Triturus cristatus (assembly GCF_964204655.1). Taxonomy (NCBI): domain Eukaryota; kingdom Metazoa; phylum Chordata; class Amphibia; order Caudata; family Salamandridae; genus Triturus; species Triturus cristatus. Next base: position 1,103,861,736 of record NC_140592.1, on the reverse strand, counting down.
CCAACCCTGCTCCTTACTGTTGCCAGGCAGAACACATACACACAGCAGAGGCGGACTGAATGGCCAGGTCAGTAAATACTAACTTTCTAAAAGTAGTATTTACAAACCCAGGATATTAAAATAAACTTGACTACAAGAAGTATTTTATTATTCTGAGTTCAGGCATACTAAACTTGACATTCTACCATGCTGTCTGAGTCCACTGGGGTCACAGCGTTGGCGTGATCCCAGCAGCCCATTCTGGCCTATGGAGAGCAGGTAGCCTTCAATAGTGAAAAACGAAAAGGGCTGTAATTCACTACTAAGACATGCCACACACATCAGGGCATGTCCTACCTTATGCCTACAATGCACCCTGCCCTTGGGCCTACCAGAGGGGTGGCTAATATGTAGGTAAGGGAAGGTTTAGGGACTGGCAAGTGGGGGCACTTGCGCAGTTAGCGCAACAGTCCCAGACTGCACGCAGGGTCTGCGGTGGCAGACCCTAGACACATTTTACAAAGCCGCTTTCTGTGGGTGGCGCAACCAGCGCTGCAAGCCCACCAGCAGCATTGACATTCACAAGCCCTGGCACCCCTGGTGCACTTTACTGGGGACTGACAGTGAATCCAATAAACCAATCAGGAACATCAATTACAGGTACACTTTACCTAGGGAGCACTTGCACTGCGGCACGGATTAGCCGTGGCGCAGTGCCCTGAGCGGACAACACCAGCAAAACAATCGAGGCACACCATCAAAAAGTGGAAGGGAAACTCACGCGAAGGTGCCAGGTCTAACACGTGTCCCCTCCAGCTGAAATGTGGGGAGAACTACCCTTGCCCAGGGGGTTCCTCGTCACTAAGGCGGAAATACCTGGACAGACCGTCAGCGTTGGCGTGATCTGTACCAGGACGGTGTTCCACCGTAAAGTCCATACCCTGTAGGGAGATGGACCACCTCAACAGCTTCGGGTTCTCACCCCTCATTTGCATCAACCATCTGAGGGGCCTGTGGTCCGTCTGAACCCGGAAGTGAGACCCAAACAAGTAGGGTCTTAGCTTCTTCAGCGCCCAGACCACAGCAAATGCTTCTCGCTCAATTGCACTCCACCTACTTTCCCGTGGAAGTAACCTCCTACTGATGAAGGCTACGGGTTGGTCCCAGCCCTCCTCAGTCATCTGTGAGAGAACAGCCCCTACACCATGCTCTGAAGCGTCTGTCTGCACTAGGAATTCCTTGGAGAAGTCAGGGGCCAAGAGCACGGGCGCCGTGCACATGGCAGTCTTCAGGGTGTCGAAAGCTTTCTGACAGGTGTCAGTCCAGATCACGTTCCTGGGCTGCTTCTTGGAAGTCAGCTCTGTCAAGGGGGCAACAATCGTTCCATAGCCCTTGACAAACCTCCTGTAGTACCCAGTGAGCCCCAGGAAGGCCCTCACTGCGGTCTGCGTCTTGGGGGGCTCCCAAGCCAGGATGGTCTCAATTTTGGGTTGCAAGGGTGCCACCTTGCCACTCCCCACTTGGTGTCCCAAGTACACCACGGAACCCTGCCCGATCTGGCACTTGCTTGCCTTGATCGGGAGGCCTGCTCGGCGCAGAGCCATCAACACTTCCCAGAGGTGGCGCAGGTGTTCGGGCCAGGTGGCACTGAACACTGCGATGTCATCCAGGTAGGCGGCACTGAACGCATCCAGCCCAACCAGTACCTGGTTGACCAACCTCTGAAAGGTGGCAGGGGCATTCTTCATTCCAAATGGCATGACCCGGAACTGAAAGTGCCCATCTGGTGTAGAGAATGCTGACCTCTCTTTGGCCCCATCGGTCAAGGCGATCTGCCAGTACCCAGACGTTAAATCAAATGTGCTGAGGAACCGGGCAGCCCCCAGCCGATCAATGAGCTCATCAGCTCTGGGGATGGGGTGCGCGTCAGTCTTCGTTACTGAATTGAGTCCTCTGTAGTCCACACAGAACCGGAGTTCTGGTGTGGCTCCCGGCGCAGCAGCTTTGGGGACCAAGACCACGGGGCTGGACCAAGGACTGCTGGAGGACTCAACCACCCCTAGCGCAAGCATCTTGGAGACCTCCTCCTTGATGCAAGCTCTGACCCTGTCAGTTACCCTGTAAGCCTTGTGCTTCACAGGTAAGCTGTCTCCTGTGTCCACATCATGGACGCACCAATCTGTGACACCAGGAACCAGGGAGAACCTATCTGGAAACTGCCCCAGCAAGTGGCGGCAATCTTCCTGTTGTTCGGGCGTCAGGGTGGGTGAGAGGTTAACTCCATCCACTGACCCATCTTTCTCGGAGGCTACTAAGAGGTCAGGAAGAGGCTCGGTCTCCTCTTCCATTCCATCATCAGTGGCCAGCAGCATGCCCACTTCGGTCCTCTCTAAGTGGGGCTTAAGGCGGTTAACATGTAGGACCCTCAAAGGGTTCCTGGGAGACTGCATGTCCACCAAGTAGGTGATAGGACTTTTGCGCTCCACAACCTCAAATGGACCTGTCCACTTATCCTGAAGTGCACAAGGCTCCACTGGGGCCAAGACCCACACCTTTTGTCCAGGTTGAAGCTCTACCAGAGTGGCATTCCGGTCGTACCACCGCTTCATCTCCTCCTGGCTGGCTTCCAGATTTGCCTCAGCAAGTTGCCTGAAACGCCTAGTCTGGTTTCGGAAGGCCAGCATGTAACTATATACATTCTGGGGAGGTTTCCTGGGAGATTGCTCCCAGCCTTCCTTTACCAAACTCAGAGGTCCTCTTACCGGGTGACCATACAGAAGCTCAAAGGGGCTGAACCCTAGAGACTTCTGTGGCACCTCTCGGTAAGCGAAGAGCAGGCATGGCAAGAGGACGTCCCACTTACGCCTCATTGGACCGTCCAGGCCCATGATCATGCCTTTGAGGGTTCGGTTGAATCTCTCAACCAACCCATTTCCTTGGGGGTGGTAAGGAGTGGTGAACTTGTAAGTTACCCCACACTCCTTCCACAGGGATTTCATATACGTGGATATGAAATTGGTCCCCCTGTCGCTCACCACCTCTAGAGGGAATCCCACTCGGGAGAAAATTCCCATCAGTGCCCGTCCCACCACGGGGGCCGTCACTGTCCTCAGAGGGATGGCTTCAGGGTACCGGGTGGCATGGTCCACCAAGACCAGGATGAACCTGTTGCCCAGGGCTGTCTTGGGGTCCAGAGGCCCCACAATATCAATACCCACTCGTTGGAATGGCGTACCGACCACAGGGAAAGGTTGCAGAGGAGCCTTATGCTTCCCTCCGCTCTTACCACTTACCTGGCAAGTCTGACAGGTTCTGCAGTAGGAATCTGAATTCTTATGCATTTGGGGCCAGTAAAAGTGGGTGACAAGCCTGTCATAGGTCTTGTCCATCCCCAAATGTCCTGCTAAAGGCACATCATGAGCCAGCCCCAGTAGGAAGGTTCTGAACTTCTGGGGTACCACCAGCACACGGGCTGACCCAGGTTCAGCAGCCTTAGGCTCGGAATACAGGAGGTCACTCTCCCAGTACACGTAGTGTGTTTTGGCCTGAACACCATTGGCCTGGTCTGCAGCCTGTTGCCGCATACCCACGAGAGAAGGGCATTCTTTCTGCTCCCTGCAGAATTCCTCCCTGGAGGGACCTCCTTCTTGCTGCCAATGGGTCAGCTCAGGCAGGTCTCCCAGTTCGGCAATCTGTTCCCCGGTAGGCTCCAGAGCATCCCCCTCAGGGTCTACTTCCTCCTGGGCCGTGGGAACTTCGGGGGCCGGTTTCCCGCGCCTCCTGCGCCTTCTCCCTAAGGCCGGTTCCTGGACCTCTCCCTCAGGCTCCAGGACCCTCTCAACACCCCTACTGGCTGCCATGGACCGGGTGGTCACGCACGCCCAGTCGGGTAGACCCACCATCCTCAGATGCGTGGTCTTCTCCACCTTTTCCCAAGGGGAGCTCTCCAGGTCGTTCCCTAGCAGACAGTCTACAGGCATGTCAGTTCTCACAGCGACTTGTAGAGTACGAGAGACCTCCCCCCACTCAAAGGGAACTTGAGCCATTGGACAACGACTCTCCATGTTGTCAGCATTGACAACCCTACAGTAGGCATTGGGTACAATCTGCTCTTGAGACACCAGGTGTTGCCTCACCGAGGTCACGCTGGCTCCTGTATCTCTAAGAGCCTCAACCTTCTTTCCATTGATGGTCACTACTTGCCCATATTTCTTAGTGTTAGAGGGCAAGTAAGTTTCGGGGACCATCTCACTGTCTCCTAGCGAGACTAGGGTCATCTGCCCGGGACCCCCACCCTCCTGGACTGCTACCTCCTCCCCAAAGTTAACACTAGCTACTTGCCGGGGTGGAGCACCAGTGGGTGCGGTCTTAACAAACAGGCGACACTTAGGATCAGAGGCAATGTGACCCGGGTCACCACACCTATAACAATTGAAGGGCCCCTTTGGAACAGGTCTACCTGTCGGGGCCCCGTTCTGCTGCGGGGGTGGGGGAGGCTGAGAACCCTTCTGCTGGTTCCCTTGGGGATTACTTTGGGGGCCTTTTTGGAACCCTTTCTGTTTACCCCTGTCCCCCCCACTCTTCTGCTGGGGACCCTGCCCACCCTTGGCGGAGTCTCCCACTTGACCCTTGTGGACCCTGGTGCTGAGCCAGCGGTCCGCCTCCTCAGCAAGCTTCCTTGGGTTGGACAGCTTGCTATCAATCAGGTGCTGGCGTAGCTCAGGAAAACATTGACTGGACAAGTGCTCCCATGCAATTAAATCAAGCAGCCCTTGATAATCATTCACTTTACTACCCTTCACCCAACCATCCAGTGCTCTGCAGAAAAAGGTTACATACTCCACATACGTACTCTCAGGGATCTTCTTAGTCTCCCTAAACCTCTGTCTATATAGCTCAGGAGTTAACCCATACCTGGTCATTAAAGCTTCCTTCATATGGGGGTATGAGGTCTGGACTTCTAAGGGCAAATCTAACAGTGTGTCCCGCCCTTCAGCAAGGAACCTTCCCCACAACCCCGCTCCCCAGTCTTTCTCAGGGACCCGGTGTGAGGACATGGCCACCTCGTAGGCTCTAAACCACTGCCCTATGTCATCCTTTCTAAAATACTCCTTCACTACATCTTTGGGGATGTACACCTTGGACTCTACCTGCACCGGTGGAGTGCTGCCACCAGAAGGAGCGGTGTCCAAACTTTTCGCCTTCAGCTCCAACTCCTTCAATCTTATATCATGATCCATTTGGCGTTGTTGCGCCTCCAGGGCCAACTTCTGCTTTTCCATTTCCATTTGTCCTGCCAACTTTGCCATCTCCATTGCATGCGCCCTGTCTGCTGCCCTGTCTGCCAGCTCCTCTGGCGACCGGACTCTGCTGGGCTCCTCAAGGTTGTCGGGTGGAACGATGTCCCCCGCATTCCGTGGGTCTCGTGACTCCTTCCAGGCTCTCAACGCCTTGGCGTACTGGACCCTCCTCTTGAATCCAGCATGGGGGACTCGGAATTTTACACTGTAGCCTTTCAATTGCTCCATCGAGTAGCCTTCCAGTCTCTCCCAATCCACCTCATCTATTCCAGAAATCACAGAGAGCGCTCTTCCAGCAGAGAGTGAGCCAGGCATGGTTGCAGTAATGGCAGATGTCTCAACAAAGTTCAAAAAATGAAAACCTGTGGCTGCGTTACTTGGTCTGCTCTCACTATCTGGTGATTAATAATTCACTGTATGCAAATTACAAGTGCAAATCCGAAATCCCAGCCGCTGCCAACAATGTTAGAGTCGGGAGTCTCTGGTTGGCGCAAGGTTGCCCTTGTGTCAAGCAGGAACCCTCTCCTCCACGTCAGGGCGCAGGATAACCCCTCGCGAATGACCCTTGCTCACCCTCTAGGTGCGTGGCGTGAGCAGCCAAGGCGATTCCTCAGGCGTTGTTGGTTAAGCACTTACAATCATACACACAGTAAATACATCAATCCCCCCAGAAACGGACACCAGACTTGGATATATATAAAAATATGCTTCTTTATGTAAAAATAGGTATATATCTCTCAGCAGACTTATCACAAGACCAATAACGTTTTCGCTAGGCCACCAGGTTATAAAGCAGGCAAATGTTCTTTGTTCGTAGTTTCAAATGGATACTTTGTAGTCTCTTGCAAATGTTACTTGTGGTTCCAGTACTTACAGAGATCGGCTCCTGCGAACGGGGAAATAAGGCGTTGCGGGCCCCGAGCCCGATACTGGAACTTCTTTCGTGATGTGGAGAGTCGGCACAGGTCGGTGCGACCCTCAGCTTGGGAAGTGTTCTTGGGTCCTCAATCAGCAGGTGTGGGCACGTAGGCAGGCGCGGCCAGTGACCCTTTAGCACGGCGGTGCCGGAGGGTCTCCACGGCGGGGGCGGCGCGGCCTGAGATGTCTGGGGATAGCGAAGCGGGGTCGCAGGGCACGGTCAGTGCAGCTGGATGACCCGGCGTAGATCACAGTCGTCGGACGGCTTCCGGCGGGAGGGGTGATAGCGCGGTCAGCGCGCTCCAGTAGCAGGCGGTGACAGGGATGCAGGCGGCCTGGCCCGGGGACAGAGAGCGGGTCTGGACGGAGCGGGGCTCTCACGGGTTTGAGGCAGGCAAGCTTCTGAGTGTCACGGCCCTAGGAGGGGCGATGAGGGGCGCAGTCTCTTTCCAGCGGGATGCACACACGGCTCGAATTGGAGGACGAGCAAAAGCACAGAGAACCCACTGGTCCTGGGGTTCAGTTCAGGGGGCAAGCTCAGATCAAGCCCTTGGAGAATGTTCAAGCACAAAGTAGCAAAGTCTTTTCAGTAAGTCTCTTCCTCTCCTTTCTCAGCAAGGCAAGCAGCAGGCCAGCTCCTCCAGCGTCTTCTTCTCCTTCTAGTCGGGCAGAGGTTCTTTGTGGTAAACAGGATTCTGATTTCTTAGGAGCCAGGCTCCTACTTTTATACCATGATTCTTTTGTTCTTTAGCGCCAGGGGGCCTGGGCCTGGCTCAGTCCAGTTCTGGAGCACTTTGTTATGGTGACTCTGCTCTCTCCTTTCAGCAGCAGGGCAGAGACATCAGCCGCTCCACAGGGGGCGGCGCCGGCTTTGTGGTGGCAGAGCACAGGTCTATTCAAGAGTCAAGGTGTACTCCTCCCACCCATCCAGGTGTCACCTCGCTACCCACCACCTGGCAGCCAACATGTCTCTGGGGATTCCCCAACCCTGCTCCTTACTGTTGCCAGGCAGAACACATACACACAGCAGAGGCGGACTGAATGGCCAGGTCAGTAAATACTAACTTTCTAAAAGTAGTATTTACAAACCCAGGATATTAAAATAAACTTGACTACAAGAAGTATTTTATTATTCTGAGTTCAGGCATACTAAACTTGACATTCTACCATGCTCTCTGAGTCCACTGGGGTCACAGCGTTGGCGTGATCCCAGCAGCCCATTCTGGCCTATGGAGAGCAGGTAGCCTTCAATAGTGAAAAACGAAAAGGGCTGTAATTCACTACTAAGACATGCCACACACATCAGGGCATGTCCTACCTTATGCCTACAATGCACCCTGCCCTTGGGCCTACCAGAGGGGTGGCTAATATGTAGGTACGGGAAGGTTTAGGGACTGGCAAGTGGGGGCACTTGCGCAGTTAGCGCGACAGTCCCAGACTGCACGCAGGGTCTGCGGTGGCAGACCCTAGACACATTTTACAAAGCCGCTTTTTGTGGGTGGCGCAACCAGCGCTGCAAGCCCACCAGCAGCATTGGCATTCACAAGCCCTGGCACCCCTGGTGCACTTTACTGGGGACTGACAGTGAATCCAATAAACCAATCAGGAACATCAATTACAGGTACACTTTACCTAGGGAGCACTTGCACTGCGGCACGGATTAGCCGTGGCGCAGTGCCCTGAGCGGACAACACCAGCAAAACAATCGAGGCACACCATCAAAAAGTGGAAGGGAAACTCACGCCAAGGTGCCAGGTCTAACACCTAACAACAAAGATATCACCCCACAGAATTGTTTTTACTTCCTTATGGCCCAGTAAATACACAGGGCCTCTTTCTCGATGACCGAGTAAAGATTTTTGGGCCCAATGAGTACCCTTGACAGAAACAACACCGTCACCTCTTTGCCATCTATCATCTATGTAAAGACGGGGCACATGTCAAGGCTTTATTAATATCACGGAACTCAGAATTACACAGAATGGTCCAAGAACATCTCTCCCCTTTCTTCAAGAGAGCCCTCGTGACATGAGTGGCAAGCAGCCAAATTTGGCACAAATTTGTTGTAGTACTCAGCTAGTCTGAAGAAAGTGACTAACTCTTCCCTATTTTATGGAACTGGAAGACTGAAAATGGTGCTGACCAAACTCTCTTTAGGTTTAACCCCGGCCAATGTTAATCTGGGACCCAAATAATCAACCTCAGAGAGGCCAAATTTACACTTATTTTCCCTTATGGTGAGCTCCCTCTTATTGAACCTTGTCAAAACCTGCCTTGCCACAGAGGCATGTTTCTCCTGGGATACGCCATACACCAGAACATCGTCCTGATAAATCTTTACCACAGAAATCCCTTCTAACACAACCTCAATAGCCCTCTGAAAAACTGAGGCCCCCAAATTCAACACAAAAGGTAACCTCAGGAATCTGTGCACCTCAAATGGAGTTATAAAAGCAGTCAATCTGGACAATTAATAATCATGTTTTTTCTAGTGGTAAGCAGCCCTCAGGTCTAGTGTTTAAAATACCTAAGCATCCTTTAAAAGGGCCAACATCTCTGCAATGTTAGGGAGTGGATATTTATCAGTGACTACATTTCTGCTAAGCCCCCTCAGATCCACACAGAGTCTAATCTGGCCAGTCCATGTGCAGGCTATTACAACAGGTGCAACCATTCAGTGGCCTCACACTTTTCCATGGCAATATGGGAAGGCTCATTCGTCTGAGCCTCCTGCAGAAGTTCATCCATAGGCCAACCAACAACCACCTTGCCTTCTGGCCACAAATTCTTGGAGGCCATACTTCAAAAACGTATTCAACTCTACCCTAAGCACTTTTGAGATTTTCACCATCTTTTGTACCATCAGTTGAAACTGTTAAGAGATTTGTTGGCACTATGTGTGATATACTCAGAGACTGTAAAGCGTTATCAGATGGACCAGGAGCAGTGTTAATTCCCCTAAGGACTATGGTGCTCCCTAACCTGAGCCTGTTCAACAAATCAATAGATTAAATCATATGTGAAGCACCTTAGGCTCAACAAGAAGAATAGAGAATATCTCAGTTTCAAATCATGAACATTTATTGAAAGTTAATGGTGTACAGAAGGTAAAAATCTGGTTTGCAGCAATTGATAATCAGTATACATATGCTTCAATTAATAGGCAATCAAATTAGATCAAATCCTGTGAGACGAGGATGCACCGGCATGGGGTTGCCTCAAAAGGAAGAACAAAGAAAAAGTCAGTCCACTCTCAGAAAGAGTGCTCCACAGAGCTTTGTTTTGCTCTGATCTGTTCTAAAGACACACAAACTCTATTGATTTACACAGTTGCCAAAAAGACTGTCCAAGGATAACATTACATACTCAATGGGTTCCAAGGTTTCTTACATTACAAGCTTCTCTCTGCCTCCTTCAAACTTACACTGCCCATAACAAGATAAGATACATAGACTAGTCTGCACACTGCAGGTGTCTCTTGACTGCACTTTTCATGAAAACAATATTTCACGATAATTACAGACAAAAGCAACAATTAAGGAAGAAAAGCCAATTCTTCATCCGCCTGCTTCTATGATGGCAATCAAATTTTTTTAAATTTTTTTTTATTTATTTGAGTTTTATATAGTGCTGGCTAGAGCCGGAGGTATCAGAGCGCTTTACATTAAGAACAACATAGCGAGTTACAAGGTACAATAATTTAAACATTTGTTGCACAGAAATTACAAAGTAAATGGCAAATCATAAGGGACAGAGAAGGAAAAGGGGGACAAGAATAAGAGTCTGAGAATAGGTGAGAGAGGAGAAGGGAACCTGAGAGAGGATGGAGTAGAGGCAGTCCAGACAAAAAGAGAAAAACGTTCAAGGGTCATCAGGAGGAGTCAGGAGGGAAGAAGGAACGGACAAATGTCAGACAAGATGGCCGGTTTGGATCGATCTCCAAAAATGGCGGGATGCACGAAAGTCACAAGAATCCAGAAGAAAAAACCCATAGAGCAAGATTCCATAAAGTAGATTCAGAGGGAGGACGCTGCCACAAAACCAAAGGCAGACGGAAGGCTATAAGATGCGTGCACAGGCTCTGGACCACGGGGGCATTGGCCCAGTGAAACAGGATTACTTTAGAAGCCATCCCAGAGTCATTGGGTGATCATCCAACTACCTTAGAAGTCATTTTCGTTTTATCAGACATCATCAAGCTCTTGAAGTCATCAGCAGACTTTAGAAACTAGAGCTTGATGACTTGAGGCTGACTTGAAAATGAGCATCTGATGACTTGACAAGGTGTGACTATTCCTGATGACTTGAGGATGACTTGAAAATGAGTATGTGATGACTGCACAAGGTATGACTATTCCTGATGACTTCAGGAGGATTTAAGAATGAGTATGTAATGACTTCACAAGGTGTGACTATTCCTGATGACTTCAGGATGATTTAAGTATGAGTATGTGATTACTTCATTAGATCCAATTGTGCTTGATGATTTAAAAATAAACATCCAAATCTCCACAAGCATCATTTATTTTTAACATTATGAAATTGCTCCTGATGTTTTGAAAATTATTGATTGATTGAAGCTTTATTTCGATATAAAAACATATCATAAAAGCAATACATTACATCAATAGAAAAAAGAAAAAAAAGAACAGTTTAACAAAGCACAGTATAAAAGGCTACAGAATCAACAGTGGCATTTTTTTTTTTTAAGTAAAATGGTAGCCAAGTTATAAGAGCCAATACAGGCCGAAGCACATTACTGTATCAACTGTTTCTTTGCAGTTCTTATCCTCCAAGCCCAGCCCAGAAATTTAGCCATACAGCAGGCAAAAAAGGGACGGGCATCTGAGCGCAATATGCGTAAGGCTTCCAAATGTGATCTTGTGCCCAGACTCCTACATAGGGGCTTCAACCATCTCAACCTAGGCACAGCATAAGCATGGCACTCAAACAACAGATGAGCTATGGACTCAACCCTTGAGTCACAGAAGGGGCAATAAGGTATAGTTTGAAATGGAGGTTTCCAGGTGGAAGTTAACAATCCTAAGGGAAGTACACCCACCCTAAATTTAAAGTACAATGCTCTGTCGCCCGAGTTATGGATTGAAACCAGGTACGGTTCTCTAAAGGGGAGCTCCTTAACTAGCAGGAACTGGGCAACAGATTTACAATGTTTAGGGTTGCACAATCTCTCGTTATCCACCCAAAACCAATAAGCCTTCTTTAGCATTTGTTTTGAAGGTGCTGTTCTGTTGACCCAAGCGTCTCCTAAACCCAACTCATAAAGAAGTCGCTTAACCTCCCTGAGCCAGGTTACCTTATGCCAGCCTGATAGGGATAAGAGTTCGCTTAGGGCATCTGCATAGCTACTCAGTTCAGGGACGTTCCATATCCTGGCCCATAATAAAAGGGGGCGTGGCCTAGCTTGCTCGCAAATTGGGCGTATGCCTGCATCTAGCAAGAGGGGGATTGTAGGGGTACTGTGGGGTAACTTCATAAGATCTTTGTAGAAGTTGTTTTCGAGGTGAGTTAAGATGTCAACTCTCTGTATGCCCCACAATTCCGCGCCATACAATGATGCACTCACCACCCTTGCCCTGTAAATGTCTAGTAGTGCCCCAATAGGTTTTAAGGATGAGGCACGTTGTTCTTTGAGCAGGGCCCCTGCAACCCTTTTATGGGTCAGAAACGCCTTTTGGTGGTGCGCCTTCCAACTCATATTGTCACAGAGTCGAATGCCTAGGTAGTCAAATTCTTTGACTTTTTCGAGTGGAACAGAGTCTAAAGTAGGAGGGACAACAGATTTCCTGGGGGGGTTAAGAACAAGGAATTTGGTCTTGCTTATATTTATGGACAGGCCCTTGATGTCACAGAAGGCCTTGAAACTAGAAAGCAACTTTTGGATACCTGCTGGTGATTTTGAAATTAGGAGGGTATCATCCGCAAATAGGAGCGTAGGAACTTTCCTGCCAGCCAGGGATGGTGCATCTGACGGGTGCTGAAGCAGATGCTCCACCACTCCGTTAACATAGAGAGAAAACAGAGTGGGGGCAAGCACACACCCCTGGCGGACGCCCCTATCTACGGGAATACGAGATGTTTTTTCCCCCTGGGTACCCCATCTAATCTGAGCAAAGTTGCTTTCATGAAACTTTATGAGCAAAGCCAACAAGTAAGGGGGTAAGCCCAACCTATCGAGGACATTCCACAATTGGGCTTGTGGGACCAGGTCGAAGGCAGTTCGCAAGTCTATATAAAGACTAAATACAAGCTGCCCCCACCCAGCACAACCACTTTCCAATATATCGTTAGAAGGCGAAATGTCTGCTCGATGGTGCCTATCCCTGTTCTAAAACCTGCCTGGAAATCTGACAGAACCTGATTTTCTTCGGCCCACTGCAAGATCCTACCTAGAACCACTTTGCCCGCGACCTTTTGTGTTGAGTCAAGCAGACTAATAGGGCGATAGTTGGCTGGGTCGTCCCGGGAGCCTTTCTTAAAAATAGGAACGACCTCAGCGCCCCTCCATGAGTCAGGGAGAGAACCTCCCAGCAAAATTGAAAATTATTATACTTCTAGTGCAGATGGGTAGTTGGAGAAAAATGTAACACACAAAATCCAGAAGTGACTACAGTGATCAAATATAAGATGGTCCACTGCAAGGAAATATGACCCTGCACAAGCAGAGTTTCCAAATGACCCTATGCCACTAGGTTTAATTTCAGCCAGTCTTTGATTTATCGCCCAAAACATTGAGCAGGATAATGATAAAATTGAAAACTACAAGTTCCAGAATGCCTAGTGGTATTGACTACTTACTGGTGGATCTTATGTAACAAGTCAGGATGGCAACAATGTACCAGGTTTGGGTCTCAGCATGTCCACGTAATCTTTGTTGCAAGCATCATAGCTGCTAAGTTTCCCATGTCCCTGATAAACTAGTTACTCCAGTCTCATGTTATTCTTAGAATTCTGGGGCTTACAGTCCTGGTTTTATACTGGGTTAAATAAGACTACAAATCCCAGATTTATACGAAAAAAGGGACTGGCCTAACTAGTCATGCATCGACATGGGCAACTTGTCAACTATGACGTGTCTACATACATTTTTGCAGACGTGCTTTTTAGATTGAGCCTGGGCAATGCATGCGCTGATCTGCGAGGCATGCTGTATTAAGGTTAGGCATAGAAGCTTGTTGTGCTTGTTTTCATATGCAGTAAATACGCAGCTGGTGGAAGAAAGGGTGTGGCTTAACAGCTACAGCTAACAGCTACAGCGGCCGACTTTGATGCACCAGGTTCGAGTCTTGTGGGCGGCTCAAGCATCCTGTGACACTGGGCAAATCACTTCATCTCCCCGTGCCTAAAAAAATATATGAATGTGTCCTCTGCAATGCATCTGGTGTTCGTGTAAAGTGCTTAGGTACCTTCGGGTCGAGTAGGCGCGATCTACCGGATGTAGCCCAATGGCTAAAACAGTCGCCCTCGAAGCTGGGGAACAAGGTTCGAGTCTCGGCAATGGCGCTCAACACCCTGTGTTACTGGGCAAATCACTTAATCTCCCCGTGCCTAAAAAAAACGTGTCCATCTGGATTGAAACTGGTGCTAGTGTAAAGCGCTCCGATACCCGATTTCTCGGGTCTAGTTCACGCTATGTAAAACTCTACAAAAATATATATTGGATTCGCAATGCATATCTATTCATGTATTTAGGAGAGTTTGGCAGCAAACGCCATCGGCCACTCGAAATACTAGGAATTTGACTTCTTTTTATTTACCGATCCATCTTGGATTGGCAAATTAAAAACAATAGGCATCCGAATCATTTGCTAGGCCCTTGCTTGCACAGTGATGCATGTGTGCACATATGAAACCCAGAAGGATGTGATAGGACTCACGCCCACTCCCCTCATTCCCTGAGTTTTTGACACCCCTATAGCTCTACAATATCTAAGCAGGTTAAACGTTTGCAGGGCGACTCCTGGGGATGAAGCCCCCACCCTCAGCAAACGTTCACTTTTGTTAACAATCCAGTTACAGCGGAGGGTTTATCTACATATACGTCACTTCCCTTCAAAGCTCACTCATCTCAGATAACTCGTCCTCCACCGCGTGGGACAGTGGCTGGTCACATTCCTATTTGTTTTGCACAATATTTTAAGCATATTTTTTCATACTGGTGTGCTCTGTGTGTACAACATCCATGCACTGCGGCTGGGGATACTTGTAACCTGAAGGATGGTGTCAGGCTCCTTTCTTGTCCGCTGGAACGCAGTGGACACCACAATGTCACTAATTCCAATATTGGACAGAAGCGCATCCCTACCAGAAGAACGCCTCATAAACATTGTTCCCCGGGTAACTGGAACGGATCGAGGTCATAGCAGGCTCAGTTCTACGAGGTGTGTTTTTACTGTCAAAGAATTTTTATAATGTATCATTTATACTGTTTTATGCATGTATTCTGTTTTTTCTTTTATGACCTAATTTAGGTCGAATAAAGATTTTTTGATGATGATGACGACTCAGGAAACCTTCTTTGAGACTCAAACAGAGAGCCTCATAAACGAAGGATGGACATTTATAAATATTTCTATTACAGCATACCATAAACTACTAGAGTCATTAGCTTTTAATCAAGGTTTTTATTAATGTGTATATTTTTTACATGTATGCTTCTTCAATTGTTTGTACAGCGCTCCAATGCCCGCGAATCGCGTTCACACCTTATAAAACACCCTAAATAAATAAACAAGCATTTACAATGCAATACTTATCGCATTTGCGAGAGTTTATGCTATTGGCGTTGTAAATGACAATGCCTTTTATTTATTTGTTTAATAAACCAACACATTAATAAAAGGCATTGTAATCTACAATGCCAATAAGCTCAAACTCTAGTAAATGCGAAACCTATTGCATTGCAAATGCTTGTTTTAAAAACCAACACATAAATAAAAGGAATTGTGATTTACGATGCCAAAAGCTCAAATACTCGCAAATGCAAGACCTATTGCATTGCAAATGCTTGTTTAAGCATGGTATATGGGCTGAGATGCTTTCTTGAAACCCAGTTTATACATATCAGTTAAGACAAATGGTGAAATATGATCAGTTTGTGAGCACTGAAAATGCAAAGGAAGACAGCTTTATCTCAGAGTGCTAGCCTATGAAACATGTTTTATGATGATGGTTAGGATTTGTATTATTGTAATTAATCAAACAATAAATATTTTCACTGACTGAGTACCGAAAATGTGGAACACATCGTCGTCAGCACACAATATTCTGATTCAGAATCATGAAACTGTCAGATACAGCGAGAGAACTGGGATGCTCAATTCGGAATCTCAATGCCTAATCCAGATTGAGATTCAAAGCATAAATGAGCCGACAGAAAGACAGCCGAGTCCCGCGTTTAATTTGAGAAGATGAACGGGGATTTCAATTAGAGTCTGAGATTCGCCTGGTCTGGTTCTGGTGTTATTTTTTTCTTTGCGAGATGGTGCATTGCTTGGTTACCTGTAGAGGAAAGATTGAGGACAGTGATGTCTCGGAGGAGAAAAAAAGCTGTTCCAGAAAAGGGAGAAGACAATGGCAACCCTGTTGCAAGTTCGATTCGGAAACACACTGGAGTGACATTCTAGAACTTAACACAAGTTACCTCGGGGGCAAGAGGACCTGCCAGTAACGCCTGTTACTGAAGATGCGTCCCCAGAGCAGAAAAGAGCCCTTACAGGAACATACGGTGGAGAACCTACGATACCCATGCTTGTGGTCTTTTGGGGTTCATCAGATGGGAAACCTTTGTTTGGAGTGCGCCAACCTTTGGCATAACCTGCATTCAAGTTTTGCACAAGTAGAAATAGCCTAATTGTGTCCTTTTCCGAATGTTCACTCTCTGCTTCCCACTCACCTTTATGCAGGTACCTAAAATCACAGGCGGACTTGCACAAGTCCTACGCACATCCGGTAGCGCCGGAAGTGACGTCATTCCACTGCAGCACCAACGGAAAATAGCGAGGGTGCAACTGTATTTTACAAGGGGGAATATGGCGCAACTTCGCTCTTTTATTTACCAGACTTTGCGCACATACCAAGCACGAAAATTATAGATTGCGGCATCTCAGGTAAGGAAGGGCATGCGGGACCGGTTTCGTGAAAATTGGATTCGGGATTATTCATGTGCTTACTCGGACGTTTTTTCTCTCATATTTGTGCCCACCCACATAGGTAGCCTATACATCAACACTTAGTGACCCAAATCCGGTTACTAAGTATTGAAAAGTGTGGGAAGGAATGAAGATGTTCTTTTGAGCAGGCATTTGTCTCCGACTGGGCCCACCGACATTAGTGGCCATGCAGATGCTCGCTAGCTCTTGGAAGGGGGTCGTGCTGCCGCTGCAGCCCTCCAGAATCAGCATGGTCACTGCGGCAAGATGGTGGCCGCAACTCTCTCGCTCTGCTGACTTGGAGCCAGGACCACGGGCTGGCCTGGGCCAGGAGAGTGCCACACAGCAATGCCCAGAGGCGGCAAATTGGATGCGTAACTGCACATCAAGCAGTGACTCTTCTGATACTGGTACACAAAGGCATTTGCATGGATTGGAGTCACGAGGAGTTGAGGCTGCTCTAATGTCTAGCTTGATAATGATCACAGTGGCGCACCCCATGGATGAACTGCTTCACGTGCATTAGAGACCACTGCCCTGTAGGATGGTGTGATGCAGTTTCATGTATAGTCCCCGTAGAGCTCCCTCCACCCCTCAGACTTATCTTTGCCTGATTAATTAACAGAGCCCAGGTGCTTGGTTTGCTTCTGGATGTGATACGTATGGTGCGCACAGTTGCTTTAAAAGCTCTTATAAGGGTTGTGTCATTGTATACTGTGCATGCTTTATCTCTCACTTTTTTTCCACCATCACAGTTTTAAGTGAAACACATTTTAAAGGACCTCTCAGGGACTACAGAAACATGTTTCCGACATAAGCTCAAAAGAAAGAATACACTAACCACCCACCCCGCACGGTGTAGCATTGTACCCAAGTAAACAGGCGCTTCATACAAGTGAAGTAAGTGCTTTATAAAAGGTACAATACAGTAGGTCTCGACCCACGCCACTGAAGCTGAATAATTAAAATGCAGCAGCAGCTCCAAGTTCATTGGATCTATTGTAGGCGTGAACAGTTTGCAGATCCTCCTCTAGTAATCGGGGACCTAAACGCGGAATCCAAAAGCAGAAACTCGAGCGGTGCTTATTTGTACTGTACGATTATATAAACTCAATCCTATTATACAACAGTATGCTTGCATAGCGGATGAGCACTGATTTCTGTGTTTGCTGAGGAAATACAATATTGTATTTTGTACACTGAATTATGGAGGTTTTTAAAGCCATGCGTAGGCAGTGAACTTTTTGCAACTAAGTATGCTCATTTTAGGAAACGAAACAATCGGCTGCTCAGCCAAAAACTCATCAAAACAAAAAGGGAACTGATTAATTATATTTAACAAATGTAGAAAGTAGGCATGACTGGGTGTATGACTTGCTTGCAAAAAGATGCCCTGCTCGGAGTTACCAACGCACTGAAATGAAATCAAAATAAATACACTTGTGGAAATCAAAGTGTGTTTAAAGTTCGAATTGTCTGGAATTCTAAATCTACTACAAAATGTTACTGCAAAAGAGTTGTTGCAAGGTTTTTTTTAATATCCAGGGCCAGATGTACTAAGCATAAGGTTGGTGTGGGCTAGGGTTCAGGGCATGTGACTCTTTCGTGCAAATTGGAGTAAGTATGGTTTGGTGTGTTTTTGTGCATTTTTGGCTGAATATGGGTTGTTTTTGAATGGTCGAGGTGGGGTTTTAGGGTAAAAGTCGCACCCATTCTAGTGATGGGAATGGAGTGCAGCTTGGTAAAGAATGTTGGGAACAGGTGGAATTTGTGCCCCTCCAAGTTTCAAAAGGATCGGTCAAGTGGGACTGGTGGAAAAGCAATTGTTGTTGAAGAGCTGGTGTCCAATGTTATCCAAGGTAATAGTAACACGCATTGGTAAATGCATTAGGTTTCACCTATGTGATTAATAATAAGCTGTTTTTTGTTGTACGCTGTAGCTTGCTGAGTAGTTGGAAAATATAAGTTACAGAGAGTCTGTTAGTATTATACCTTGTTTATGTACAAAAAGGCAATATATTGTGCTGTTACAAGTGATATAGTGGGGGTACGCAGTAGCAACATTTTGAAAAATGAAAGAGGGAAATGGAATTAATTGATGTAATAGCAATATTATGTGTTTAGGGGAGTTCTGACTATGTTTGGCCCTTGGTGCCACTGTACTTGCAGCACCATTGAAATCATGGCAATAGTGCTTGCTAGATAACTGCACTTGTGACTGTCTGTTTAGTAATAATATTTAGCAGTATTATGGAGTCCCTAGAGCTTTTGGCCACAGTGCCACTGCACCTGCTTCACCATTCAAATCAAGCCCATTTTAACTGCAATGGTAAAATATAGCATAGCTTTGGAATATTCACTTTTTATTTTTAATGTGCAATGTTTATTACAACATTTAGAATTTGATCACAATGACTAAATAGATTACGTTGAAAAAATCATTTGGATAATGCCTATAAAACGCAAAGAAAGGTAACGAGGCATGAATAGGAAATGCCACAAATGTTCTAAGGCGAAAGCATCTGCTTTACACAACTAAGTAATAAAAGCAAGCATTGCAGCTCTCTGCGGATGTTATCTTAGCGAATGGGGCTTAAACAGGGTGAACAGCTTTAGTAGAAGTACTGTAAATGTGTGCAGCCAGGGGAAGTTAACAAAAGCGAATTAATACAGTAATTAAGCGACAGGAACTGATAAACACCCCCGTTTAAGATATATTAAATACAAGAGATTTCACAAGCACGGCACAATCGCTGTTCAGGTGAAAGCTATAAAGTCTCCCCCAATGCCACATTGATTTCACTTAAATATCAGCTTAAAATAGGTGTAAAATCATTCATTTTTGAAGGGGATGTAAAATGAGGATTTACATAACTGTCCTGCCTCTTGGTTTACTAATAGTTCATGTTTCCCATATGTGTCCAATATCTGGCAATAGAGAAAGGTTGTTTGTATTTGCCCACCTCCATGATACTTTTCTCCAATTAAATATGTCAATCAGTTTGTGATATGCTCTAAGACTTGAACCAGTTGAAAAGGAATTCACAATTGTTGGCCCTTTCAGCAGGGATGGTTAGTGTCCTTCATCCAAAATCTACAAATAAATATGAAGCAGGAGAAAGTGAAAATGAACCTGTCTTGGAGTCCCCTCTTAAATTCAAGGACAAAAACATGCCTTCCCTTCACCACCTCACCAGTCAATACTCAAAAAACTATTTCCTACACAAGAGCTGGCTGTTTCGAGCAATGGAGTAACACCTACCAGACCCTGCAAACGAGATCACAAAATGATGGTACACTTGGCACCAAATGTTTTGACACCACAAGGTTTTCTAGCTCGCAGACACACACCCTGGCCTATTGCAAATTTCCATCTTCAGCAATAGTCACCGATGCAGATGTGAACCATACCCTGCCATGGCCCATTTTCAAGCAACAAAAGGGTTGACCATGATGTAAGTAGAGCTAAATGCATATTGTTAAGCCTACATGCCAGTCTTTTTTACCTGGTAATTGTAATTTGCCTTTTACTGTCAAAAGCTCTTTTTAATAACTACATAATTTCTGGATTGTTATCGATGCAAACAGCCTTGATTTTTATTACGACACATAGTTAATATGGTGCACTAATCTACTCAACAGGGCACATATACCTCTCTTTTAAAATGTGAATAATTAAATGGAAAACTTTGCACTGTACAGTATAAATGATGGCCTAATGGTTGCTTTTTTAAAATGTTTCTTTGTTTGATTTTGTCCTCAGGACAATGAAGAATTCTTTGATTTGATAACAGAGGAAAGTCCATCATTTCACAGTAGTGTAATGTTTTATTATTTTTTTTAAGATGCACAGGAAATTGCATTTCCACTTGTATGGTCTAATTATGATTTGCTTTCTCTCTAAGGAAACTGTATATAACTCCTTGTCCATTATTAACCAAAATTTAAGGTATTCTGTTGGCCCTGGTTCCTGTCTCAATTAGGAGTGTGTACGGTTACAAGCAGAAGCGAATGCTTTACAAGCCGCAAAAGAACACTTGAAAGATAAGTGATTGATATTCTACCTATCCTATAAATATGGCTTCTTTACATTTATCTGTCAGTTGGTGTCTAAGTGATTGTATGGGTGTCTGAGTGGGAGATGAGTGGCTGTACGGGTCAGTGAATACATGTGTGAGGGGCTGTATGGGTGAGTGCGCAGCCGCGGCCCGTGGAGGTTTTTCCTGTGGGGCGGAAAGGCGGGGGAGGGGCAGGGTGAGGGGTACTAAAAACCGGAATATGGATAATTGGAGGTAAGTAAAACAATTAAATAAATAAAACTAATTTCATAGTGTCTTGCATCGCAAATTGCGATGCAGCGCGCGCTACGAAATTCGTTTTAACTTGCATCTATTTTCTCTTTATATCCAGCCCGTGTTAAATAAGGGAAACAAAAGAATAACAATTTTCCATTCTCGGTGGTAACTATGTCCTTCTAATAATATATAACATCATCATCCTACTATATACCTGATAGACGAGGATTCTTTGGTTAAATATATCTTTCTTCTCTCATTGTATTCTGTACAGGACGAGAGGCTGAAGAAACTCCGGTGCGAAGAAACAGAGCTACACAAGCAGGTACCTCCGGCGAGGGAACATGGATGCGGACAGGAACCCGGAAGAAGAGATCAGCGGCCTGTAAGAGGAAGACACGCGTGTCGGAGCCATAACATGTCAGAGACGTCCAATCAAGGTACCACGTATTCCCGACTGCGGGACAACGGGACCTGAGCAGGTAAGTTGACAACGCAAAGGGAGTGCGGGAAATGCTAGGCAGATCTGTGACTGAACGCGAACCACGTTCTTGTCACTGACCGACCAATTTATCCGCACTTGACTCCACCCACCTCTGCAATAAGAGCAGGCATGACTGACAATGCACGCACCCTCCTCTCCTTGAGCCTTGTTCTGTCTAATGCTTGGTGTTTAGGGCCTTGTTTTTTGTGAACCAGCTTTTGTGTCATAGATTAAGGCCATCTTCTGTATTAACTGTTTTAGATGCTGAAAGGAGGATGTAGAATGGATCCTTGTTCAACTAAATTGAAATGCTTTGATAGTTATGGAACAGATAGATAACTGGTATCCTAGAAAGCTATCACTCTGCCCTAATAGTATTTCCAGAGGCATATTTGTTTGAATGAGTGGTGAAGGGGCTTGGTGCCACAGTCCTGCAACTGTAAAGGGGCAACATTGAATCAGTCAACTGTTAAATTCCGAACTTGTCACTTCCCCAAGCTGGAAAAGAACACACAGGATATCTCTCTCCTGTCTCTGGATGTCTTAGACGTCTATTTCTGACCTGCACCATCACTTGGCCATGTGAAAGCCACTGCAACCGTGGCTGTTCATTGAGATTCAGTCTTACAAAAATGTTTGAACCCTTGCAGCAATAATATTACCTTTCTCATGCTACCTTGGCAAAAATATGAAAGTATGTCCATGTGCTAATATATAGTGAACCTCTAGTTTTTCTCAACCAGTAAGACTAAGCAACTTACAACCTGAAAAAAGAAATAGCAACTGGTGACCGGACATTATATATCCATTGTCCATGGTTTGGAACACAGAGTTGTGCCCTGTTCCTTTATAATCATGAGTCCATTAAGTTATGTGGTCAGTGCCCCATTCTGCATGGTGGTGAACAGTGCCATGGGGCAAACTTGCCTTGCTTTGCTCTTACTAAGCATGGCCTCATGGCTCTGTTTGCACTTGTCAACTGGTATTGGGGGATTCTGTTGCCCAAGCAGAACCACACCCAGCCACTACTGGCACAATGTCCACTCTGATTGATTTAGGGCTATGAAAATACATTAATATACATACTGTGTTAATATATGTTTGCATATGTGGTCCTGGATCATATTATTGTACACGGACTCCTTCACACTTAACTAACAGCCGTCTGCAAAAGAACAGTGAGGGAAGGGTTGTAACTCATTGAGAATTTGTACTACAAATGACATGCAAATCTGGTGCATAGCCTTGAGTTGGGATTTAATTTCAGCTCTCCCAATAATTAGATCAGTTGCCCTGTTCTTAGCATTTGGTTGATTGCTCCTATTTGGATTTCTGGTCAGTATGGCAATTTGTTAGACTGTTTTCCAAATAAGAATACTGTAAGTAGAGTTCAGGCTCAACATGGCTGCCTCCATGATGGTTTTGTAAATTAAATCTGGTATTGATTGTTTTCTGTTTGCAGAGGAAGGGTGACAGTGCCAGGTGAACAGCAGCGGTTTCTTCACTTGGACAGGTGAGTCTTCTTTCTTTACCTCCTGCCCATCTCTTCATCAATGCCTTGCTCTCACCATTACCTCTTTGACCAAGTAACCTTAATGTAAAACTTATGAACCCATGTAACCATATCTCATCGGGCACACTATATGAAATAAAAGGATTGGAACATTTTAAGGACAGCCCAGTCCTATTAAAAACCTAAAATAGTGGTGTTATCATGATACTGATGTATGTTAATTTCTTTTCCTCCAGCCGCTATGAGGTCTACGTGCAGGGATGAAGGATGGCCATCACTGGACAACAGAACTATGAGAAGGAAGCTGGCTATAAAGATTTGCAATACTGGAAGAGGACTAAAGAAAACTCTGAATCTAAAAACAAACATTGAAGTTGCTGGCTTTCATTAAGCCTTTTTGTAGTATTCTGGCATGTTTTCCCCTCTTGAACAGTGTCCTGGACTTTCTTTATGTTCTCTTGTTCAGTATCCTGGCTCCTATGGATCCAAAGGTGTGTTTTAGATCAATAAAATTACATGTTAACACATCCCCTTTGATGCGTTTTCATTTAACCATTACTTTTTTCAGTCTTTTGCCACTGGTCACCACATTAAACAGCTTCAGATAATGCTCTGTACCTCCAAATAAGGCAAGTCCCAGTGAGTCAGGAGTGTGGGAGTAGCTGCACAAGTTGTTAATCTTATCTGAATGCAAAGTATAACCTTGTTGAAGCCCCAACTTTTGTATGCATACGGTATTTCTACAGCACAAAGCTAGCCAAAAGTATTGTTTCTGAGATTTATTTTGTACAGTGCCCGCATCTCACGGTAGAGTTTAAAAAGTAATCCAGTGTAGGAGAATATTGATCTTATAATTTGGACTAGATTTATGGAAGTTTTATTTTTGGTTTGCTTAAGTTTTATAATGCTGACTTGACGCAAAATCTTTTCAAGATTTACAAACAAGAGCAAATTGGTATTTATTACAACACTCATCCACAATGGAAAAGTTTTCAGGTTTTTCTAGGCATAGTATTTTTTGTACTGTTAGGGGGCCCTTCCAGTACAAAACCTAAGCTAGACTCTCGCAGACACCTTTGCACCATAGTGCAAATGTGTGTGCATGGTGCTCGACTGCGTAATGGTGCAGTGGTGCAAGGGAGAGGGGTAGACATGGCACTTCCCTGCTCTCATCCTTTGATGCAACGCAGCAAATTTGGGTGTTGCGCTGCGTTAAGTGACGCTTTTGTAAATCTAGGTCTTACTTTAGAACTCGTGACATTGCAAATAATTCATGGTATTGTATAAAGAAGGCATATTGGATCCAAGAGGCCTGTTTTTGACTGGAGGGTTCATTGAGGAGGTGATCCTCTAAAGATTCCCCTACCAGCAAATCCATATTCCTAAACTAATAGTGGGACCCTGCAAGGGAATATTGGCAGTGGGGCTAACGTGCTTGTAACATGGAATTTTTAAGGTGTAATGCTAAATAATCTATGCTCATTATTGAGTTATCATTAAATTATCCTGGAGTAATCCACACTCATCCTGAAATTATCATGAGATCATTCCAGAGTAATCAACTTCCATCCTAACGCGGTAATAGGATCATCCAAGAATAATCCACAATCCATCCTTAAATTGTCTGGAGCCCATCCTGGAGTAATTCACACTCATCCCAAAGTTGTCAATTAGTATTCGTGGAGTTGTAAAAGGTAATCACTCCCTGCCAGTGAAAGTTATCAGAACACCATCCTAGAGTAGTTTTTGTGATTACAGTAAAAGTCATCCCATTTAAATATTTCCCCCTATAGGCATACTTCGGGATGGTTTGGGATGACGTCCCCAGATAATTACAGGAATAGCTCAGCTTAAGTCATCAGATGGCTTCAGAATGACTCCAAGATGATCTTCCTTTTTGACCAGGGGGTGTAGACGATCTGCAGACGAAGGTCTGGGGAAGTCAGCTTGGGAGTTAGGGAGCAGTCTTGGTGCCGCAGCGCGAATAGGTTCACAACCACTGCACCCCCATACCTGGAGAGGATTCACGGTTCCCAGATGTCCGATCGAAGGGCGAAGCTGGAGGGCAGGCAGAAATGGAAGAAATTGTGGTCGCGCCCGGAAAGGCTGGGGGATTATCAGAAGGGGCGAGTCTCGTCCCCGCTCTTCACCAGCCATCCAGGGAGATCCGCGAGGGGTAAACATCGTCGAGGCTGACTCCTTCGTTGGCCGAACCATCAGTGATTCCCTGGAGTACGGGGGGGGGAGGCAAGCAGTGGAGGAATGACGAGACATGTCAGCTGTTCGGCTGGGTAGGTGACGGCCATGGCGGTGTGCCGGAGCCAGTCTTCTCCCCTTTAGCTGCGATGCAGCTCCACCGGGCAACGGCCATGTTGCTCGGCTCCACCAGATTCGAGTAGAGATCCTAATATCATCCGACGTCCAGAAACGGGAGAAAAGGGAGATGTGGTGACCGCAGAAGGTGAGCACCAGGTGAGTAGAAGGGACCAAGAAGGGGTGGAACATTTGGGGATTTGAGCCTAAAAGGCAATCCTTGGCCGGGAGCTCCCAGCTGGAGCTCCTCACCTGTCGGCCATCATGATTTAGGAGAGTTCCCAGTAACACA
Organism: Triturus cristatus; assembly: GCF_964204655.1. NCBI lineage: Eukaryota > Metazoa > Chordata > Amphibia > Caudata > Salamandridae > Triturus > Triturus cristatus. The sequence continues at coordinate 1,103,836,470 of NC_140592.1, read as the reverse complement.
AACAACATAAATAGAAGAGTACATACCTGAGGCCCTAGCAGAGGAAAAGGTTGCTTCTCCGCCACAAACAACCGTCTGTCCGCAAAACAAGACTGATTCCCTAAACTTCAAATGACGATGAATGTGGACAATTGGGGCTCCTTAGACTTATCTCCAACGGAGACAAGGCCCAATTAAATTTTAGGAAATCCCAATTGCCAGTGCCATTAAGTTTGATGATATAGACAAACTTATGAGTGCTGGTGAGAGTAGCACTGAGAGAATGGGAATCAAATTTCAAACAGCGCCTGATGTCACTGTAACTACTTGTTGCTTTTTTCGGTCACAAAAAATTGAAAGCAAAATGAACAATCACAACAAAAAACACTAACTTAGTTACCTCCTAAAAAGTCCATTCTCCCTAAAAAATGTGAGGCAGGCATCGCTAATTCTCGATTTAGCACCACAACAAAGAGCACATACTGGGTTTGGAATATCTTTTCCTTAGACAAGATCCATCGCTATATTGGATGTTGCACCATTTGCAAGTCTGAATTCTGTCTGTGGAAACCGGGCAAACATTTGGCACTGCGGGCCAACTGACTCATTTGCAAGGTAGATGTGCATAGATAAAAAGCAACAGCAACAAAATGCATGTTTCTAATAATAAAACCATTGCAATAATAAAATCAGTTTACACAATTTCAAATAAGATTGGATGTAAAACCCTGAAGTTTATCGGGGAACATAAGCTGGTTTGTCCATTATTTTAACAACATTTAAATACCAAACTGTTAGACATGTCTCCTTAAGGTGGTCTTCTCCCAAACTTTTGCCTTTACCCTCCTATCTTGCTCAATTCGTTTTTGTTGACTTTAGAACTCTGTGTACTTTACCACTGCTAACCAGTACTTAAGTGCTTGTGCTTACTCCCTAAAACATGGTAACACTAGCTCACACCTGATTGGCATATTTAACGTACTTATATTTCACTAATAAAAGGGTATACCATACAGCCAGGGTGTTAGACCTACGTCTAAGGGGGTAGCTTGGCTCAGGTCACTTGGCTCATCACTCCATTTGGCTTTTCAGGCCTGCATCCCACTCAGCTCGCAATCCTGCGCCACATCACTCAAAAAGAACACTACACCGATTTTTGTAAAAGAGTTACTGTAAACTTTATAACATTCCTTTTCTGATCAAGATTCAGTTTTCAATTTGACATTACAATTGGAACCAGTTCATTTCATTTGCATTGGAACCTCTCTCTATTGTCTAAGGTCAAACCTGTACGTTACTGTACTAGATAAACTTGTCTTACTCTACAAGAATCCTCGATTCCACATGACAACAATGTACCTTATACTTGCAGAGGAAATGACAATTCACTCCAAACAATACATTTCATACAGTAGTCTTGGAATCGCCCTTTGAGCTTCTCCCACCCCGGATAGGGAGACCTAGTCACATTTCTCCATGGCGTACTTCAAATTGCCTTTCAAAAGAGAATTTAGTCCCCTCAAAATATTCGATCCGAGGGTTTCCCTCACAGCTGTACCCCGGGGCTCTTATTCTGCCAAACCTATCCAATCCCCGCCTTCTTTCTTATCAATCAACCCACAACAGTTTCATGAGCATGGGATACAATCCCCAATTATCACTGGCTGAGAGATTTTCCCTCCCCACACTGAGCAACAGGACTGTATCCCCCAATAGTCAGATCCAGTCACTTTCTCCGTGTTAGTCGCCGAGTGCTGGTGTTCCCCAGGAACTGACACCCCCCCCCCCCCCCCCGGGAAACCCTACTTACTGTAATCGCGCTGTCCGACCTGCGCGTAGTAGGGCACAATCCTGCACAGGAGGATCCAGTTCCCGGGTGGCCGTCCTTACAACCTCCGATGGGGAAATCCTGTCATACGGTTAGAGGCGTCTCACTAGGCCCCTCCCTGCTGAATTGCCTCACCCGGCGCTCACTCATAGAGCGGATGTCCTCTGTTGCCACGGGCCTTCCCTCGACGCTTCCTGGCTTCTCACACTCGACAAGCGCTCCCGCCACTGCCGACTGCAGCGCGACTTGCGGGGGCGCGGCCTGACTCCGTCAGGCTCTTTCACCGCTGCGCAACTCGTGGGGGGTGCGGCCTCATCTCACGGCTGCTGGGAGGGGCGGCACTTCTCTGTTGGCCCGGCTCACGTGACCCGGGTGACAGCTTCAAAGCCAGTTACGATTCAGCTTCCTGGCCGCCGTTTCTCCAGGCAATTGATCGGCGCGATGACAGCTCTCCACACAGCTGACGCGCGCGATGGACGCAAGCCCCACCAGAGAGTCCCAGCACCCCACCAGCCTTCACTGATCCCTCAGGACTCCACCGGGGTCTCGCAGATAGGCCCACGCCTCGAATCCACAAAGGTGAGGAACTTAGATCGGCCAGTGCGGGCAGGCGGCGATTAAGGGGCTTGGCTCACAGCAGATCAGATGGGCAGAACCACTAGCCCGGGGAGTATTTAGCACAACTCCCTGCCCTAAAGTCCACGATGGGGCGCTGTCGCTGACGCCACTGGGGGGAAGTTTTGGATTCCCAAATGACATCCAGGGAGGTCTAGGCAGTCCCAACGGCAATTCCCGCCCGGAATCCCTCTTCAGGCCTCCAGGTTACGCTAGGGATCCTTAACCAGAACACAATGCCTCCCAGGGTCGATGGCTGAGTTCAGGGATTGGTCAAATGATAGAGGGTGATGTCAGCTGAGTAGGGGGTTCGCGCAGACCCTAGGGTCCGTCCTCTCCCAATCCCGCGCAACCACCTCACCACTCAGGTGCCTCACTCCTGACTACTCCACAGCCCAGCTTGATTCTAAAATGGCCGCCCCCCTGCCACCTCTATTTATCACCTTGGGCTGGACTTGCCAGAGGGGTCCAGAAGGTTCTGGAACCTCCCATGGCAGTCATGGCCCGGGTGCTGAGGTGACAGTTGGAGCCACCATTTTGTGAATCCTACCTTCCTCCTCTATCTACCTCAGTGGAGCACCTTGCGCCTTTTCCTCACGTGAGGAGGAAAAGGCGCCCAGAACCTCTACATCAGCACCCCAAAAAGTTTGGTAGACAGAAAAAATGAGAAGGGGACAAGGGATAAAAATAATAAAATGAGGAGGGAACTGCCAAAGGGCTGACCGGTCTAACACAGGGCTTATAATGATGTAGCACAAAAATTCACTTTCATTTGTAGGGGTGCATCATAATCACGAGTAGTCCACATCTGCATATATTCTTTTGTTGTATTAACTTGAGACAGCAGAACGTGAACTGTAATAACGTGAATTGTGGTGCATTAGGAATTTTTCAATGTAAACGTGAAGAGATTAACGTTGAAACTAGATGTGATTTGGTGAAGACATTAACTTGTAGAAATCGTACATGCTGCTGACAAATTATTCCTGCATTTGATGTGCTTATGTTACGTGTATATTTAAAAATGCACAGTAAAGAGTATCCATTTTATATGTAATTTCATAAGGTATGGTCTGCATACCATTTTCTTACGTTGGCCACGTTCTGTAGGCCTGAAATGCAACGTTCCCTGGAAGCTGTTGCATTAGACTTAATAGGTGAATCTCATGTGCATGTTGGAGTTGTTCTTTCTCATGTTTCTGTTGCAGGTGGAAGAATCATCCTTGTTAGTTAGAATAATGTCTTTGTTTTAGGAGTTAGGCTTAGGGAGAAGAGGATACATTGAGCGTTGATACTGATATTGGAGATCTGTTGTACTTTCCCATCTGAGAAACATGGGAATCAAGGCCATCTCGCCAAAGCTTTGGAGTATCACTGACTAATGTAAAGTTACCTATGAGGAGGTGGCCTAACTGAATGGCGGAAATCGCAAAGCACCCTGGGGTACTACCTGTCACATTGATGTATCGTAACTAGGGAGAGTGTCTGGGGTCTTCTGCCTTGCCTTTAGAGAGACAGCATCTTAGAACAAGTTCTGTAGCTTTATGCTACCTGACCCAACAGATGTGAGGAAACTTCTTAGGACGACTTCACAAACTGATACCATAACAAAATCTTGCCTTAGGAAATGCTATGTTGGGATCTCACGTTAGTGCTAGAGTAGAGACAGGTTCATGCTTTATACCCATGAACATCAGATGAAGGGGAATCTGGATGTCTGTTCGATAATCTTTTGTATCCTGATCCTCAAACTAATCATTTTGTGTATGTTGCACTGCCTTAACTTCATCCCTAGATTTGGCTTTGTATTAGTTCCAATGTATTTCTACACCCTCAATTTGAGTTGCCTGTATATTCAATTACTCTTGGCTTTGTAATAAACCAACTAAAGTTAATTGGGAGTCTGTGATTCTTAAGAGTCATAGTAAATTGGAACTGAAATGATTGACCTGCTAACGATTTCTCTCCCCCCTGTGCTTTCATGATGATAAAAAGAACCATTGGCCCGAGGTTCCAGAGCGGATCTAGAACATGGAACCCAGCTCCACCAGTTGGTAGCAGAGTAGGATGGTTATCACATGAAGTGGGAGGAGAATCCAGAAAAATCTAGAAAGCCCTAGAGCACAATGATCAAGAAAGGAGAGCAATGAACCTTGAAGGAGACAACGGAGTTTGATGGAGCAGCAAGAATTGTGGCGAACAGAGGAGTGACCATTAATAGGGATGCGCCGTGTGGTAGATTGCAGGAGTGAGACGTAAACGTTGGTTCACATGTCAGTAGCCGACTTTAATGTAGGTATGGAAGTAAACCTGTTGAAAAAGAACAGTGTAATATCCTCGCATGCCCATGCATGCGAAAATCTGGCATTTTTTGTTACACTTGCCCAGCTGTGCATGTTTCAATATGTATTCTGATTTTATGCTGGAACTTGGAATGATGTGTAAGCCCAAGTGGTCAGTTGTATTGGACCATCTTCAGATGCAGTTGTGTTGCTGTGCTGCCAATAAATATTCGTGAAATCTACTACAAGAATCTGTGTGCCTGCTTCCAATAACCAGTGCTTGTCATATTTATAACAAAGTGGTCCACTGGAAACAAGAATGGAGGTAGAATCCAAACAAGGGGTAAAAAAAAATTCAAATCCCAAAAATGAATGTGATGCCAGTGCAAAATATGTAAGTACAAAAGCCAAATGATGGTAATGTACCAAGCCCTAAAACATAGTAAACTTAAGGTATAGTTTAAACCAAAATTCCAAGATTCAACAGAACTCTTTCATAATCGCTTTCATAATTGCTGATAACCTCCAACACTATCTAGTTTTTGACAGCCCCATTAGACTAGACTATAACCAATCACAATGAAGGTGCCTGACAGAGAAGGAGGTTTGCATACTTAGCACAACTGGAGAGGTAGACCAGGGTGGCCCATACGTGGATGAAGAGGTGAATGGCCTCCCTGTATCGTTTCTAATAAATACTGAAGCTATGCACTCTCCTCTGTGAACAGTAGAGGTCCCTCATCTACCCCTCTCAGGACAACAATTCCAAGTTGTAGCTATCTCCAACAAACCGAGAACAAACCCAGTTTCAGCCAAGGTGCCTGTAAAAATAGGCTCCATTGTAAATGACCATCAGGTTGTAATATGTGAGTCTAGTCAATCTGTTGGGCAGGGAGTTATTCTTCAAAATGAACTGAGTGATCTATGCGCACAGGACGTTGTGGAACTTCAGACACACAATGCAGAATTTGACTTTAAGTTGAAATTAGGAGAAGCTGCAGTTGTGTTACTAACAGTCCTAACTAAGAAAGACTTACACCCCGAATTTAAATGTATGGTGAATGAGGAAGTCTAGAACTTATCAAGCAAAAACATTGGCTTAAATAAACCCCGAATTTAAATGTATGGTGAATGAGGAAGTCTAGAACTTATCAAGCAAAAACATTGGCTTAAATAAAACGTCGAGCTAGTGAAAGTCACAGTTAGGCGTAATGCAAAGTATACCCGAAAGCCTCAATATAACCTCTCATCTCAGGCAGTGGCAGGAATTACGCTTGTCATCTAACCCATGCTAGAACAGGGCATCTACAAGGAAGTGCTAGGGAGTCCTGGCAACTCACCTGTGGTGGGTTTGCAGAAACCAAACAAGAAATGGAGGGTAGTTCAGGATCTTCAAAAGGTGAATCAAAATGTAGGCTCATGTTGTTTGGTGGTACCGAATCCTGCTGTGCTTCTCTTACAGATTTTTTCTGATGCTGAGTGTCTCTTGACTATTGATCTGTGGCAAGCTTCCGTCTCCATTCCCTTACATGATGAAATTCAATTTCCTTTGGATTTCTAATTTTTACGGAAAATCATTGTGTGGTATCGAGTCCCACAAGGGTATACAGAGAGTCCTTCGATCTTTAATGAAATACTGAGGAAAATTCTAGCTATCCTACAGCTGCCTTGCATTTTGGTTCTGATGCAGTACATTGGTGGCGTCAGCAACTTTAGAGGGCTGTAAAGAAAACACAACTGCTTTGCTAAATCACCTTGCAGAGAACGAACACAAAGGGTGCCTTACAAATCTTCAGTACTGCCAGAGGGACTTTCTGTACCTTGGAAATCACTTTGAGAAAGGAGTTTAAAGAGTGTTTAAAGAAGGTATTGCCACAATCCTTTATATAAGCCAAGCCACAATACAGAGAGCTGTCAGGATGTTTATGAGAATTGTGGGCTACAGTCGACAGTGGATTACCAAATGTTATCTAGTGGCTAAGCTTCTACAGAGACATACACACAATGCATGGATGCCTTCCTAGAGCTCAAAGAGAAACTCTGTAGTGCAACAGCCATAGGAATGCCCAATTACAACAAAGATTTTGTTATTCATTGTCATGAGAGAGAGAAGGGTGAACATGATCCGTGTTGATGCAGACCCATGGGGAAGCAAAACTGCTGGTGGCTTGTTTCTCTGCCACACCTGATCCAGTGGCTGCTGCGCTTTCCGAGTGTCTCAAAGCTGTAACCAATGTAGGTGTTATGATCCAACAGTGTTAGGACATAGTGATGGGTTATTAACGTATTTCCACATTCAGTCGCGACCTGATAGACCCGCACTCAAACTCAGCATATGACAAACAACAGGCTAAAAATATGAGAAGGTTATTTTGGCAGCAGAAAATGTTTCTATCAAGAGATGAGGTGACTCAAATACTGCTACTCTTTTGCCCCTTTCATAGAGTGATCCAGTTAGTAATGATGTTAACCACGATTGCCTTAATGTTACTGAGTTGTGCACATCCCTAGACCTAACTTTCGAGATCTTACCTTGTTTGTGGATGGCTGTTGTTTAAGAGATAGATAAGAATCTTTGAGAGCAGTATATGCAGTATGCACCATATACGATATTGAGGAAGCCTCTGAAATGGGCAAGGTAACTTTGGCACAGGTGGTTGACCTGATTGCTTTGACCAGAGCTTGCTGTGTTTCCAGTCATTTGAATGTACTTACACCAATGGTTAATTTAGTTTTGGTGTGGTCCATGGCTTTGGGCAGTTATGATCCAGAGGGGATTATTAAGCTGCTCTGATTCTCTAATCTGGAATAGACAGTATGTCATGGATTTGTTAGAGGGGTTGCAGCTGCCGAGAGAGATTTCAATTCTAAAATGCATAGTGCACAAGATGGGATAAGATTTTGTTGCTTCAGGAATCTACGACGTGGATGAAATGGCCAGCAATTGTGCTCTTGAGGCCTGTACATTTAATCAATAAGAGCAATGTGAACTTAACCATTACCCTGTTTCAAACGTGTTGATGAATACTGTAAACTGTGTTTTGAAGGATAGACAACCTGTTTTACCTGATATTATGATTTCCCAAATGGCCAACAACTTCCATGGTCACACGTACACACAGGAAAGAATGCCATTATCTGCACATTTCAAAATTATTTGTTCAATCCTCCTTTCTGTGCAATTGCTGAGAATTTGTGTCAAAGGTGTGTCACTTGCCAGCAGTTATATGCGGGCAAGAGAACTGTTGTAACCATGAGTCACATAAGAAAGTCCATAAGTTCCTTTAATCGCATGCAGTTAGACTTTATTGAAATGCCCATCTGCAATGGACTTCTTTATCCTCTAGTGATAGTGTGTTTATTCCCCTGTTGGGTTGAAGCATAGCTGAACAGGAGGTGTGATAGTCTTGCTGTTGCCAAAATATTATTGAGGGAACTAATTCCTGGTTTTAGCCTACCGGTTTCTCAGGAATCAGATTGTGGCACTCATTTAAAAAATGAAATCATGAACTTGTGTGTAGCTTTGAAAAGTGATTAGAGATTCCACTGTAGTTACTGGTCAGAAGCTTCAGGCACAGTTGGACAGATTAATCAGGCCTATATGCAGAAGGTATATGAGGAGAGTAATTTTACGGGAAGATTTTTAGCTTGGCAGGCACAAGAACAAGATGAAAGTAATATGATCCAGTCTCTGGGGCTAGGTGCAAGGAGCAGCTAAACCTGGGTGAACCTTTGCTTGAACACTGTATGCAAATGTATTGTCAGAATCAAGGGGCATATGTATCAAGCCCTTTTCCCATTCGCAAACGCGCCAGTTCTCAAAATCGGCCTGTTTGCGAACGGGAAAAGGCCTTTTGGGATGTATCATCCCAAAAGGGCATCGCAAATTAGAGAATCGCAAAATTTGCGATTCTGTATCTTGCGATTGCATTTAAGGAATCGCAAATTGCGATTCCTTAAATGCAATGTATGAAGCACAGAATAAGTGCAATTTGGCCGTAAGGAATCGCAAATACCACCAACTTGAAGTTGGTGGGATTTGCGATTTCTTTGAAAAATTCACTTTTTGGCATTTTTCAAAGTGCTCCTGGAGGTGCTAGTGGATAATATATTGTTGGTTGCTAATGCCATGTTGAAGGATGGCCCCATAACTGCCTCATTCAATATCGGGAACGTGATTAATTTTTTGAAAAATGGAAATGATGGCAAAGATCCAAATTATTATTGTCTGATCACTTTGTTAAATTGAGACTATAAAATGAATTTATTAGCTAGCAGATTCAGTTCAATAGAGGTGAAATAATACACCAGTACCAGAATGGTTTTATAACTGGATGGCCGTTAGGAACAAATACACACCATTTACCCGAGAAGCTGGATTTGGGATAACTACTCAGTTCACGAGGTCGATATATAAGATGTACAAGAATGCTTAAGCCAGGATTATAGCTATACCACTGAGGCCAGCAGACTGCAAGTCTGCCATGGCACTCAGCGGGATGTCCCATGTTGCCGGTTTTATTTGCTCTTTATTGAGCCATTAGCGATCGAGATATTCACCCTCCTATACCACAAAAGGGGGAAGATAAAACTGTATGCTGATGATATAATGTTGCTTCTGGATGCTAACAGGTGTTTACAGGAAGAAGCTTTTGAGATTTATTTTCTATATCAGGAGTTAGGGGGCTATAAAATTAACAGAAAGAAAACTGAAGCTGTAATTTGGACAGATTACTTCCAGATCTAGCCTTCTGTGTAAATGATCAGCAGAAGAGATATCTGGGCATTAGATATTCTTCAAAAATTGAAGATTTGTACTATCTTAATTATTCCCCCTTGCTTTTAAAAGTTAAAGCTATGTTTGCACCAAGGAGAACGCTTCCTTTGGTCATTCTTGGGAGGGTAGTCCTGATTGAAATGGTGGTTCTGCCGCTGTTCAACTTACTCTTTTCTGCTATTCCATGTTTTTTAACAACATTTTTTTTTTTTTAACAAAGTGGGATCTCTTTTTACATCTTTTATCTGGCAAAATAAAACTACTAGGTTTTCACTTGGCACTTTATAAGAACGGCTGGAGGAAGGGGTTTAGGACTCCCCAACTTGAGGGATTACTATTTTGCACAATAAATGTCCCGATTTAATGGGAAACTGATATCAGGTAGACTTTTTAAGAAGAATCTTATTGGACTGAATTTAATTGAATATGATATTCGAGATGTGTTAAAAGTAACAAAATCACCTAAGAAAGTTTGTTATAAAAGCCTGAGGTGTTTTTTTAGGAAATGCAGGGTCTTTATAGGAGTTATCCTATACCCCACTTTAATGGGGTTACACCCTTGACAGAATTGACTAGGGGATTCAGGGGCCAATATGGATCCTAACATTATTCAAAACTGGGAAAGAATGGGGTTAGTAAGGAAGCAGATTTGTTGATTGAAGAAAGATGGAAGAGTTTGTCGGAAATCCAAGAATTAGTTCAAGGTAATTTTCTGCTCCTATAGAAATCTGGTCAGTAAATTTAGTAAGCTGGAGATTGGGCCGATTTGGGGTAGCCAAAAACTTGTATCGGAGTTAGCAGAAGTCCCTGATCGTAAACGCCCAGGAGAATGGAAAAGATTGCTTCCGATCTGTGTCAAAAGGCAATAAATAAATGGGAGAAGTATGAAGGGCTCACATTAACTAGGAATATGTGGGATGAAATTAATGTATTGAATTTTAAGGTCTTAAGAGGAACCAATTGGTGAAGAATGCAATTCTATACGAAATGGTTGCTTTATAGAACCCCTCAGTTTTTAGCCCACATTAACCCTACGTGATCAAGTTCCTGTTTTAGGTGTAGTTTGGGTGCTTCTGCAAACAGATCCCACCTAATTGGACAGTGCACTGCCATCTGAGAATTCTGGGTCCTTGGAAATGGTTTGGCAGATAAAATTAGCTCCCACTATGTGGTAGATGGTTTTGGGTTATGATCCTGCCACTTGATTAACTCCCAGATTCATAAAGGTGCTATATGTTGAGGTGACAATGGCTAGATCCTCTTTTGCTTCAAAGGTGGAGAACGTGGCTGATTCCCTCAGTAGGGAAGTGGGTGGCGAAGATGAAGCAAGTAAGAAATGGTCTGGAGGGGAACCAACTAGGTGACATACCACGAGGAGCTCTCCCACTAAATCTAGGATTACGAGAACCCTCATCCCCCTCAGTCAATGGGGCACATTTGTGCTACATTTTAAATACTACGTGACAGAATCTTGATCATATGTATGTATTTAAGCATGCTTATTAGCTGCAGCTTTTTTTCATTTTTTCCATTCTAGACTACCTAAGCTCAGGCCGATTAGGAGTGGCGTACACAGGGCTGGTCCCTGTGTAGTCCTGACGAAGAGCTTTGGGGAATGCTCGAAACATGTTGACGTATACTAAGGATTACTAACCCATTATAGCTAGTTTTTAGATCAAGCCTAGTGTAAGACTGCGTACATGCGCAGTCTCGCTGGCGAGATTTAATGATTTAGGGTCAGTGTCAGTATCGGGCTTTAAGCCCCGCCCCTCTTTCCCATTGGCTGGCGTCACCGGTTATGCTAAACGGCGGCCAGCCATTGGGGAAGAACACTTGCTGACGTACAGTTTTCTGTATTTGAGTCGTCCCACTTGGACTGGCTCACTTGACTTACTGACGTCGCAAAAGCTTTGTTATCTTTATGGGGCCAGGTGTTTCAAACAGATGGCCCCATAAAGACAAGAAAGCTTTCACGTGCTTGTTTTTAGGGTGGGGTGGTCTGCTTGCTGCCTGGTAGTGAGCAGGGCTCATGCGCATGATTTGGAAAAAGTGCGCGTGGCTCTGAGGGGAGGTCGAGGCAGGCATTCAGAGGCCAGGCCAGAGAGGGAGAGCGGGACAGCCAGCAAAGAGAGCTGCACCCGTAATTTAATGTTCCCTGTCTGCCGCCCGTAGGTGAGTACACCAAATGCGAAGGAATGTGGGCCAGATAATGGCTGCAGTATTGCGTCAGATATCGGGGTACGAGGATTGTTGTGCTGCCACTCACTCACCCCAGAGCTCGTGGCGTTGGGACCATGTTACTGCCTGCCAGGACTATCCTTGCTTGTGAGTACAGGTTGTTTGTTCAGTGTCACGCCGTTCGTTTACTTCCGCTAGTGACTGTCGCATGCACAAACCGGAAGAGCAGCATGGACTTTGTCCGGCACTTCGCGGGTGAGGTTTGTAATTCGCGGCCGATTTTAGCAGAGTGAATGGAGACTCACGCTGCAACACAGATTGTCAGCAGAGGAGCCGGGAATAGGGTTCCAGAATCCGTTAATCTTGAGACCTTTTCAGCTCCCAGTTACACATCTCTCAACATTATATTTACCACAGGGGGCAATTTCAGCACAGCACGACTCCTGTCCCAGGCTTTCCCTATCAGGTGCATTAGTTCACATGAAGCATAGACTACAACACCCGGAGGCCCTTTGGTGTGTTACATGGACGCCTTGGTCGTGACGTCAAGGTGTGATCTGTCAGCTCTGCAGAGCTCAAGCTGATATCACGGTTTACATTTTAAAATGGAAGAGTCTGTGGTGTGAGACAAGGGACTGGTACGTTAGCAGCATGGTGGTCTACTGCACCCACTTCGTAAGTCTCGTTTCTCCTGAATGTCGAGGCTGGAATCTACTGCGGGGTAACTCAGTCTGCACTACACATCTATGTCGCAAACTAAAAACCTTAACATATGCGGCTTCTGAAGCACCTGCACAGAATCAACTAGATGTGTCCTTAGGGTTCAGATGGTGACAAGAGCTGTTACAATACCGAACATGTATTAATCAGCAGAGAGGCCAATGAAGGAATGGGCATAGATTGTGCATTGGCAGTTCTGCCACAACACGGTTAAGGGGATATTGTAGGTAGTGCGAGGGAGCTGACATGTGCAAACCATGGCGAGAAATGGGGGGTTCAACCTTGGCTTGCTCAACTGTACTTGTGGCCTCGGGTGTCATGAAAGCAGTGACAAGAACAGGCAGTAGTTTCTATTTTTTGTCATCCGCTTGACCGCACAGCAGCCAATAGGTGCAAAGGGTGGCACAAGGGGACAACCCTGTGTAGTCACTAGGGGTCAAAGGGCAAGTGTTGCCACTTCAGCACCCCCTGGCATTTTGGCGGGGTAGAGGGGCTTGCTTTTCCAGATTCTCGCACAGTTTCCCTTGAGCAGTGAGTCCCAAATAACATAAAAATAAAACTTAGGCCCTAAACCCAGCAGGTCCTGTCGCAGCAGGGAGCACACTGGAACGCACTCCCACAACCAACTGAGACATAGGCTCATAAAGAGCTGCCGTTCTTCCAAGCCTGAAATGAGATAAACAGATTTAACGCCTATCATGATTACAGAAGATTGGAACTGAAATAACAAGACGAGACCATGTTGTTAAATCGCCGATGCGGCCTCATCTGCCTGCCCGCTGCCCTTCTGGCTGACTGCAGAAAAGGGGCGCGCGGCACGTAATACCGGAGGCGCGTGGCTGATTTTAGACAAAGCGCTATTCTGATAGCATTTACACAGTGCTTACTGCTCTCAACAACACAAGGCGTTAAAGCGCTTTATGGCGAGTACCATTTTAGCTCAGAACCAGGGCCGACTTTTGGCACGGGCGAGCGGGGCCCAGGCCGCCAGCGTAGAGAGCTGCCTGTATTAAGGTCCTGAAGACAGGATAGTCCCAGGTGCAGTTTTTAACTCCCCTCAGCCTGCTTTCTTGCACTGCCTTCTCCTCTCACCCCCTCCTGACACACGCTACTAACCCCACCATCTCCAACAAATAACCTGGCCCCAACGAAAAATGCTAATCTGTGCATAATTCAGTAGAGTGGGGGGGGAGTAAAGATGTGTTAAGAGGCCAGTCACTACTCTTTATGCAATCAGCAGAGGGCTGCCCTGTGTGCACAAAAGGGGCTCCCCCCAACCTTATTTATTCACTAGCAGCGAGGGTTCCAACTTTCTTTCCGTCCAAGGGCGCTACCCTGGCAAAGGCCGACTCTGCTCAGAAGTCAAGGTTAAGGATTATTCCAGTGTTTATTGGTTAATTTGGGGTACTGGGATTAATCATGTCCTGTTAAGGAAACCATTCCATGTATTTACTCCTGTGATTTGGGGTATATTATATTATGGTTTTGTTGGGGGTATCTCTCAGACACTACTTTCGAAAAAAGTCACTATTACTTCAAAAAACATTAATAAAAAGCACATCTGATGACTCTTTGGTTCAGTTTGCTAAAACTACGTTAATACAGCCTGGTTTAAAGTTTCACCCACTAGTAACAGACCTGAATACAGCAACCAGCAACTGAAAAGTGACCAGTTCATCTTTGCAAATGGTCTGTCATTTCACAACACTATCTTGTCGTTCTTTAAGCTTTGATGTTGTTGAGCTAAATATGTTTTGCTGTAGAAATCTGCAAATTGTGCGGTAAACGGTGGCTTATGTGGCAAGTGCAGTAAATCCAAAATTTATGTTGAAAAGGCCTCAGAATTTCATAATGCCAGTGGTCCTACAGAAGAGGGTGCACACCTTGACACGGTGTGTCTATGGGCTTTAAGCAGAAGATGTTAGATCATAAATAAACATCTGTAGTGTTTCTATCCTGGTCAGGAGGTCTAGCAAATGTTTCCAGGTGACCCCAACTTTGGTGAAGATATCCCACCCATTCATGGCAGGCAAGTGCCACATTCTGAAAGGTTTACTTACACAGTGTCCCTATTGCAGCGGGGCCAATATACCTGTGAACTAGGATCATCTGTAAAGAAGGTGTTACTATCTCCTACCACAGGCATGGCCTTCCACTCTCCCTGCGGGAGTATTTCCAGGAGTGTCCCACACCTAGACTGCAGCTGTGTAAGACTAGTGCACATCAATAGAGGACGTGACGATGGATGCAGGAGACTGCTGACATCAGCAAGCCCCAATTGCCATGCCCATGAACTCATGGGACTCTGAAGGACAGACCATTGAAAATGCAACAGGTCTCGCCTTTGGTTAAGTTAAAGCCATTTGCTTTGCTAATGGTATTGTATGGCAAAGCAAATGGCTTTAACTTAATAAAAGGCGAGACCTATTGCATTTTTAATGCTTGTTCTTGTATCCCACCCCGTTTTTATACATACCAAACTAGGAGCAACAATAAAATATTTCACACACTAGCAGGGTATTTTTAACCCAACTCTGTCCACTCCACTCCACTTTTTCACTACACATAGCTTTCACAAAAGTGCTCCTACATAAATATCGCAAGTTGCAGCACGCCTCAGTTTGTAGAGAACTGAGACGGCCCCTATGATGTAGCATGTCACCAAGGGGAAACCCTGGTGAGTGAGGGGACTCAAGAAAGAAAATGTTTTCTTTCTTGCTGATTTTCTAACTCAAACTGAGTGACAATCTCTTTCCTGTTTCGGCTAGGTTCTTTAACCGACACTTCGGGTTTCAAGTTGTGCCAAGTTAGTCATAACACTATAATACAAATACAGGAGCCTCATCAATAAAGCATTTTGGTGACACCAGTCTTTTTTTTTTTTTTTTTTAAAGAAACCTTTATTTGACTTCAAAGAGTTACAGACATGGGCCTACAACCCCTTGGGCCGGCCACTAATTAGCATGAGACGTATCATTCCACCGTTATACAGATTGGTCAATCCGAGGATCCCGTCAGTCCATTAGTACTCCCAATGAAGGCAGAAGCAGTAGTTGAGTGACAATATTAAATACGGTTTCAGTTTTCGATTTAAAACTAATAAACATTACACACAAACAAGGCAATAGGCAGTGTGAATATCAGGACGCGCTCCCCGGGGTAGGAAATCAATGACCTGCGGCAGAGAAGGGAGGGGGGCCTGGGAACCGAGGAAAAATCAAACTGTAACCTACTCATAACCTAACGGATGAGGAATGGTCAGCTAGGGGTGACACCAGTCTTATGACTTTTTTTTGCAGGAGTCAGTCCAAATAAGTCATGCTGCATACCCTGGGTTGATAGCATTCTGTGCAATATTTATTCTTTGTGTGTTCAGCCGCACGTAGCTGATGAAGTTTGTGTTATTTGGCACAATACCTTAACGCTTAGTCACTGTTTCTCTTTTCACATGACCTTAATTTACTTCTCTGTAGATCCCGTCAAAGCAGAGAGAAATGTGGCATGTTCAATCCTATCCTCCATCTTTTTTCTGAGAACTGACCCCCATTGAATCTTATTTAAATCTGAGAGGGAAATGGGGGCCTTATTAGGCAATGTTAGCAAACCATGGGGTGCTAATTCTTCTCTGGCCAGTTTGTGAACAGGGTTTACTTTTGCGACTGATGCACTAATCAGTTGTGTTGCAAAATGTACATCTGCACAAAAATTATGCTGACCTTGCAGTATAGCACAATGGTACCTGTGATGGCACTTGGCTGCTGAAAGTGCATTAGCACAGGGAGAGAGCAGAAATGTGCCAATTCTATGTAGATATGTCGGAGTTCTCCTCTTTCCAGTTCACACAACACAGGGCAGAAACTTTGCTTGTTGCCCTGCAGTGCATTACAAGTCTGAAAATGTGGGCCTATGTTCTGATTGTGAGTCAGTGAAAGTCTGTCATTATCTACTAATGACTAAAAGGGCAAGGATAGGGTGCTAGCAACTGCATTACCAGCAGTTATTTTAGAGGAATTATGGTAGTAAGAGCATGCTGGAAGCCAACCTGAAGGATGCCAGGGTATATGGTGAGTAGTATAGATAATCGAGTACCAGGTCATTATTGTTTTTTTTCCAGCACGTGGTGGAAAGAAGGGATTTCTTATGGAAAGGGCTGAGGGCAGTTAACAGGAATGGACAAGAATAAGGAACAAAAAGAGGGCTATTGGAGGGAGTTATAAATGTTATACAAAATTAAATGGTTCACCCAGGAGTTGTGTGGATCAGTGTTAACCTCGAATCACAAGGCAATGTTTTAGAGAGAGAACGTTCAAACCAGCATTTCCGTATACAATCAAATAAAGAAAGGACTGCCTCAAAAGTGTTTTCTAGAGCGGAATTTTGAAAAACCATTAACGTTTATTACAAATTCAAAAGGGTGCAATTCAAACGTAATAAATGCAGATGAATCAAGTCTCATTTAAATGCATAAAATAATTGCCATGAAGGCCCTCAGGAATAGAACAATGCAGAATATTATGCAAAATCTGTAGTAAACAGTCACAAATGTGCAGTTAAATATATAAGAAATCGGACATCATTCCTAGTAGAGACCAAAGATATCTGGCTCTCTTGCCAATCTATGGGTCTATATAGCCATTTTCTCCATTAGAAATGATTAAAACTGCAAAATCAATCATGGTGTGAGCAAACAATTACATTATAAACAAATCAGCTTACAGAAATATTATATACACTATCACTTTAGCGCTAACCCACTACATGAATATTCATTCGTCCCCTCTGACCTAAGGTCATCTGGAGATTTCTGAAGAAACTAGTTATATACCCAACAGCATACCATTGTGAATCAATGCAGTAGCCCAAATAAGTAAAAGGTCCATGAAAATAGGTAAAAAAGGTAGAGGCCCTCTGAAAAGAGTGTCGTTCATAAATCCACAAATCCACATCTTGGAGCACGTAGTGCCAGGCAGAAATATAAACAGAGAACACACATGATGTATTTTGGACAAGATGGCGTCAAGGCCTAACTGATGCTTTGTTAGCTTAAGCCACAAAAACCCACCTTGATGCATCATAGCAAATTTAGTTCCACTGCAATAGTTCTATATCAATATACACATGTGAGTTCAGGTATAGATTTATTGCTCTGCACACTATTAATAATGTGCATTTACATAATGTAAATGCACAAAATCACTAACAACCTCATGGGAAGTACCCATCATTTTTCACTATGGCCAAAAATGGCAAAAAGTGTAAATAATTTCAGGTAAATTAACATACAATAATCACTGATCAGCTCAAGATAAACGAACAAAGTACCATCAGAATTATTAATAATCAACTCAAGATCAACGCACACTCATTTCAATCAGAAGATTCCTTGGCTTCTCCTAAATCTCTTGAGCTAGTTGATGTAGATGTAGAACACTAGATAGGATATAACAACTAGGTTTTGTGGCAACCCGTTTCCATTTCTTGCAAAATAGTATAATAATGTGGATTCTCTGCTGACTGCTTTGCCTCCACACCTGTAGGCAAGGGCAATTGAGGGATCAGCACATCTATAGCTGGTAGATGCAAGCTGAATCACACAGATATGTGATCATTAGTGAGATTTATTAATCCTTTGTTTGCTTCAGTCCAGGATTGGACATTATACAATGCTTCTGTTCGTCAGTCCAGAGTTTCCTGATTCTTGGTTCCAGGGCGATAGCAGATCTTCGTTTCCTGAACCTGTACAGTTTTAAAGTTGATATATGTTTCTTGATCATCGACTATTAGTTTGAATGCTCTTTTCTCAGTCATTGCCTTTGTTTCCCTGCTTCCTTACTTCAGAGTTCCCAGTGTGCTTCCCCCATCAATCAGTCAGTCAGGCAATATTTTTACAGCGTGGCTTATCACCGTGAGGGTATCCAGGTGCTGAGGTCCAGTGAGCCTTGGTCAAAGAGCCAGGTCTTGAGTCCCTTCCTGAAGTCGTCAAGTAAAGGTGAGGTTGGAAGGTGGAGTGGGAGGTCATTCCAGGACTTGGTGGCGAGGTAGGAGAAAGAACAACCTCCACTGCAGATCGGAGATGTCTGGCAGGTTGGTGGAAGAGCAGGCGGTGGTTGATGTAGGAAGGTCCTGTGTTGTGAAGGGCTTTGTAGGTGTGGTTCAGCAGCTTGAATTGCCATCTCTTCTGGACAAGGAGCCAATGTAGGCTTCTGAGGTGGGGGCGATGTTAGTCCATTTGGGGAGGTTGACGATGACTCTGGCTGCGGTGTTCTGTATGGTCTGAAGTCGTTTGAGCGGTTGGGTGGGGGTTCCGGCATAGAGCACATTTCTGTAGTCCAGTCAGATAGTGATGAGGGCTTGGGTTGCTGTTTTCCTGGTTTTGACGGGGATCCATCTGAAGATGTTTCGAAGCATTTGGATGGTGTGGAAGCAGGAGGAGGATACTAAGTTGACCTTGCACTACATAGAGAGATCGCTGTCTAGGATGAAGCCGAGGTTGCAGGTGTGGTCAGTGGGGGTTGGCGAGGGCCAGAGTGCGGTGAGCCATCGTGTGTCGTCCCATGTAAAGGTATTCCTTCCAAAGATGGGAACATCTGATTTGTCTGTGTTCAGCTTCAGGCAGATGAATCTCATCTAGTCAGAGACATTGGGCATGGCATTCTGGACGTTGGAGTGGTGGTGGCAGGGTCTTCCGTGAGAGAGAGCATTAGTTGGGTGTCATTTGTGTATGAGATGATTTTTAGCCCGTGGGTGTGGACGATGGCAGCCAATGGAGTCATATAAGTATTGAAGAAGGTGAGGCTGAGGGAGGAGCCTTGGGAAATGCTGCAGATGATGCTCTTGGGTTCGGAGATGAAGGGCAGTAGGCGGATTCTCTGTGTGTATCCAGTGAGTAAGGAAGTGATCCACTGGAGGGCGTTTCCCCTGATGCTGATGTTGTTGAGTACGGTGATGAGAGTGTGGTGGGATACGATGTCAAGGCCGCTGACAGGTTGAGGAGGATTAGGGCTGCTGTCTCACCTTGGTCGAGGATGTGTCTGATGTTGTCGGTTGCAGCGATCAAATTGGTCTCGGTGCTGTGGTTGAAGTGGAAGCCAGATTGGGAGACGTCAAATTGGTTGTTTCCTTCCAGGTGATTTGTGAGCTGGAGATTGATGGCTTTCTCCAGGACCTTGGCTGGGAAGGGGAGCAGCAAGATGGGATGGTAATTCTTGAGTTCGCTGAGGTCGGTGGAGTGCTTCTTCAGGTGGGGTTTAACCTCTGCGTGTTTCCATGCGTCAGTGATGGTGACAGTCTCGATGGAGGAGTTTAGGATGTTGTTGAGTGTGCTGATGATTTCCTTCCATCCCAGGTTGAAGGCATGGTGGGGGTAGGGATCTGTCAGTGCTCCATAGTGAATCAAGGTCATGATTGCTGTGGTGCTCAGTGTGGTGAGCGGTTTCCAATTGGTGAGCAGGTGGGTGTGGCTGCGTCAGTATGTTTCAGGAGGTGGCCAAAGTAGGTTTGTTGTGGGCTGAAGTTGCTGTAGATGTCTGTTTTCTTGTTGTGAAAGTAGTCTGCCAGGGAGTTGCAGAGGGCTGGGGAAGGACGGATCCTGTTCTCAGTGACAGACGACCTAGAGAACTCTCTGACAATGCTGAAGAGTTTTTTTTTGTGATTGGCATTTGCCGCAATGCAAATGGTTAGGGCGTCCTTTCTTGGCTTCTTTGAGGCAGTGGTGGTATTTGCTGAGGTGTGATTTGAAGGTGGTGAGGTCTGAGGTGTTCCTGCTGGAGCACCATTGTCTCTCCAGTTGCTTGCATTCACGTATGAGGAGTCGGAGTTCAGAGGTGAAACGGCTGGCATGCTTGCTGGATCTGCTGGTGCTGACCATTTTCACGGAGGCGACTGTGTTAGCGCAGTTGGAGATCCAGTCATGGTAGTTCTGGATAGCTAGCTCAAGGCTGCTGGCAGTGTTGTGTCTGGTGGTGTTGAGGGCCATGGTCCATTGGGTCTCTGTGATTTTGTTCCATCTGCTGTGTGCAGGCATGGGGGTCTTGGTGATGGGTCCTGGTAAGCCTGCGATGGTGAAGTTGAGGATGCTGTAGTCAGTCCAGGTGAGCTCGATGGTGTGGCTGAATTTGAGTCTGTCAGTGGCTGTGAAGATGGGGTCCAGGATGTGTCCTGCGCTGTGTGTGGAGCTGGTTACCAGCTGTGTGTTTCTTATGCTTATCAGGAGGTTGATGGAGTTGGTGTCATTGGGGTCGTCGAGGTGGAAGTAGAGGTCACTGAGGTAAATTTAATGCTTGGTCTTGATTGCCAGGGGCGAGATGAGTTTTGTGATGGCACTGCAGAAGCTGGGGTGGGAGTCCCTTGCGTCGATTCGGATTTGGAAGTTAAGTGTTACATGACTGATGACATGTCATCTTTAGTGGTGTTGCATTGGAGGGTATATTTGTGGATGATGGTCATGCCTCCTCTGTGCTTGTTGGTGGGGTCTCTGTTTATCATCCTGTTGCCATGGGGTGTCGTGGTGACGATGTCAGCCAGGTTTTGGTGGGTAGAAGTGGTGATGGTGTCCCTACTACCTTAGTTGTCAGAGTGATATATTTGTTTGCATCCTGCCAAGTGTTGCCAATATTTTTTTATCCTGTTAGTACACCATTCCTGTCTCTCTCTTTGTCTTTTATGACTTTTTGTTAAGTTCTCAACCCTTGCTGTTACTACTTTGCATGTTCTTGTGTGAGTACAAGGATTTAAGGGCAAAGCTGAAAACTCGGTGGTGTTTCTTATCTACTGTGACTATTGATACCTTTCATTATAACACCATAGGTATCAGCTCTACAGACCATGCCTATGCTAGTTGTTCTCCATGTGGATATTTGCTGTCAGGATCTGTAAAGGCAACTGTGGTTGAGGAACTGTTGGACTTGGCCCTCTCTGCAGGGCCACCCTCTAATGCTTTATCTTCACCCTTCCTGTTTTCTGGCCCAGTTTATGCTGGCTTTACACTTTACTACTGCTAACCCTTTTGAAAATATTGTGTTCTCTCCCAACCACATTGTAAAATCAGCCGACACCTGATTGGCACATTTTATTTTCTTATAACACCCTAGTATATGCTACCATATGTACCCAAGACCTGCTACTAGTGGGCCTGCAGCACTCATTGTGCCATCCACTAAAGTAGCACTTTAAAACATGTCTCAGGCCTGCCATTGTAGCCTGTAGTGCAGTGCTAAACTGCCAATATGGCCTCGCAAAAATAAATATTTTCTATCTCAGAAAAAGGTAAACGGATGGTATATTGTGAAATACACAACCAAAAGCGAGGGAAGGGAAGAAGTACTCATGTGTTAAGACGGCAACCCTCACTCACCCTATGGTGACATGCTTCATCATTGGGTCCCCTCTTCACACTGGGACCGCAAGGTACCCAGTGCGGGCTACAACTCCCCCGTAGGAAAGGAGCGCGAGGTGTTCTTTTGTCATCCAATCTAGGGTTATGAGTGAGGGGCAAAGTGTAAAACAAAACCTAAATAAGTGTGAGTTAAAACTATCTCCTGGTGGGTGAGAATAATCTTTATTAATACCCCCAGTGGATAGGTTAAAATAAGCTAAGTGAAAATAGGGTTATGGAGCTGGTACCACTGACAATCTCCATACCAGTAAAAGTATGGTATTTATTATTTTTTGCACAAGTTGAGCAGATTGACATAGAGAATGGTCCTGAAGAATGCCAAGAACCTTTTGGTCTAAAGAGGTAGAAACATGTTGACCGGATTCCAATAGGGAAATATCCATAACCCTATTTTGACTTAGCTTAATTTGAGGTTTAGCCTTTCTATGATTTGATTCAGTATTGCATTATTCTGTATTCAAAAGCCTTCATGTCAAATACCTTTATAATTTTCAATTAAATTGCAGCTCCATTTGCATTTTACTCATTTCTGTATTTTGCTTTAGAATTTTGAAATAAAGGGGGCGTGGTTTGGACGCCAGAGAAGATGGCGGCTTAGCGCGGCGCTCCTCCCGTGGACAGTAATCACGGAACGTTTTGGGAGTCACGAGCATTGCTGTGCCCGGTGAAAAGCATAAATATGTGGATCGGAAGATCGTACCTTCGTCTGGGCTGACTCTGAGACACCTAGGTGACCCTGAAGACGAGTTCTGATCGGGAGCACTGGAGCCTGATCACAAGCGGTGACGGCGAGCGGCGCCTGCAGTCGTAGGACCCTGCCGAACCCGGCGGCTTGCGTTGGTGATACTACGACCTCCTGGGAATACGGAAGGGACCCTGATGACACACAACACGAGTGAGTGAATCGTATTTCACGTTTGGGGCTGAGTAAGACGGAGTTTGCCACCCCAGTCATGCGGAACGCAGAGAGGTAAAATGGTGGCGGTCCCTGAGTGATTACCGGAGCGTGAGCAGACGGGTTTGTGAGAGGAGGTCGGCGTAAGAGCAGCAACCTTGGATTACGGGAGGGGTAGAATGTTTACTGGCAAGCTGGCACATCACTCCAAACACCCTCACCGTATGGAACACTAACGAGAGCCGCAGGTACACGGAGGCATCAAAATGGCGGCGATAGGGGCTTATGTGGTTTTCTAAGGCTTATGTGAGTTCAGCAGAGTCCGGAGCTGCTGTTGTGAGGTGGGAGATCAGTATAAGACTGCCAACAGTGTGAATGGGAGTAAAGTCTCTTGGGCTCAAAGCGCTACAGATGCTACAGATGGTGCGTAGTTCCACGTGTAAGGAGCTGGAATGAGGCATAGAATTACCTATTCATAAAATGGCGGCAGCAACAGCGGTGATTAGCGGAGTCCTCTAGTATCAATACAAACAGCAACTGTTCATCTGACATTCAATCTTGAATTTGTGCATTTATGCTGCGCATGTAGGAAACTGGAGTGTAAAATGAGCATTGTGGGAGGCAAGCTGTATAATTGATGGAGAGCTGGTAATGCAGGTAACACAATGCGCATCTGTGCTGACAGCGAAGAAGATGTTTGAATATAACTTGGTGGAGCAGAAGCTGGGTTTGGTGTTCGTTGTGTGATGTGAGTCTGCATCTGAGCCTGTCGACATTGCTCTTCCTGCATAGTACGCAAGCCACATGTGGGGCACTCTACGCTCTCAACTTCCTAATCTCCCAATCGCGCTGTTGACAGTGGTGGAAGGGGTCCCGACAGCGGTATCAGTACAGGGGTGAATATCTAGTCGGTGCACAGCTGTGGATCCGAGCAGGAAGCTTCTTGCTGCGAGCTGACTGGGCTTGGATCTGATTGGGCCCTCTTAGAGTTATTGAGCTCGGACTTCAACTCAAGCAGTCTATACGAAAGCGCACAAGATGGGGGACAAAGACACCAAGAATCTAAAAAGACTTAAGGCTGAACCCCCTAACCCGATCTCCCCTGTCAAAGGTAAAAAGGATGTGACAGACACGATGGACATGATACTGAATAGATTGGAAGAGGTTAGGGAGATTGCGAAAGCTACAAAAGAAGAAATTGTGGCTATCCGTAAGGACATCAGAGACACGAATGCCAGACTCACAGAGTCAGAGTCAAGAATCAGTCAGCTGGAGGATTCAGAGGCCGCAACATGTAGCTCACTTAAGTGCCTGCACATCTCCACGGAGAAGATGTCAAGGAAGCTGTCGGAATTGGAGGACAGAAATCGGAGAGGGAACCTAAGGATCTTTGGAATTCCGGAGGGTTCCGAAGAGTCGTACGAGTCCTGTGTCCCATTCCTGGAGGCATGGTTCTCGCAGGCAACCAATCTTAACTTTCGTCACCCACTGGAGTTTGATAGAGCTCACAGAGTTCCAGGCAGGATCACACCAGGTCAAAAAGGCCCACGGCCTATTGTTTGTAAGCCCTTACGTTACCAACACGTGGATCTAATACTGTCATTTGTGCGCAAGAACAACCATGTACTTTGGAAATCTAATAAAGTATACATATCACAGGACTATAGCAAGGAAACTGTTGATACGAGAAAAGCCTTTCTTGCCCTACGTCCAAAGTTGAAATCGCTGGGCCACCAATTCGGCTTTGTTCCGTGTATTACTGGGTCTTCACAGACCCAGTAAAACTAGGGCGAATTCTGGAGGGTGATGAAGAACAACGTATGGAAACCTCGTCGATGGCCTCTGCTTCCTCCTCTAAATAGGTTTCTTAATCTCCGCGGCAGCCTATTGTGCCACTGTTACGTTGGTGGTCATTTAATGATGGGTCCTGACGTATTGTTGATATATTGTTGATATATTGAGGTACTGCTGTACTGTTATTGGTCTGTTATGCCCAGGTAGAAGGACGACGCTCCAGATTTATTTCACTGCTATTAGATATTATGTGTACAATTTGAATGCTAATCACCAGTCTTTAGCTGGTATATGTTAGGAACCCTCAACCACTTGTAGCTATGGAGGGGAGCCTAATGTCTCCTCAAAAAGGGATTTGCGGGAAGGGATAGGTAGGATGCGTCATTGGGGATGGTTCGAGTGTGCTATGTTTATGTTCGCTGGTTGTTACTTAAACAAATGATACTGCTTGACGAACGCATAAGTTATGCACTGTTTTACATGTTTGGTTAACTCCTAAATTGTTAACATGTGTAAGGATTAAGTCCATGGGAGGGATACTATTTTTTCCGTGTCACCATGTCTACTAGTTCATCTCGGGGTGGGGAGAAGGGAGAGGGAGGGTTGGTGGGGGGGGGGTGAAGGGTGGAGGTAAGAGGGGAGTAAGGGAGGGTAAATGTCTGTTTTCTGTATTTATTTCCTTTTGCATGGTTATTGTTTATGTCATGGTCCGCTGCACACCTGGTCCCACGTCATTTTATTGCCAGTGCCTTTGCCGATTGTTCCGCCATGGCCCTGTTACAATGCGTTGCCACATTACCTCAGCTGTCACTTTTCGACCGGTGTCAGTCTCATTTAGTCGGATTCAGGCTAAATACCCCTTTAAGCCTAATACTAATGCTGTGTTTGTGGGGGGATCGTTGGAGAGAATGAAGGGGGTCTACGTATGTATACTCAAGGGTAGGCTGTTAACGCTTCATCATGTTAGATGCTGATTGGTTATGGTATTGTCTACAATTAATACTCCTAGAGGAATAACAGGTTTGAATAATCTGAAAATACTATCTCTTAACGTCAAAGGTCTTAATCAGCCCGTTAAACGCCAGAAAGTGCTGGATTATGTACGTAGGCAAAAAGGCGATATTGTCCTGCTACAGGAATCTAAACTTGATGCTCAGCAGTTTCATAATCTTAGGAATAAATTTTTTGTTGAGGTCGCAGGTTCAGGGGCGATAGGGAAGAAAAATGGGGTCCTGACATTGATTGCAAAAAAATCTAATATAGATTTGCTTTCCTCCACTACTGATACCAAAGGACGGTGGGTGACGACTAAGTTGTTTAAAGACGACACTGAATTCTACGTTACGAATGTGTTGGAGCCGGCCTTGTGGCGTGGTCCTGTCCCCCTCGCTAAGCCGCACGAGGTCCCCTGCACCTCGGGGCTCCTCCATTTTGGATTGTACGTGACTCTGCGCACCAGCCTACGTGACCCCGCTCAACCCGGCCTCGGTCCCAGCGAGGCCCGACATCAAGGCGCCAACCCCTGGCCAGGGGGGTACCACGTGAACACTTCCCCACTCCCGGCGGAGGGCAGTATCGATGGGACCCCCAACCGTCCTCCCACACCTAGGTGCGATCGCCCCACAGCTCTCTGGGGCCTGGCGCCTCTCCTGCTGGGCGTCTGGCCGCTCCCGACCCGGCCTCTCCGCCCCCCGGGCGCAAGGGTCCGGACATCAAAGGGCTCCGGACCTATAACTGGGGTGACCCTGCAACAAGACAGCAGTTGTATCCCGGAGTCAAGAGCCCTGCTGATCGGATCGCGGCTGACCCTACGGAGAAAGACTCATCCTGGAACCACGCTCTGAGCCCTGCTGACGACGTCGCGGCTCCACCGTGCTTAAAGACCTTCACGAACCTTTGGAGCCCTGCTGACGCTGTCGCGGCCCGACCTTGTTGAACTTGCCATCAGAGCCCAGCTGACCTCGTCGCGGGTCGACCGAAGCGGACCTACCACCGGAGCCCTGCTGACTGTGTCGCGGCTCGACCCAAGCGGAACTACCACCCGAGCCCTGCAGACACCGTCGCGGCTCCCCACGTCCGAGCTGCTTTGAGACCAGCACCTGCCGCTCCGGTCCCCGGAGCCACCTTCGGCCTAACGCAAGGTCTGGCGCAGAGCTTCCCCGTACCAGGCTGGTACTAAGACTGTCCCGCTACCCTGTCCCTACCAAGACATTGAGACTCTTTCTGGATCTCTCGATCCCCCTGTAAATATTTCGAATGTGCTACCATTGATAAAGTACCTAGATAAGCAACTGATACGGAGTCCTGTGTGGTGGTGTTACCGGGCCTAGTACGATCATAGGAGAAGGACCTCTCCTAGGAGGCTTCTCAGCGGCGCTCGGCTATAACTTTGCGGTAGGAAGGTGCCCCGGAGCGGTCCTCCCGACTCCCCGGTGGACCCCCCTCCAACATTTGGTGGCCAGCGACGGGATCCGAGCCAGACGCAATCGTACAGGCAAGTAACGCACCCGCTGCCTAACCAGACGGAAAAAGAAAGAGAACCATGAGCAGCCAAGAAACAACCGTGGCCGCAACCTTCCAGCCAGAAAGGCTGGAAGAATACACCCACAAAGAACTGAAACAATTCTGCAAGGACAAAGGGATCCCAACCACAGGATTGGGCACCAAGGAAGAAATGCAGAAAGCCCTGAAAGCTTGGGCAGAATCCGAGGCCACTCCACCCCGAGCCGAAGGGACCTCGGCCCGGGACGAAAACCTGCCGCCGACCATAACCCCGGCAGATGGGGGGCGAAGCATCCCGGAAGCCGGCCTATCCCACGAAGAAATGCGAGAACGGGAGAGGGTCCGGACACACGAATTGGAACTCGCACGACTCCGGCTGGACGGTGAACTCCTGCTGGCGGAGAAAAAATTGGCCTTGGAGCAACTACGGCTGCAGGAGGAAATCGAAGAAAAGAAACGCCATCGAGAACTAGAAGAGAAGCGGCTAACCCTCGAGCACGAGAGGGGCCTCAAGGAACTCGAACTGAAATCCAAAACGGGGGAGACCAGCACCCCCGGATCCCAGGACGCGCTGCCACTGACCGAGCCAAAGGTTCATATCCCCAAGGATGTCGTCAAGGAGTACTATAAAAACGACGACATCCAGCAATGGTTCCGAGCATACGAGGTAGCCATGACCTCCCATCGGGTACCCCGGAAGGATTGGGGTGCCGGCCTATGGGGGAGGTTCCTCAGCGAGGGCCGGGATACCCTGCTGCAACTCCCCGACGCGGTGATGCCATCGTACGACCACATGAAAGAGGCCCTACTCACCCGCTACGGACTATCAGCCGAGATGTACCGGCAGCGCTTCCGGGACTGCAAGAAGCTCCCCGGTACCACATGGGTCGAATACGTGGACTTCTTCAGCAGAGCCTTTGAAGGGTGGATAAGAGGGAGCAAGGTCACCTCGTACAATGAACTGTTCGACCTCATTGTCTGGGAGCACCTCGCCAACAACTGCTTTGTCGAACTAAGGCAACACCTCCTTGACAGCAAGCTGACCGAGCCCCGGAAGCTCGCCGCCGAAGCCGACCGATGGGTCAACACCTGGGTCCCCCGGAACCCCGTGGGGGACTACCAACGGAGTACCACGGGACCTCCTCGCCAGCGGGGCGGAGGAGGGGGGTCCCACCGCAGTCGAGAATTCCCGGCCGGGCCGCCCCGAAGCCCGCCACGAGGCCAAGCCGCCAACCACACGTCCCCGACCCTGGTCCGTAGGGGGACCCCCATCGCCAGGCCTGGACCCCGACCAACAGTGACCTGCTTCGGCTGCCAACAGACAGGCCACTATGCGAGCGACCCGGCCTGCCCCGTGAACCGACGAAACGGGACCGCTGGGCCCCCTCCCCGATAAATGGCTGCCGCAGCCCTGGGGGAAGGAGAGGAAGAGGAGGAAAACCGCGACGACGGGTCCCCCGAGTGGGAACCGGCTGCCATGTCACTCGTATGCCTGGGCTCCCGAGAAATGGTGCCCCGAGCCTCCATCCCGAGCAACACCCAGAAGTACCAGCAGTGGGTCACCATCAATGGACAACGGGCCGAAGCCCTCCGGGACACTGGGGCCAGTGTGACCGCTGTCCGCTGCCACCTGGTGACCCCCGAACAGATCCTGCCGCATGTCCTGTGCCCTGTCCGGACCGCGGACAACACCGAAAGCATGTGCCGGATGGCCCGGATCCCCTTCGAGTGGGGAGGAGTTTCAGGCACCCTAAAAGTAACTGTCCGCGACAACGCCCCAGTGGACTGCCTCCTGGGGAACGACCTGGAGAGCTCCCCCTGGGCCCAGATGGAGCGCCGAGAGCACCTGGGGATGCTAGGGCTGCCCGAGTGGGCCTGCGCCACCACCCGGTCCATGACCGCCCAACCAACCGCTGCAGCGGCCCCCGACGAGCCTGCGGGTCGAGAGCTGCCACCCTCCTCCGGCACGGAGGAGCCTGACGATGAGGCCGGGCCATCCGAACTTTCCCCCGACGAGGCCGCCTCCCTCAGCGAGATCCCCGAGCTGGCCCAGTGGCGCCACGACGGGGGCCCCACCCGCGAACAATTCCAACAAGAACAGAAGGCCTGCCCGTCCCTCGAGGGGGCCCGACAGCAAGCGGCCGCCCAGGCCTCGGGGGACCCCACGGGAACCCACTGGATCTATTGGGACAATGACTTATTGTATAGCGAGCAGAAAGTCGCCGAACTAGGAGCCGGCCGTGTGTTGTTGGTTCCCCTCCGATTCCGAGAGTTCCTCCTGAACCTGGCGCATGACGTGCCCCTCGCCGGACACCTCGGGCGAGACAAAACCTACAGCCGCTTAGTGACCCATTTTTATTGGCCCTGAATGCGGAGGGACGTGGACCACCACTGCCGGTCCTGCCAGACCTGCCAGGCTAGCGGGAAGACTGGGGGTCGAGTCAAGGCCCCCCTCCAACCATTTCCAGCCGTCCACACCTTGTTCGAACGAGTAGGGATCGACATCGTGGGGCCCCTCGACCCCCGAACCGCCCTGGGCCACCGCTTCATCCTGGTACTGGTCGACCACGCCACCCAATACCCCTAGGCCATCCCACTCCGCACTGTGACAGCTCCAGTGGTGGGCCGGGCCCTGATGGGCATCTTCTCCAGGGTGGGGTTCCCCTGAGAAGTGGTGAGCGACAGGGGTACGAACTTCATTTCAAAATACATGAGGTCCCTCTGGCAACAATGTGGGGTCACCTACAAATTCACCACCCCTTACCACCCCCAGGGGAACGGACTGGTCGAGCGGTTCAACAGAACCTTGAAGGGGATGATCAAGGGCCTGGAAGAGCCCCTGAGGAGGAGATGGGACGTCCTGCTGCCATGCCTCCTGTTCGCCTATCGAGAGGTTCCACAGAAATCCCTGGGCTTCAGCCCCTTCGAACTGTTATATGGGCACCCCGTCCGAGGGCCCCGCAGCCTGGTCAAGGAGGGCTGGGAGGCGAACGTCCAAGATGCCCCCCCCCCCGAGGTCTACAGGTACCTCTTGGCCCTGCGGAACCAGACTCGGAAGTTCCGGGCCCTGGCAGAAGCCAACCTCGAAGCCAGCCAAGAAGACATGAAACGCTGGTATGACGAAAATGCCTCGACCATCGAGTTCGAGCCGGGCCAGCAAGTCTGGGTCATGTCGCCCGTGGACCCCTGCGCCCTGCAGGACAAGTGGACCGGGCCCTTCAAGGTGGTTGAGAGAAAGAGCCCCGTCACCTACTTGGTCGACATGGAGTCCCCAAGGAACCCCCTCCGGGTCCTACACGCCAACCGGCTCAAGCCCCACTTTGCCCGAACCGAACTAAGCCTGCTGCTGGCTACCGACGATGGGGACGGAAGCGACTCCGAGCCCCTACCCGACCTCCTGGGGTCATCGGACCAAGACAGCTCCTTGGAGGGCGTCCACCTCTCCACCACCCTGACCCCAGAACAGCGCCATGACTGCCGGCAGCTGCTGCAACCCTTCGCTGCCCTCTTCTCTCTCACGCCCGGGGTGACCCCCTGGTGCGTCCACGACGTGGATACCGGGGACAGCCCCCCTGTGCGACACCGCGCCTACAGAGTGCCCGACCGAGTCCGAGCCTGCATACAGACCGAGGTCTCCAAGATGCTCGCCCTTGGAGTCATCGAGCCATCCGACAGCCCGTGGGCCAGCCCTGTGGTCTTGGTGCCGAAGGCCGCCGCCCCCGGCACCCCCCCGGAACTCAGATTTTGTGTGGACTACAGGGGCCTAAACGCAGTCACCAAGACCGATGCCCACCCCCTGCCACGGGCAGACGAGCTGATCGACCGCTTAGGGGACGCCCGCTACCTAAGCACCTTTGATCTCACTGCTGGGTACTGGCTGATCAGGCTCACCCCCGGCGCCCAGGAACGATCCGCTTTTTCCACCCCCGATGGGCACTACCACTTTCGGGTGATGCCCTTCGGTATGAAGAACGCCCCAGCGACCTTCCAGAGGCTGGTGAACAAGGTCCTGGCCGGGCTAGAAGCTTTCAGCGCGGCCTACCTAGACGACATTGCAGTCTTCAGCAACCACTGGGCCGCGCACCTAGGACACCTCAGAGAAGTCCTGGCCGCTCTCCAAAGGGCCGGGCTCACGATTAAGGCCAGCAAGTGCCAGATCGGTCAAGCATCAGTGACCTATCTGGGCCATCAGGTGGGAGTGGCCAGGTGGCGCCCCTCCAGTTGAAGGTCGATGCCATTCAGGCGTGGGAGCCCCCCGCAACCCAAACAGCTGTCCGGGCCTTCTTAGGCCTCACAGGCTACTACCGGCGATTTATCAAGGATTATAGCAGTATTGTGGGGCCCCTCACGGAGCTCACTTCCAAAAAGCAGCCCAAGGCGGTGCACTGGACGCCCCGCTGTCAGACCGCTTTTGAAGCCCTCAAGGCGGCAATGTGCGCTGCCCCGGTGCTACAGGCCCCTGACTACAGCAAGGAATTTGTGGTTCAGAACGATGTCTCGGAGTACGGGGTTGGGGCGGTCCTCTCCCAGATGGACACCGAGGGCCTCGACCGACCTGTGGCCTTCATCCGCCGCCGACTGCTGCCCCGAGAACAGAGGTGGAGCACCATCGAGCGGGAGGCCTTCGCCGTGGTATGGGCTCTCAAAAAGCTCCGGCCCTACCTTTTCGGCACCCACTTCAGAGTCCAAACGGACCACCGGCCCCTGCGGTGGCTAATGCAGATGCGGGGCGAGAACCCCAAGCTGTTGCGATGGTCCATCTCGCTGCAAGCGATGGACTTCACCGTGGAGCACCGGCCCGGCAACGACCACGCCAATGCTGACAGCCTGTCCAGATTCTTCCGCCTCGGCGAGGAGAACCCCCAAGGAGATGGGTGACTCTCCCTGCCTTCAGCTGGGGGGGACGCGTGTTGGAGCCGGCCTTGTGGCGTGGTACTGTTCACCCTCGCTAAGCCGCACGAGGTCCCCTGCACCTCGGGGCTCCTCCATTTTGGATTGTACGTGACTCTGCGCACCAGCCTACGTGACCCCGCTCAACCCGGCCTCGGTCCCAGCGAGGCCCGACATCAAGGCGCCAACCCCTGGCCAGGGGGATACCACGTGAACACTTCCCCACTCCCGGCGGAGGGCAGTATCGATGGGACCCCCAACCGTCCTCCCACACCTAGGTGCGATCGCCCCACAGCTCTCTGGGGCCTGGCGCCTCTCCTGCTGGGCGTCTGGTCGCTCCCGACCCGGCCTCTCCGCCCCCCGGGCGCAAGGGTCCGGACATCAAAGGGCTCCGGACCTATATCTGGGGCGACCCTGCAACAAGACAGCAGTTGTATCCCGGAGTCAAGAGCCCTGCTGATCGGATCGCGGCTGACCCTACGGAGAAAGACTCATCCTGGAACCACACTATGAGCCCTGCTGACGACGTCGCGACTCCACCGTGCTTAAAGACCTTCACGAACCTTTGGGGCCCTGCTGACGCTGTCGCGGCCCGACCTTATTGAACTTGCCATCAGAGCCCAGCTGACCTCGTCGCGGCTCGACCGAAGCGGACCTACCACCGGAGCCCTGCTGACACCGTCGCGGCTCCCCACGTCCGAGCTGCTTTGAGACCAGCACCTGCCGCTCCGGTCCCCGGAGCCACCTTCTGCCTAACGCAAGGTCTGGCGCAGAGCTTCCCCGTACCAGGCTGGTACTAAGACTGTCCCGCTACCCTGTTCCTACCAAGACATTGAGACTCTTTCTGGATCTCTCGATCCCCCTGTAAATATTTCGAATGTGCTACCATTGATAAAGTACCTAGATAAGCAACTGATACGGAGTCCTGTGTGGTGGTGTTACCGGGCCTAGTACGATCATAGGAGAAGGACCTCTCCTAGTAGGCTTCTCAGCGGCGCTCGGCTATAACTTTGCGGTAGGAAGGTGCCCCGGAGCGGTCCTCCCGACTCCCCGGTGGTCCCCCCTCCAACAGAATGTATATGCTCCTAATACATGTGATCTGACATTCTGGTCCGATCTGACCAAGCAATTAGAAACTATCCCCGACTCAGCCATACACATCCTTGCGGGGGACTTCAATTTACCATTTTATCCCATATTAGATAGAGACTCCAGATGTTCCTTCCGGTGTAATAAATCTCATAAGGGCCTTGACTAACCTGTGTACCCGATTTCAGTTAGTAGATACATGGAGGTTGCAGAACCCCGATGGTATGGATTATACCTTTTACTCTCCTCCACATGATTCATTCTCCAGGATTGATTATTTATTTATTACCAAAAATGGAATACCCAGAATAGAAGAATCATCCATAGAACCCAGGGTTTTATCCGACCACTCATGCATCTCCCTGTCCATATCCAACGTCAAATCGTCCACCCGACAATCACTCTGGAGATTTAATGAGGAGGTCCTCGAAAAGGAACAACATAGAGTAATGTTAGAGACCGCGATTAAAGAATATTTAGGGCATAATATTAGGGGAGATACTACAGACCTGATCCGATGGGAGGCACTGAAGAGTACGATACGAGGAGTCGTAATTAAAATAAAATCGGCTATAAACAAGAACCACAATAAAGCACTGGAGACGTTGGAGGTTGAAATTGCGGGGTTAGAGAAGAAACACTTGTTAGATAGGAAGGAAGAAACTCTGAATAAAGTAGCCAATAAAAAATACGAGTATAACAAAATAGTGAGTGAAAGAGCAGGGATCTGGCTAAATAGGAGGTAACAATTCAAATTATGTGAATCTAACAAGGCAGGGAAGAGCCTAGCTGCATACCTCAAATTCAAAATACAGAAAAATATGATAAATTCCATCAAGGATCAGGGAGGGGCTACGCATTCGGATCCGATCAAGGTAGCGGAGGTATTCAAACATTTCTATGAACAGCTTTATGCCAAAAATACAGAAGTTGTCGAGGCAAAAATTGCTGGCTATTTAGATGAGTGTAATCTTCCATTCCTTTCTACTATGGAGCGGGATGAACTTAATGGCCCCATCACGCTTCAAGAAGTTGAGTTAGTCATTAAATCATTAAAGTGCGGTAAGGCACCCGGACCGGATGGGTTCACAGCCAGATTTTATAAGAGTTTCTCCTCACTCATATCACAACCGCTATTGCACCTATTTCAAGAAATTAGCACTATAGGTGAAGTGAAGGGTACGCTATCTGAGGCCATCATTGCGGTACTGCCAAAGGAGGGGAAAGATCCAACGCTTCCAAAGAATTACAGACCTATCTCGCTTATAAACCTTGACTGTAAACTCCTAGCCACGATTTTGGCTAATCGACTTCAAATGGTCCTGCCCAAACTGATACACGCCTCTCAGGCGGGCTTTTTAAAACATAGATTGTCAAGTGATAATACCAGAATACTAGCTCATGTACTCGAAAAAGCAAAATTGTTATCTACCCCCACTGTCGCAATTACGCTTGACGCCGAAAAGGCTTTCGACAGAGTCGACTGGAACTATCTGAATGCGGTCTTAAATAAATTCAACTTGGGTCAATCTTTCACGAAGATGGTGATGTCTCTATATTCCTGTCCCACTGCTAGAGTTAGAGCTGGAGGTTCGCTCTCCTCCGCGTTTCAGTTGCACCAAGGTACCAGACAGGGGTGTCCACTCTCACCTTCACTGTTCCTATTGGCCATTGAGCCATTTCTGTACCACTTAAGAGCTAATGAGCGTATTGCTGGAATTCCATTTGGTGATTGTATTATAAAGCTGACCGCTTATGCGGATGATGTCCTAATCGTATCAGAAAAGGCGGAGGAGGCTATATCGGCCCTCATGACTACCATCGACGAATTCTCCAGGGTATCAGGATACAAGTTGAATAAAGATAAAACAGAGGTTAAAATGTTGAACAACTTGGGCAACAGGGAGGTTATGGGGAACTCTGGCCTGACGTGGCGACCAGGCTGCTTTAAATACTTAGGGTTGGAATTTGATAAGGATCTAATCACAACACTGGGGGTTAATGAGGGCCTGGTCTTGAAGAAAATATCTAAATTGCTAGAGGGATGGTCACCGAAATTCCTCTCATGGTGGGGCAGGGCGGAAACTCTGAAGATGATGGTGACTCCACTGGTGAACTACCTGGCGAGTATGCTACCGATGACATTTTCGGAGGCCTTCCTAACAAAGGTGGGGAGGCTGTTTGGCGAGTTCCTGTGGCAGGGGAAGAAGCCTAGGATATCAATGAAGAAGCTTCAGTTACCAAAGGGTAAAGGAGGCCTGGGTCTTCCTAGCTTCAGGAGCTATCAGACGGCGTTTCTCTGCAAACAAGGGGCACAGTGGTTGACTGAGGGTGCGGACTATACTCCGCTGTGGATCGGCATCGAAAAATCCCTAATTGGTGATGCCCCTCTAATGGCACTGCTCTCGATGGACCTTTCCCACCTGCCTCATTCCAGATACATTTTATTAAACACCCGAAGAGCAATGTTGAGACTTGATCAAACTCATAAAGTAGGGTTGCTATGGAAGAAGTCTACCATGGTATCCTTATGGTATAACCCATCACTTAAGATGGAAGGGAAGCCCATACAGTGGAGGAGTTGGTCCAGGAAAGAAATTAACCTAGTGCGAGATTTATTTGATGGGGGGCACCCGTTGCCGTTCTCTTCGCTTCAGACAGATCACAATCTGTCACCAATGGACTTCTATGACTTCTTGAAACTCAAAGTTATTTTGTCTACTCGCTCCCTCAGCACGGACGACCCTTGGCTTAAGACCCAGGCTCCGCGCTTTCTGAAATCCGGTCATTTTGTTTCCAAAATTTACAAATTGCTCCTTCCTGCACCGAGCAAGGCACATAAGAAAAATGAAGTTAAGTGGGAATCTGAACCCAACTCTACCGGTATAGTATTTGACTGGGGTCTGATACATCCCGCTGCCCTAACGAATAAGATCTCATCGATTTTAGCCCAAACCAAGTACATGCTCATTAATAGGACATACTGGACGCCAGAAAAACTTCATAAACTTCACTTGAGGGACAGCCCGCTATGCTGGAACTGTGGTTTAGAGGTGGGAGATTTAGCGCATATGTTATTTGGTTGCTCTGTGCTGGGACCGTTCTGGGGGAAAGTGTTTGATTGCATAGATCATATTCTTAGGCTCAAGTCTAAAAGAGAATTAGTCTACGTTCTATTGGGAGTGTTGGATCAGGACCTTCATAATGACAATGATCGTCAGTTGTTAGATGTCTTGCTTACTCTAGCTTGCAAGGTGGTGCTGTGTAAATGGAAGAGCGCATCTGAGGTATCATTCAGGGTCTGGCAGGAATGGCTCTCGTTCTTAAGAGGAGCGGATAATCCAGCTTTGCACGCCTCCCCATGGCGTGCTCCTCACAAGAGGCTATGGAAGGCCCTAGACAGATCTGCATTTTCATTTGACCCACCCTGAATGGAAGATAAGGAAATAGAAGAAAGGGCTACACACACTTGAAATAAGACACTGGCAATAAGGGCGCCCAATAACCATAGCGCAATTGGACATTGGTGTGCTGTACGTGGTATCATGACATATTTTAGTCTTTTAGTCTTTTTACTTTCATTTAACTTCACAGGGTATAGCTAGTCCATGAGTTAGTCAATGTTCCCTGATGTGAGGCTCTGATTTACTGAGCAGTTCTAAGGATTTTATTGTTCTGTCTGTGAAGAGTTTGTATTCATATATGTCCGTAATGGGTGTGAACCATCTACAGACTCACCAATCTCAGGTACTAGCTGCTTGTTTATAACGGGATTTCATGTGTCATTTATTGTATGCCTTGTCTCTTTTCTATGCTTTTTCAATAAAAAGGATTTGAAATAAAAAAAAAGAATTTTGAAATAAACCTTCATGTTTTTTCCCCAATATATCTGATCTCAAACTCCTTTTTTGAATCAGACCTTTCTTATTGATTATATTTTGAAATTATTTTTTAAATCTCATATTTGAGACACATTACCTCATAGATTTTGAGGTTAATACAATCCCCGATCCCCGCAATTTGGGCCCACAACTGTTATGCAGACTTTCCAGGGGACTGCATGTCCACACAACTATCACATGGCCCTAAATCTTTCCGGTACTAAAGTGTCTCAAGAGAAAACACACTAAACGTACTTCTGCAAGTATTTAGTTATCTGGGGTGGAATAACAGCCAGGTTTAAGTCTTATACCACCCCTAGCTCATCCTGTGTGAAACCTAATTCATAGGTAGCAAATCACTCATAAAGACAGAAAGGAATATTAGGTTTTGTAGACAATTTTTGCTGAAAGGTAGAAGCCTTATTGCTGTATCAACTTCAATGATGGTGCAGCCTGAAATAGTCTGCAGAATAGGATGCAATGTCATATAGAAACTATGTTCTGAGGTGATACTGCCAACCCAGTCAGCACCTTGACAAAAACCTGGAAAGAAGGTCTTAAGACACAGCTAACATCTTGGGCGCTCCACCCAGTTTTCCCCAGTAAGAGAAGTGAAGAAACTCTGTTTAGTTAGTTCACTGGAAATTCAGCAATAAGCATCCTAACAAGCTCGAACCAACTTGCCCAGTCTGGAGAAGGGAAATGCCCAAGAAAATGTTTTCCTCGATCATTTGAGCTGTACAAACGTCAAACCCCTAGAACTCAACAGGTCACATGAAAAGAACCTAGATTTCAAGTAGCAGGGAAGTGACTGAGTATCAGACTCAAATATGCAGGGTGTATGTCCCTGAATTGGTCCTCACCTAGGGAAAGGAGATGATGCCAATGTGTAAAGAAGATATCAAAACAGTATTCCCTAGTGCACTCATAGCAAGGGCTTTTCCTTTCAAGTGTGTTCAGACATGCTTAACAATGCCAGAATAGAGTCAAGGGACAGTCCACTGTAGGGTCCTCACTATGAGTTGGCGGGACTTTATTTTGGAGGTGCAGGGGGCTGGAATTTGTATTACTGGCCAGTATCTCTACACCAAAGTTTGTACATTAATAGTTTGTTCCCCGAAATGGGGAATACCTGCTTGGACCTGGGCTACTGGGTGCTTTATTGGGCAGTTTTGCCTGATTTTTGTGAAAAAAGCCAGCATTTTGCACCTACCCTGAACTGCCAGAAAGTGTAAGCAGGTGTCTTGGTGGGAAGTGGAGGGCACAGTACCAGAGCAGGCTTGGGCCAGGCCAGGGGAACATTCTCTGCTACACCCAGACTCCTGAAAAGAGCAGGCAAATGCTGGGCAATTCAGTTCCAGAATTTTTGGAATATAATAGTTCCTGGCTCGAATACACTTGGAATTATGACTTGGGATATTTCACCCAGTTATCACACTTGTAAAAATGGCGTAGGAGTACAAGAATAACTGCCCAAAGTTAGAGGATGAACATAGTGCCGACAAATAACACTGCTGCACAGCCAAGTGGCAACTAAGCCATTTATCATGCCCTATGGTGAAAATGCATTTGTGCTGGCACCATACTATCCTATTTTTTGGCCTGCATTCCTGTTGAGCAATGGCACTGTGCACAATACTGAGTCTGATTGTGCAATACGCCTCAACGGAGGGCATGCCTGTACAAAGTGGCATGCAGCATCTGTAGAGAATCCTGCAGTAAGCTCTGTCTCTCTGGGAGCAATGTCAAAACTGACCATCTCATGCAAACAGACGAACTTTGTCAGCAGAGATCATGTGTCTTGTCTTCTGTCAAATAATGATAATCCCTAAGCCCACAGGTCCATCAACTATCCAAATCAGCTGAGATACAGGAACTGGAAAGCATAGAAGGAAATTGTTAGAACTGGGATTCCTGGTTGGCTGAGGTATGAACCCAGCCCAGGCAGGAACCACCATTCTAATCATGGTAAGCTAGATACTCAATAAGATAACCTGGGCTCATCGTCTGGTAGCTTGGTGCAAAGCAGTCAGGCTTATCTACAAAGGAAATTTGTAAAGAATTTAAGCAACACACACACAGTAACAAAACGAATGCACCACAAAAGACTCATGTTTAGAAAAATAGAGAATAGCTACCTGAGCAAAATAAGTGACAAAAATCTAATCACTAGAAGTCATGATATGAATTTTTAAAGATTCAATAAAAAAATAGTGCTTAGAAGTCACTAGTGGTCAAAAGGCTACGAGGGGCTGTTGTAAATCCAAAGGTCAGTCTGACCTCGATGGAGGGCACACCGTCTACGGGACTCACACAGGGCCCACTGAGAAAGTACCTTTGATGGATCAAAGTGTTGATACTGTGGGCTCGATGCGTCGATCTTTTCCATGCAGTCAGGTTGCTGTGTTATTGTCTACTTCACTGAAGTGAAGGTAATGCATTGTAGTCGAGCTGAGCAAATCATCATTGTTGAGCCATGCAGTCTGTGGATCGGCTGCCGTCGGGCAGCCACTGCGCCATTGTCAAAGGGCTATGCGGTAGAACTTTTCACGCAGTCAATGCAGTGTATTGGTTTTTGATGAAAACAGCTGCCTCTGAACCCGCTTCTTAGAGCCAGAGCTTGGAGTGGGTGCCTTAGGCAGGGTTAGGACTTACAGAATGAATGAGAATAAGAGAATGAGAAAGACTTTATCGAGTGCATACTCCTGCCTGGGGGCATCTTGGCCCTACAAAAGACATGACGGTACAGATTCTGGAGTCCTAATGGGTAGTAATACTAAATATGAGAGCATACCTCCTATTGCTGTGCAAAAACCCACGTTTTCAGAGACTTTCTGAAAACTGAAAGTGAGGGAGCTGTTTTGAGTTCCAAGGGCAGGCCATTCTACAGTAGGGCGTTGGTCCTAAAAAAACATTTTCCACCCCAGGTTGTCCTTCTTAAAGAGGGAACTGCTAGATTCTTAGCTAAGCCTGACCGGATAGTCCTACCTGTCGAGAATGCTCTGTCCGGGCCGCTAGTTGCAGCAGGAGCGGAGTTGTGCAATGCTAAAACGACGTGTAGGGAAGGAAGGAGCGCTTCGCGTTCTAGTTCATGCGAGCGTCTCCTTCGCGACCGTGGTCATTCACCTGCTTCTGGGTCCCGTGGCACTGTTGGTTCCTGTTTCCGAGCATCGTGTGCTCGTCGGATTCTCCACATCTGCTTGCAGCACTGTGGGAATCCTTCCTGCATAAAGAAAAAGAAAAGAAAATGGAAAAGCATTGCGTAGTCAAGGCGGAAACACGCTTGCGCTTTAGATGATGAAATAGTAGTTACAGAGAATATATCTGGAAATACTTATCTGATGGGGTCTCCATGGTTGAAATGAACATCTGTATTCCTCATTGTTGTAGGCTGTGCTGAAGAATAGCAGTCAGTACATTAGATTCCTGAAAATTTAAGGAAATAAAAAATACGTTAGCCAGCACATTTTTGCATTTTTATTTTTATGTATTGCTTACTCAAAATTTTCCTATGGGTTTATGACTAGGCTAACATTTTAGGGCTAAATTTATTTTTCTATGTTCCTTTTGATGGTAAGCACATTACATAGTATCTCTACATTGCATACAAAGGGATGGGGTACACATTGTGATATTTTCTGTTTGATGTTTCCCATGAAACAATTACTCATTGATTCCTGAAACACTTTTTTGGGATGCTATTGGAAGAGGGTAAAGCCTCAGGTAGAGAATATTGACCTATTTGTTAGATAGTGTTTTCAAACTTGTTTCTCTATCTTACGCAAAGTCTTACTCGAATGCCTTGTTTACAGGGTCACGTACCTGCCCAGTGACGAAACTTGCCGATCCGGGTCATACCAAAGAACCTTCTTCTTTTTGTTCCTTCCCTTGTTTCCCCTTGTACACTGGTTCGCTTTGACTTCGTTGGGGGGACTAGGTGATAGCAGGAAGTGGAGATATACTCTTCAGTCTCTTGCCTCTCGTTCCTGTGGAAACCTCAGGTGAGCCTTGATAGAACGTGAAGCCCATTTTGACCTTCCACCTGAACGAAATGGAGGAGCATCAAATTACACTCGCCAATCTGGCAGACATGATAGGAAATTTACAAAAGGAGACACAAGCACTCACATTAGGAGTAGATATGGTACAAAGAGATACTATACAAACCAAACCACCTCCACAGGGCCAGCACAGGGGGGCCACAGGGGATGCTTTTTCTCCCTAGTCCACCTCCTCCATCTCAGGAAATCACATTATACAGGTCACTACCCCCCTTTCATACCTTTAGCCCCTCCCGAAAGGTTTATG
This sequence comes from Triturus cristatus, assembly GCF_964204655.1. Lineage (NCBI taxonomy): Eukaryota > Metazoa > Chordata > Amphibia > Caudata > Salamandridae > Triturus > Triturus cristatus. The sequence continues at coordinate 1,103,795,338 of NC_140592.1, read as the reverse complement.
GGAGATCCCTCACGATTCGTCTCCTTCATTAACCAATGCCAGTTACACTTCATTTGTAAGGCAGCAAAGCAAGCAAAGGATGCGTTTGTGCTTTCATATCTGGGGGGCGTGGCAGCGACTTGGTCCCTACCATTGGTTGATCGTAATGATCCTCCCCTTTATGACTATAATGCCTTTAAAGTAGCGTTAAAGAAATGTTTCGACAGACATTCCTTTATCCAGTCTGTTGATTCAGAACTGTTAAATCTTAAACAGGGGAGCAAAGATTTGATGACATATATTGCAGAGTTCAATCACTTAGTGGCAGAGGCTGGATGGCCTATGGCTAAATGTAATGCCTTGTTTTATAAGGGACTCAAGGATGAACTGAAAGATCTTTTGGCTCAAGTGGTGGATCCTCCAGACACCTGTAGCACTCCCATAGATCTGATGGTGAAACTGGACCACAGACTATACGAAAGGAAGAAGGAAAGAGGTTGTGCTGACACACAGCTTGTTTTCTATAAAGAGAAAAGAACTGAAGTAGAAAAACCAATGTCAGAAGCAAAACCTATGCAGATAGGCAGCATTAGTGGTCCCATTAGTGATAAAAAAAGACAGCGTTGACGTGACATGAAATTGGGTTTGTATTGTGGGAAGTTGGGGCATTCCCTGAAAAATTGTCCTGTTAAACCAAAACGACATAAGGAATCGGGAAACTATTAAACCGGAAGTCTAAGGGGACAAGAGCTTAGGGTGGGTCAGGGTTGATAGCCACCCAACATATCCCTCAGAACGACTCACAACTGACTACCTCCCATTTTTTTGTTGTGTCATGTTTACTTTGGGAGAACCAGTCCATTAAAGTACAAATCATGTTGGATTCTGGTACCGCAGGAAATTTCATGGACCTGCAATGGTCCGGGTACATGAAGATGCCTATTGAACAAAAAGGTGCTCCAGAAGAAGCTAAGACAATTGATGGCAGTATTATCAAGTCCGGTCCAGTTACACATACTACTGGTACCTTGACACTTCGGATTGATGACTCACATACTGAAATCATTTCTTTTGATTTAATTCAGTCCCCACAATTCCTGGCCATTTTGGGCATGCCTTGGTTAACTCAGCACAATCCTTTGGTAGATTGGAGAAAGAAGTCATCAGTCTTTCATTCCGCTTTTTGCGATGACCATTGTATAGGCAAAAAACTGAGACAAACTAAAATAGTCAGAGCATGTGAAAACAAGGGGCCCGAACTCCCTTCTTTCTATAATGATTTGGCGGAAGTGTTCGACAAACAACAGGCCACTGTTCTTCCTCCACACAGACCATACGGCTGTAGGACTGATTTATTTCCTGGAGCTCAGATACCGTGCAGCCGTATTTATGCTCTTACTGAAAGAGAATATATATCTCAGGGAATATCTAGATGAGAAGCTACACATTACGTTCATCCGCCCCGCTAGATCTCCTGCCTCTTCTCCTCTTTTTTTTATCCCAAAGCAGGAAGGGGGTCTTCGGTGTTGCAATGACTACAGAGCACTGAATGAGAACACACTAAAGAACAGGTATCCATTGCCCTTGATTCCATCTCTATTGGATCAAGTAAAAAAGGCTAAGATCTTTACCAAGCTAGATTTATGAGGGGCATATCACCTGCTACGAGTTCAGCAGGGGGAGGAATGGAAAACTGCCTTTCGTACCAAATTTGGCCTGTATGAGTACTTAGTAATGCCCTTCAGCCTATGCAATGCTCAAGCAGCATTCCAATTTTTCATAAATGAAGTTCTGAGAGAAATGTTGGACATATGTCATAGCTAACATTGATTATATTTTGGTTTACTCATCTTTGATAGCAGAGCATGAAATCCATGTACGGGCAGTACTGATGAAACTTAAGGAAAATCATTTGTTTGTAAAACTGGAGAAATGCGAATTTCACACACAGCAAGTGGCCTTTTTAGGGTTTATCTTATCTCCGGACGGAGTGGGTATGGATCCCCACAAAGTTTCAGCAATCACACAATGGCGATTGGGTGGTCTTTTTCACAGACGTTATCAACGGAAGCCCAAACCGGTTGGAGGCACTGTTGGGGCGTGTAATGTTGAGTTGCTAGTTGCAGCATTTCCAGGTTAGGTTTCAGAGCGGGGCATCTTTCTGTTTAGCATTATAAGGACGGGAGAAAATGCGCCTCCTACTAGGGCCCTCATTACGAGTCCTTTCTGGGAAGGTGATTATTATCGCTCCTATTAACATCCAATACCAGGGGTTTCAGAAATTAAAAGGTGCAAAAATGAATGCCTATTACAAGGTGGACCTTTAAAATGGGGCATAACATGCGAATTGTGGTGCTTTACTCATCAAAATCTGTATGTGCCTGTATTTACTGAGCATTTCCCCGGGGTAAAATTTGGAAAGTGTACCTGCTGAAATGTACCTGGTGAAAACTGTGAGGCGCATGTTCACAACCACAAAACTTGTAATTCTTATCCATGTGCAAACAGTAATTTTCTTAGGGACCTACAAAGAATGGGCCAATCATAATGAGGAACTAGATGGGGAAATTAGCATCGAAAGTGGCTGGGAATTGGGTGCTTTCTGCTGCAACGTTGAAAGCTCACTTTTGCCAGCTGCATGGACCCTATACAGAAACACATTTAACATGGTGTGAAGAGGTCTAGAGGTGATATGGTGAAGGTCAATGAAGTGCCTGTCTGAATGAATACTGTCCAGTGTGACCAAACCAAGGGAGCGTAATTGTAGAGTTTCTCTCTCTTCCTGCTTCACTCCCAGCCTGGGGTGATTGATTAGAGCTTGAAGCAGCCACGGGGATTACAGACAGTCCAGCTTGGCTTGGAGGGTTTATACCATAGGTGTTCATGCCTCTGTGCCTATTGCACAATATATGAGTGCTGATTGATGACAAACCGTTGTTAGGAGTGATCTAGAATGTACATTATGTTTTCAATTGCTACAAGAGGTGTATATATGGTGATGGAAAATATCAGCATTGTACAAAATGTCTGCGTGCATAAATAGTATAATTCTGTATCAGGTGCCATGAAGCTGCCCTGGCCCTATGGGAGAGTCAAGATTTCCCACTTAAATCAAGGTATCTTGTTGGCCCACAATAACTTTGTCATTAAAGTCCTCACAATTTGTAAAAAAATGTTGTGTTAGGAGCAAAGGCATGTTGAGGAGCATGTACAGTAATTTCGGTGCTATGACCATTTTCATATGGGTGACAGGGCTCCCAAGCAATAGGCAAAGCACCACCCGTTGATTCACCTTTTTTCTATATTTAATCTAGAGCAAGCCCATAGTTTTCATTAAAGACAGATGATACATCATGGATTATCCATACACCTGGGTATTTAATAGAGGCGCTGCACCAGCAGAGAGGATATTCTAATTGACGTCCAGGGTTGCACCTTATGAGAGAGAATATCAAAGATTTGTTCCAATTAATCCAAAATCCGCAAAGGTATCCTACCAGAATAATTCCCTGAATAAGAAGTGCTGTGTTATATACGGGTACTTTGATGAATAAAACCATATTTTCAGCATACAGTGATATCAAAATACCCATGCTCCCTGAAAAACAGCCCTCTGTTCAAGAGGTCCTGCCACAGCTTTAAAGATAATGGTTCAATCTCTAGGGCGAATAGAATTGGTTTCAGCGGACAGCACTGTTGTGAACCTCTGGCAAGTAAGACAGACAGCTGACCATTCAACTGGATTGGGGCTGTGGAGCTGGTGCTGACTAGTTTGATTCAGTCCAACAACGATCTAGGGAACCCCATTCTTGCCAATAACAGAAATAGATATTCTCATTCCAGCAAGCTCAATGCTTAGAACACGTCGAGCAAGACAGCCGCAGCATGCATGCAACTCAGGGGTCAACTGGTGCAGCAGCGTAAAAATGGTATCTTAGAATAAGTGCTCTTGATCTGCTAGTTAAAAAACCTGATTAATTAGGCAACACTATTTTAGGAAGTAGCCTATTGGCTAGTAGCTTAGTGCCAATGACAGCAGCTGTTAACATTCACATTGATCTGGTGGTTTGCCAGGCTTGAGCAGTTTGATCAGACCTGCCTATCTCAGAGAGGTGGAGAGGGTGCACAACCTACGTGCCTCCTTAAACAAATCTAGCAATCACAGTACCGGGAGATGTGTACATCTTTCCAGAATTTGTGTGGAATTCCATCACTACCCAGAGCTCAGCTGTCTGGTAAGCTTTGAATTACTTCAAATATCTTTATAGTTGAAAACAGCTGATGTAGAAATTGGTTCATCATCCAACAATCATACTAAAGGTGATGCAAGAAATGCTTGCACATAGCCCAACCGCTGGCAATCACTTGGAGTAGCATTAAAACCCTTCAGGTGTTCACCCACTATGGGACTCTAGTCAGAAGCCTGCTTTATGCAAATCAGTACTGACTATGCTACTCATGGGACCAATTCATCCCAAACTGCCAGGTGAGGCCCACTCCAGAAGGGGAATACAAGCAACCCCAGACCAATTTCAGCCCTGTTAGGCCTTGTCAGTGAGGTCTAGATTTGATCCTATAGCACAGTGAGCAAGATACCCACATCTGGGCATACCCTTGGCCACTTAGAGAGATACATAAATCATACAAATGGTAATAGAAGGAATGCTGGGTAAATAGTCTTACCACAGGCATTCACTTGTGGTAGCATTCCATCGCACTGTGCTACTCTAGACAAAGGCCCGCCTTAAGCAAATCAGTTCTGACCCTGCATTTTAGAATGCCAAATATCTATTAGATTGTGGGAAGTAATAATCTCAGTTAGTCGGACTGTTGCTGCCGGGGAGTGGTGACCCGCAAGATGTGATATATCATGCATGCTATCGGACACAACATTAAAGCCCTCCCCAAAAATATATTTGAGGTGAAAGCTGTTCCACACCTCTTGAAAAAAGAGTGAGTCGCATGGTCACGTCTGTTGGGTCCATATATTGGTAATGTGTTTTCCTTGAAGTACCCACTGAATTATAAGGTATCGACCATGGTCATCTGATAATGAACCGTGTGGTCGAAAGCACTCACCCTTCCTGATAAGAATAGACACTCCTCTTCCTAAAGAGGAGTATGATGCTTTATATTTATGTGCACACCAGGATGTTATCAAATTGTCTAAAAAGTGATAGGCATGTGAGTTTCTTGTAATCGGGCGATTCTGACGTATTTATGCAGATATACCAGTGTCATAAAGTCACATTAGTTTAAACTTTACATTTTTTCTTGAATGCTGACATTTGACACACTTTTTGCTTGTGTGCTTGTATGGACAATGTTTCATGAAATATCTTTGCTTACATTTACACATCTTTGTAGGCACATTATCAGAGCCTTGAACATTCTGTACGAAAGCTAAAGTTCACTGCAGAAAATGATTTTGTTTATTATTGTTTGCTCGGCAACAGCTTTGTCAGGTTAGAATCAATAATGGCAGCCTGACTGGGACTTCAACATGGCAACATGGGTGATGTTTATTATATAAATGACATCCCTTCTTTGTTTAGTTAGCGGAGCATTTTGCTGCCACTGCTGAGGTCGCCACATGCTGGAATTCCAGCCCAGCTGTTTCCTGTTTACTGCCTTGCAAGGGGTGGTTCCCAGCTCTCCACCAAGACGGGCTCCCTGATGACACTTACCCACAGGTATTGGAGGAGTTAGATCAACCTACAGGGATTCTGGCAGATATACCTACCCTAGGGACATTAGGATAGGGTGCGCTAGGTAGGAGCATAAATATCACCATTCTTATATGCAAGCATAAATTCCATGTAACAGCACAATGGTTAAATTGTTCATCTTCTTCTCTACTCTCGGGCTATTGATTACTCTCTCTTGTTTCCTTCTATTGATTATTACAGCATATGTATTTTACACAAGAATCATAATGCTTCATTAAATATTGAAATGCCACATTGTGTATTTCTTGTGTAGCACTTAGGGTGTGATGGGTTACCAAACAAAAGGGTTCTAGATCTGTTTCCACGATTTCCTTGGGGAGTCCTAGTTATCATGTTCTGAGGTTGCACATTCACCTGTTACCTTACCAGGTTAGGGGTACAGATGCTGCACTGTGAGCTAGCCAGGACCTAGGCCAAGATATCCTGAATGTGTGCGTGGGCTCAGTTTCGCACAGTTTTGATGTTTATGTTATCCAACAAACGCACAGTTTTACTGAGAAAGTATGAACCGTATATACCAGGACTAGCACGATTTGTGTCAGCTGTTCAAACCTCTCACATTCCAGGTCATAAACATTAACATTCTGACCAAGATAACTGAGTGGGGCAATATACCTGCATGCAATGCATCAATGACGCATAGGTGGTATACCTGGATTCACATGACATAAACATCCCCTGAAACATTCACCCCCCTCCCACACTAGCTCGCTAAATTCCGTCAGTGGCCACATTAGCCCTAACCACCTCCCCCAACCCTCACAAACAACTACCCCAACATCTCAACAAGAAACATGATGAACATGAAGCAGAAACCATTCATGTGGGAAACCACGTTTGACTGCCAACACACTTCCTAGAGTGAAGATGGTTGGGGGAAGTATTGATTCTGATACAGAGATGATAGAAGAACTAGTTCATAACACTACTTACCTGTGGAACCACAGTATACTGAGGCAGTGTAGCATATGAATGTCAGGCACAGCAACTCACCATTGCAGTGTGCAATTGCAGTCAAAGTGCAGCTAGAACCCATCAATCTGATCCGATGCTGGCCCACCAACCTGAGCAGTAGTCAGATCTTTATATCAAGGAAAAGGATAGCAGGCAGTGAGGGTATGGGGTACATAATCACTGAGCATACCACGCTGCTTTGCTCAAGATTAAAAGATTTTTGTGATTGTCCTCACTTTTGTGATGAGGAGGTCATTGATGTCTTGGTGTACCCAGGCTCCATTGATTCCATTTTACAGAGAAAAGTCATTGCCTGCCTAGACTTATTTAAGACCCGGATTTGGCCTTTCATGGTAATCTTGAGATGGGCTGGATAGAGCATTGTATATTGTAGGCCCGCTAGTTGCAGTTTCTTTTTCATTGGTAGAAGGTCCCAGTAGGCTTCCTGACCTATTATAGTCAAATCCAGGTAGAAGGCAATGGAATCACCCTCATTCCTAGAGACTCCCTTTCCCTGCCTGGCTGTACAGCAATGTCACAGTATCTGAAATAGAGAAGGCAGGCAAAGATGGGAGGGCCAGGAGCTCCAGGAGGCAGCATGGGTGACAATGATAGATATGTTCCTCCAACAATAAGAAGGCGACAGAAGCTGTCTGTACTAAAAAGTGTGGTGAGCATCTTCTGAATGTACTACTCAAGTTTACCTGTTTGTGGAATCTGGCATGCCCACAATGCTCAGCTTTATTCTGCTTGATCTAGCCTTCAGATCCTCAATAGCAGCTATGGTGATGTTACTACATTTTTCATGTTGAGCAGTTTCTTGTTGCCATTGGTGGCAGAGTCTTCAGCATCGAAATTCTCTGTTCAATTGCCTCTATGCATTCTTGGGGTTTATCTAGCCTAGTTATCATATGGTCTATGCAGGAGGACAGGCTATCTGTTTTGTCAACTATAGATAGCAAACGTCTCTGCATCTCATGTTGGATCTATCTGCAGCTATTAGTACTGTCTCCCCATCACTTCTTACTTCCTGTCTGTCACAGTGAGGGATTAAAGATAAGACAGTGAGTCTTTTATGATCTTTTCTGTCAGAGGGATCACAGATAGTAATGTGTGGAAGGTTTGTTTCAAAACCTTTCTCCTTGCCATGCTGGGTCAATCTTTATGTATCCTCTCTGGCTAAGTTAATGCATACTTTTGGGTTTCGGGAGTTATTGTATGCAGATGACACTCAAATCATTGTTACTATCATGTTGGATGGACAATCGATAGCCAGCAACTTCAACAACTGCTTGATGGTGATCTGTGCTTGGATGAAGGCTAATTACTTAAAGTTAAATGCTGGCAAGACAGAGGTCCACATAATCGCCTGCCATACCTTTGTATGGAATACCAACTGGTGGCCAGAGGTGTTGGGCCCTCCTCCTTCTCCTGTCAATTCTCCTAAAACCCTTGGAGTGATCTTTAACCATCAACTTTCTTTTGACCTACAGGTCAATTGTACAATTTCCTCATATGTGAGCATCATTAGATCCTTGAGGAAAATATTTGCTTACATGCAGATCTCAGTTTGTAAAACAGTAGTCTTGGTCCTGTTCTCATCATGGCTTGACTACTGTAATACACTGCATCTCAACATCAATAAAACCTCCTTAATAAATCTTCAAGTCCAAAATGCAACGGCACGGCTTATTCTTGATATTCCCAAACACAATTGCATGAGAGAAAAACTCTGAAAGCTGCACGGGCTTCCGGTAAGAATTATAATTGTTTTCAAGTCTTTTGCATTGCTCATAAAGCCCTCTATAATTGACGCCCAATGTTAATTAGATTCAAGTTTTATTGGGCCAGATGCAGTGGTAGATCTTTCTCTGTTGCCACAGCTAAATTGTGGAATTCCCTGCCCCCTCATATGGCAGAAATTCTTCTGATGTTTAGAAAACGGCTTAAACTTGGCTCTTTGCTCTGTAGAGGATTTAGGATTTTACGGGGCTTCTATCTTCCTTTTTGGGAATCTTGGTTCCAGCAGGCTTTTTAGCACCTTGACGCCCGTTTGAGTATCTGTTGCGCGTTAAAAGTTATTTTTCATTTTATTTAATCTCTAGCAGAAGCATCGTGACCTCTGGGTCCATGAATCTAGAAGGGCAGGTGGAGCTGAAGTCTGCTCGTTCTCTGTCATCCTATCTAATCGTCAAGTGTCAAATGTAAGCTTTGCTTTCTTGTGTTCTAGCTTGCTCATGTCTTTTAAGTATGTATGAGTCTCATGCCATAGTCACTGCCTCTTGACTTCTGTGGAGTGCAGCAAGGGACAAACAGTGCCCATGCAGGTTAGGCAGCCATCGGGCCCAGTTGCCACTGCAGCAGGAGTGGGGTAGGCTTACCAACTTTTGGCAGGTATTATTTTGCAGTTACCGATTACTGGCAGGCGTCAGCAGCAGCAGTCCACTCAACCCTGCACAAACCTTGGGGGTGAACTGTGTCACATTCTTCTCCACTGCCCAGAACAGGCCTGGCCATGGCACATCTGATCAACTGCTGTGTTCGCCACCACGGGTACAACATTACCCCCTTTGTAGCACCCATTGAGACCCCGATCCTATTGCTGTGCCAGAGCGCAGTATATTTCAGTGCAACAATCAGGATTTTGTAGGATACATTTCCCTGGTCCACGGAACGTCACTCAGGTGCAACCATCTTGAAGCCAGGCACTCTGGTGCCCTCCTCCTTGGTACCCTCCCCTGCCAACTCACAGCCACCATGGTGACGAATGGCAAGCCTGGGTGGCACTATACACCTGACACCTCTATTTGTATATGGTTTCAAGGTTCTAAGAGATCTGGCTACAGTTGCTTCTTCACGAAAGCTTCCAGAGTCTTGTGGCAGTGTGTCCACAAAGAAAACCCCACATCAACCTAATGGATGTTCTACCTCACAGACCGTGCCTAATCCTATAGACTGCAGCTTCAGATTATAGTGCATCATCACTGAATTAGGAAGGGTGTGGCAAGCATCTCTCAGCGTTCCCAAAGGAAACCTCAGAGTGTGTGTTAAGCAATGGAGCCACCATTGCATGTGTCCAGTCCCTAGACGTTCCCTCATTTGATCCCATTCTGGCTCATGGGAAACATATCATTTGTTTGCATCCATTTCATTGTCATGTCGTTTGCTTGAAGGCATTTTGTTGTGAACTACAATTTTATCATAGATCATCCCATCGCATTTCATTGTAAGTAATACAATGCAAAACTACAAAAGTAATATTTTATTAATAAAAGTTTGAGGCTAAGTAATAAATCGTTAAAGATAAGGGCTTAAGGTAAGAGTAAGAGGCAATGTGAAAGTGGCAGTGCATAAACAGGTGAGGGTAAGGGGTTAATGGAACAGGGTCATCAGGAAGGGGTTAAGAGGAAGGATATAACCATAGGGATTAGTGTAAGGTGGGTAGGGTATTGGTATTGAAGTAAGGGGGTTATGGTATGGGAATAAGAGAAAGGAACTAAGGGGGTTACAGGACTAGGAGATTTGGGGGAAGAATAAGAGATTAGGATATAAGGAAGTAGCAGCTGTCTGAAGCTCAACTCGGACAGAAGTCCTCGTCCTCGGACCCACCCCTCAGCTTGGGACAACACCTGGTGGCCCACTGGCCTCGGTAACCCCCCCACCACCACAGACCACGCCCAGAACCTCGGCATCATACTCGACTACTCCCTCACCATAACCTGCCAGATCAACTCCATTGCCTCCACCTGCTTCAGCACCCTCCGTATCCTTCGCAAGACCTTCAAGTGGATCCCCCCCGAAGTCAGAAAGACCATCACCCACGCACTCATAACAAGCAGACTATACTACGGAAATCATCAATGAGCTCCCGGTCAACATCAGACGCTCCCCTACTCTGCACACCTCCAGGAAGAGCCTCAAGACCTGGCTTTTCGACTGACTTGCAGCTGCACCCCCCATGCCTTGAAACCCTCACGGTGAGTAGCACCTGATAGATTTATTTATTGAAGTAAGGGTAAATGTTCATGGTATACAGTAAAAAGGTAGAGTGACGTGAGTAAAGCTTTAAAGATACGATGGTAAGGGGCTTAGGGTGGTGGATAAGGAGGTAAGGCATTAAGGGTATGGGGTTAGGTTAAGTGTTAGGGGTTAAGGATTAGGAAAGAGGGTTTAGGGGTTAGGGTCAGGGTTAAGGGTTGGGAATAAGGGAGGAAGGGGGCAAAGGAATTAGGTTATAAAAGTAAGAAGATATGGGTCAGGTTACAGGGTTAATAGTAAAGACTAGTGGTAAGAGATTACATTTTTTTTATTTATTTACTTAACAGTTTGATATCATGCCAGTAAAGCAATACAAACATTTCATATCTAAACATTTTCTAAAAATGAGAATACAACCTGATTCTTAAAACCTTCATTCAATGGACATGCATTGTTTTTCTATATACATATACTGCCGGGATTAATCTTCAATAAGACACTTTCTCTTACCAGTTGTGCAAAATACAATTATTTGAGTTCTGAATACAATTATAACAAGGAATGAGTGATGCAATATGTGATGTCATAAGCATCGCATTGCAGGGGCGTATGTTATAGTTAGCTCAAGTAACTCTATCTGCTGAATTTCACTGGTTTTGTACAGGTGAAAAATTGAGCCTGACTATACTTTGGGTTTATCAGTAAATTTCTAAGGATTTTTAAAATTATATTGCCTACTATAGTGTCCCTGTAACCTTTGTTTTTTCAGTGAATTTCTATGGTTCTTTTAAATTCTTTTTCCTAACTATAACGTCCTTGTAAGCTTTGAGTTTATCAGTAAATTTCCAAGGATTTTTAAAATTCTATTTCCTAACTATAACGTCCTTGTAACCTTTGTTTTTTTCAGTGAATTTCACCGTTTTTAAAATTGTATTTCCTATATGTAAACTGTTGAGGCGTAATTTCTGTGAAATGCAGAATCGGGGCAGAATGAATCCTACTCTGCGTATTTATACAAGAAGAGGCCACTGGAAATGACTCCAGTGACCTTGTGTGTGTGTGTGTAACTTTGACAATGTGATTATTGCTTGAGCGTCAACAGATAACTTCACAAGGTGGAACTGCAGAGGAAACACAATTGGATGATTTGTACTTTACAGAAGTAAGTGTTTCTTTGTTTGATGGAGATGTGATCGTATTCAAGATCCCATTTCCAAAATCGCCGGAAAACGCGCTCGAGGGGCCTTCTAGTAAGCTGTCCATCGTCCTGGGAAAAGGGTGGGAAGATGTTGCATACCGCAAATGTATATGGGGCGGGACCAATCAGGCGGGGCTTCTAGGCACGTTTACATACTTCTAGTTTTAAAAGTTTAGAATATGATGTCTAGTCATAGCAGCAGATGACAAGAAAGAACCCCTTTGTTACAGATACTACGTGAGATATTGCGCTCAAGAAAAGCAAAGATGCAAAACCTCCATCACGGATTACAAATAACTTTTCAGTGGAAATTTAGAGAAAAGACACTTGCTTTGCCTTGGCCATGCATACAAAGTAAGCCCGGGTGTAAAACTCCTCTCTGTCCCATGGAGAAGGCGTAGTTACCATTAAACTCCCTACTCTGTAAAGGAGCAGAGGTTTTTTTTGGTCCGAGCGCCCGATATGTCATTTTGCATGCATGGGAATGACTTGCCGGGCGCTCACGCTCGTCCATGAGATGTTCACGGGCAAATGTGGGCGCCACGAGATTTGCTGGCTGGTCGCATGCTCCCACGAGATTCAGGTGTGCCAGCGACTTCTGGATCTCTTAACACCAGGATCTACCATGGCTGCAATCTGGGGAAGATTTTCTCCTCGAGAAAACATAAAAATCTTCCCAAAATGACGATGTGGAGTTAAAAACCGCCTCAAATTGACATTTGGCAGTGTTTTTTTTGTGCGAGGAGTCTTTTTTTAAAACTTTTTTTCCACGTTTCCTGCAGCAGGCTCCTCCCAGTGCTTTTTCCATCTCCTGGTTATTTTTCATTCGGATTTTTGAACTGGAAGGATCACTCTTTGTGTCTGCTACCTATCCCATTGGATTTAAGGACTTTTTGTATTTGAGATTTCACAAGTAAGTTGAAAAACTGGCATTGTTTGTTTGATTGGGCCCACGCACCTGCATTTGTACTTTTCATGGATTTTTTAAATTTATTGTGGTGGGTGGCCTGTTGTTTCAGTAGGGGCCTAGTGATCACTGATTTCTTTGCATTTTATTTTTCTTCTATTGTAAAGGAAAATGTTTCACAGTTTACTACATGTTCTCCATGTTTTTTTTAATACATTTGGAATATTGATTTAATTCACAATGTGGCTTAGTCTACTGATTGGCCTTCCAGCCAGTAAGCCCAGTGCTAGTCATGGGTGCATGAAACAACTGTTTCTGTGGTGTCTACAGCATTTAGGCCATGGATGGATTTGGATTGAAATACAAAATGTGTTTCTTTGTGGTATTTCATGTTTTTTTTCATGCAAACAGTGAATAAGACTAGTTGGGGGTAATGGCTTTGAAGGATCTGTGTAATTATAAACATTTTTTTAGCTCTGTTAACTTTCGTTTTTCCCATTGCTGAATTAATGCTGTTTTCTCTGTTTTACTATGCCTCTGTTGTATGGCCACTGTGTGTGTGTGTGTGTTTGTGCCATAGGCCACAATTTGCCTTTGTTCCAGATGCCATGTGGTCACTGGCATGGGGCCATTTTGCATAGTCAGTGCACTATCCATAGGCCTGCTTGTGCTGTTTGTTTTACATGCCTCCTGCCTCTTGTTATGACTTGTGAGTGACCATGTGGCTGGCGGCCATTTTGTTTAGGCAGCCAGTGTGCTTTTGCCATAGGCCTACATGCGTTCTTTGTTCTAGGCCTCCAGCTTCTTCTTGTGACCATGTGGCTGGCGGCCATTTTGTTTATCCAGCCAGTGTGCTTTTGCTATGGGCCTGCATGTCTTCTTTGTTGTGGCCTTGCTTTCTTGCTGGTTGTTGTTGTTATGACCATGACCATGTGGCTGGTGGCTATTTTGTATTTACCACTAGTCAGCCAGTATGCTTCACCCATAGGCCTGCATGTATTCTCTTGTGATCATTTGTTCATACCCTGGCCATTTTTGATGTAGGCTAGGCAGCCAATGTGCTTTCCCTATAGGCGTGCATGTCTTCCCTTTGTTCCCAATAAATGCCTTCCTGCTCAGTGCTGTTGTTGATGACAATGTGGCCCTGGCTGGCAGCCATTTTGTGCATCCAACGAAATTCGGCCCTTTGCCTCAGGCTGCATGGATGGTTGAGCAATGAGATAGCAGTTTAATAACTTATTAATATATCTTTGAGGATAACTTCACTTATGTTAATTTTTTTTTATTATTATTTTATTATTTTTTTATTACTTGGTAAATTATATCTTTTTATTTTTTCACATTTTTTTCATTGTTTTGTATACTCTTTAAAAAAAAATCTTGTACATACCATTTTTCACTACATCTGGTATCAACATTGCGGACAAAGCGGGAATTACGCTGTTTCAAAACAGCACCAGCAAAAGAACTAATGCTCAGTTCAGCACGCAAGTCTTAACGACTTGCTTTTAGGGGGGCGCATTGGTTGAATGGTGTTGGATTTAAAGTCCAACACCTTCTCTACTGATGCACATACTAGAGTTGGAATAGTAAATTAAACAATTCCAACATGCTGATCAAATGTGTCCAAAAGACGCGTGCGTTCAAAAGACGGCGTTTAGAATGCATGCATCCTAAACGCATGCAGAATACCGTCATACATTCAATTAGAGGCCCACTGCTCTTTGGCACAAGTCCTGAGAGGCAACCTTCAAGGTCAGATCCTGAGGGCAGTGCTGTTGGCTCACAGCAGCCAAAACCAACTACAAGAACACCATCAACAACAAGACCAAGAGTATTAGCCCCAAAATCTGCAACTGAATGATTTCTATTGGCAGGGCTTAAGTCCAGTGCAGAGGCAAAAGAGGTCAAGGAAAGTGGATCACCAGCAATGAAGATTGAGCGAATGGTCCAGGCCTACCTGAATGATGCAAAAGAGGTCTACCTTGATCAAAACCCATTTGTGTGTGGGTATGGCAAGGGCGCCAATGGCCATTGTTCAGCAGTCAGGCAATAAACTATCTAGCTTTACTTGTAGCCAGTGTCTCCGCTGCACATGTTTTCAGTGCTGCTGGTGCCGTTGTCACAGTGAGAAGGACCTGTCTCTCGCCCCAAAATGTGGCGTGATTAACTATGATCAAAATGACTCAACACTTTATTCCACTGGATTACACCATACCTGAAGTACCACTGGAGGAAGATGACGGAGACTTAGTACATGGAAGTAGTGTGGTAGATGACCTACCTCTGGGCGAACCACCAGAGTTTGAAGATAAGCTCTACTTCACTGACTACTAGGCCTGGGCCAACAACAACCATAGAACTTTCTCTCTCAGTCTGTGGTCTATCGCATATCTGCTTTCTTTTTCTTTGATGCACAAAAAGATATATCTAGGGAACATTATTTACTTTATTATTTGTGTGTGTCTGGTTGACCAATTCATCCCCACTGTATTACTCTTAGACACATTTTATTGCCGGAGGGGAGTTGCAACTGTGTGCTGTGAAGAAGTCCCAACTCACCCTCCCAAACCCATTTCCCTCAAGCCAGACATTGGACAGAGAATGCACACAAATGTGTGCCTGCCTCCAACCCTGGGCCATGGCTATCTATCCTTTCCTACCCTAGAGGGACTGCCCCACATGTGACATTATAATTCGATTTACACTGTCAATTCTCTGAATCTTGAACAAATGGATCTGCATTCTGCAATGTACCACCACAAATCGATCACAATGAGCACACCAGAAGAGCAGGCAAATGCTGGCATGCATTGCACGTTGAGTGATTGTTGTTAGTTGTGATGTGAACTTGTTGTGATGTGTCATCATCATGTGATGATTCATCTGGTGGCAGGCAGTGTGAGACTAGGGGTTTGTTTGTTACACTTAATGTGTCAGTGATGATTCACAGTGTTGGTGGCCTACCAATGGCTGATGAATAAATTTCCCCTGAATGTTTTTCTTCCTTCTCCTTTGAGAGATAGCGAGATTCCTTCACCGGGTCCACTCCACACTCCACATTGCTTTGTTTTATTGTTTTCTGCTTTATACTCCTCAAACAGTCAGACCAGACCAGTCCCTAGGATAATGCAAAGTTTGCAAACACAAATCTGGTCTGCACAAAAAGTGACTCAATCTGCACCTTCTTGTTGTTGAACAACAACATTGTACTACTACAGGCCGATCTATTGCATATTGAGTCGGTACTCGGGACACAGTTGGTACGAAGTTAGACACCATACTCTGAGTCGGACTCAGGAAGATCAGAAATGATGGAATGACTCAGAGCGTGGGCGTGACTACTTCAAGAACTGCCACCAGAAGAAGATGAAAGTTTTCAAATTCACTGAAACCAAACGATTTAGATGATGACTTAGAAGTGGTCTAAAGGTAAACAACAGACCCACACAGGTCTGCGTAGTGGTGGTGACAGACAGCGGTGCAATTATTTTTTTACTTGATTGGAAAAATGCTATGTTACTGGGTAACTGTGTGCTCAGTGCTGTCTGGCTCAAATTCGAAGCTAAGTGGTGGTTGGGTGGGGGGCCTGTTGTTGAAGGTAACTGCCAGAAACAGACATTTAGTCATGCTGCCTCTGAGTCTTCTTGTTGCATTCCTTATGTAGTTAAACTTTTCTAATTGATTCTTCAATATCATTTTTTGCTTTTTCAATCTACAGGCCCTTTACCCTGCACCATACTGGAAGAACAATCTAACGTACTCACACTTACCTTACCAAACCGCATCCGCATCTGCCAGGCACCCAAGATTGATGGACAGTTCAAGAGGAATGCAGATGCAACTCCCAATTTGGCAATACAGTATAATTTTTTTCCCTTTAATCATTAGAACTGTGTGTGTTGTTTATGTTTGTTTACTTGACTTTTACAGATATTTTAATTTTATTTCCAGCTTTTAGAGCTCAGTGCAACAGAACATAACGTAACTTGGGGCAGACGGACAATTTGATTTGGTTTACCTGGACTAGTACTCATCATCATGCATGCATTTCCTTTTCATCCCATAACAGATTTATGATGGTTGGCTACCAAGATGAATGTTATCCTTGTGTAGTGTTTGTTTTTGTCTAACCTTTCCCTCAAAACCTCCTTCCCATCCATTCATCGAACCCCTAACCCTCTTCTCCCGGGCTTTGTGATTTATTGAGGTGTGAGTAAAATAAATTTACACCATTAATTTATCACACACTTGGTGGAGTGGATGTGGTGAAAGCAACACAAACTCAAGGCAGGGCAAAGATCTTCTTCAGCTCTAAGTATAGCCCACACTGGTAATATTTTTAATTTTTTTTTATATATATATTAGATTGTCCACCCATGCACAGTATTCAATATTTCATTTTTTTTCAGAAGAACTAAATTCATAATTGTCAGCATCATCATCCTTCCGGCACTAAAGGTTACGCTTGTCTACTTCATTGTTCGAGTCGACTTCATTTTGCAACTTTTACTAGCTCACCATTCTGATTATTTTACTTTTTATTGTTATTGCTTATCATATTTTCTCATTTGGCTCTCTTCTTCTTGTGTGCTAGTAGTACTCTAGTCTCCCTTTTGGTGACTATCTAATTGTTTGTGTAAAGCATGCTTATTAAACGGCATTAACTCAATTTTTATTTCAATTTAATTAGTTCCCTGCAATGAATATTCCTCACTAAACAGATTGAGTTAGGCTAGGAGGGAGTGGAACCTCACTTCTGGATCTGGTGCTTTCACTAGTTTTCTACTAGTGCGGTAGCATGCTGCTACTGTCTATTACCACCACCATGGCACCTTGGGAAACCATGCAGCCATCGCTTCGCCTAATCACAGGTAAGAGAAGAACTGTAGGGGATTTATTGTTGAGCTGCAGTAATCTATATACAATGCAAATTCATGCGCCCACACCCACCCTGAGTCCTTAGGGGTTAATATAGTTGCAGACTGCAGAGACTAGAATGGGAGAGAGTAGTAGGACAAGTGAGAGTACCACATAACTATTTGTTGGTGTTACACTATCATCAGATTTTAAAAACTGGCTGCGGGCCTGCCACAAAGGAAGCAGTGCGAAGTAAAAGAGTAACTCCCAAAAAAGATTTAAATCATATGTACAACTATAAAAAATGTATTTCCCTAACAAATATAAACTAGAAAACCCACAACACCTGGCCTTCCCCACTCCCTAACCCCAACCAGTGTCCAAAGTAAGTTAGAAGAAAATAAGTCCACAAACGGAATTGTCCATAAATAATAAGCAGAAAACTCCAAGATGGCCCCAACTCCCACAGTCCCACTCTCTCCCCAACAAGTCCCACCCACAAAACAAAAGATTAAAAAAGGGGCCAGAGAGGCCTAGCGACAGGCTTCGAGCTTCCTCTCCAACCGGTCGAAACGCTTCTCTATCCTGGCTTCCAGGCACACCACACTCTAGAGCATGCAGTGCTGAAAGGCTCTATAGATTGTATAGGAGGGAACAGCAGTGGTTGAATGGTGTCAGGTGGCTGCCTGACCACGGCGTTGTACTACCGGATGCACTAGGGCCTAGCTGAGGCCCGGGGCAGGGAAGGCTGCAGCTCTTGCCGCCTCCTCCTCTTCGGCCGCCAGCCGCTGGTATTCAGCCCTGATGGCCTCCAGTTAGCTTTCTTTGGCGGGTCCTGCCTGCTACCTCCTGCCTGTTGGGTTGTGAGGATTATGGATTGGCAGGAGTAGTTATATCGAGAAAGAAAAAAGACAAATTGTAACCAATACTCTTCGCAAAACAGTAGCACATAAAATTATATAGTGGCACAGTAGCACTAGCAGTACATAACATTTTCTGGTATCCTGGATTCCTCGGCCCATTCGATTTTGATGTGATTAGAGTTTCAGGCATTAAGCACTATGGAGTATACAAGTACTCTTCTTCACTCTTTTGCTTAGCTAAATAAATATAGGCATGCCAGCTCAGCTTGTGCCCTAGACAGACATACTTGTGTTGCGTTACTTTACTAATGTCTGCAGGTAGGGCATCTGTACTATACAATTATCTCTTTTCCTATCAGGGCCATGCTCTGTTAAATGCTTCAATTTCACCCTGACTACAACAAGGCAGATGAATAGTTACTAATATATGAATTATATATGTCACTTGAGGTCCTGCTATTGTAACCATGAAGCCGATAGGCCACCCATGGCTGTCACTGGTGAAATGTCATGGGCAGGGACTCGGAGGGAGGTGATTAGTGATGATGGGTGGGTACATAATATATGTTGTGCTTGAAAACTACTGTGAGTCAAGGGAGTAGTCTGAAATATAACCTCAAACCTTTGAATCAAAAATCTTGATAAAACAGCATTCCTTGGTTACTCTTCTCCCCAAGGATTTTTCCATTTATCATTGCATTATTCTTCTAGTATTTTTATTCTTCAGCCTTGGCTTTGCTACTCAGTCACAATTTAAGTTGTACATTCTCTTCATCCAGTCTTAACCTATGAATACCATCCATCCATCCAAATTTGGCTCTAATTCTCAACAAACCTTTCACCAACATATATTTGTCATTTAACCACCCATGCACCCTTGCTTTGACCCATCAAACCCCAGGAGTATTCCTTTCATCCATACACTTGTACCCACCCTAGCAGGTATCCTTTCATCCATCCTTCACCCACACATGCATCTTATCAGCCATCTATATGCATCCTTTCAACCACGCATCCTTCTCTGCCAGTCATATTACATTTCACCCGTCCTTCCTTCTTCCATCCTTCTTTCCCTTTTCCATCAACCCATCAAGGTCTGACTCTTCATGAAACTTTCTCTGCTGAGTTGAAGATAGAAGAAGCCATTAGTTACTCAACTCCTGCTGTATATTCTAAGTAAAAATCGGAATCTTCAACTGGTCACAACTCTCAGCAGTAGAGTGTACACCCTTGAAGCGAGTATTTAAATTGTCAATAAGCAAGCAATATGACTTGGCACTGCACGCCACTGCCACTGGCTCACCCCCTGCAGCTGCTGTATCTACTCGCTGGATGGTGCTGCCGTCCCGTTGGCCCCTGGTGGTCGGTGTGGCTAGAAAAAACATTACACATTTTTTAGATGCCGTATACTCCTCCCCCCTATTTATTGTTTTCTGTAGCACACACTGTTATGTTATCTTTGGTACTATCGTGTCATGCTGCCTCGTGCAGTTACGTACATCTATAATAGCCTTGTGTCATGAAGGTCACTTTGGCATTGTTCGTACCAAACAAACTGTCAAAGCTTCATTTTGGTGGCCTGACATCGATGCTGAAACTGAGCTATTTGTTCGCAAATGTGATATATGCAAAGTAGCTGATAAATCTCTAGTCATGTGTAATCCCCCTTTAGGTGTGATGTCAAGACCTAGCTCTCCTTGGGAACATACTGCGATAGACATTATGGGTCCTGTAGGCAATGAACAAAAATTTATTCTGGTATTAATGGATTTATTCTCTAGATGGCCCATAGTTAAAGTAGTTTCTAGAGCTGATACTGAGTCAGTCCTTAAATTTCTTGACAAATCTTTTCAATCTGAAGGCATTCCTTCTGTACTGCTTAGTGATAACGGTGTTCAATTTATGTCAAACAGAGCCAAAGAGTATTTTGATAAACTGTGTATTAAACACAAAACGACAGCACTTTACAACCCAAACAGTAATGGAATGGTTGAGCGTTTCAACAGAGTCATAAAAAACACAATTCAGATGGCTGCTAAGCATGGTGATTGGGAAACACAGGTTATGAAAATGGTTTGGGCTTATAGAGTATCAATTTGTGAAGCCACTGGATATCCACCCTTTGTTTTAATGCGAGGAAGGAATCCCACTACAAAATTTACACCTGGTTGGTTATTCAAACACAGCATAGTGCATTGGTCTGAGGAGGATGTCAGAGAGAAAGCTGTCTCTCTTCAGAATAAAAGGAAGGATTGGTATGATTCTAAACACAATACTAAACTACCTGATATTTCAATTGGACAGTGGGTGAGAGTTAGGAAACCTGGCAAGGTTGCAAAAGAGGTTAGCAAGTTTTTTGAACCTTTACAGGTAATTGAACTTTTGAATAATTCTGTCCGCTTGTCGGATGGTAAAGTGTGGAATCTCAAGAGAATTGCTAAATGTCCTGCACCTTCTATTTGTACAGGTAATGTGCCTCCACTATTTGATCTAGAAGATTGCACGGACAAGGTCTGTGCTTATGACAACGTAAATGGGGTTCCTAATGTTCTTTCTGATGCTAATGACAATGTAAATGTGATTCCTAATGTTCTTTCTGATGCTAATGCGTTCACTTGTGAACAAAATGATGTTGCAAGCACCTCGTTACAGGCCTCTGGTCCTCTTAATGAGAATACTAATGAGGTTACTGCTACTTATGATCTCACACTTCACAAGCGGGAAAGAAGACCGCCGGTTTGGCTAAAGGATTATATTTCTGAAAATTTTCCCTTGTGATGTGTGTTACATTTCTTTACTTCTGTTGTTTTAGTTTTTTTTATGGTTCTGGTATGTTTGGTGTTTTAGCATTGTACCTTTGTTGCTGTATGGCATTATCATTTTAAGTATTTTCTTGCTTTAATATAGTGCTTTGTGCTTTTCTTGGTTTATTGAGAAAAGGGGATGTGTTATGTTATCTTTGGTACTATCGTGTCATGCTGCCTCGTGCAGGTTCCACGTTCCATGTTCCATGGAACGTGGAGCACGCAAAGAGCGGTTCAGACTGTTCCTGGACGTGAAGCTGACCGGTTATATTTCCAATTGCTACTTTCTACAATAAAGACCATTCTTCTCATCTATGATCTGGGAGCATTACTTAACACACACCTCACTGCAATTCAGATACAGACCATATATTCTATCAAAAATATCCAGTTGGGCATTTTGTTGGTCCCAATTTTTGAAAAGCCTCTCGAGAATTCAACCTGTAAAGGACTGGACTCAGTGGCTAGAGCTATTAGTGAATCTGAGTTTTTGAAAAGAAATAAGAGTGGCCAAGTGGGCTGACATAAGGTCTTCTTGGTTGGTAAATGCAATGGGGCCATCCTCCTCATACTTCCTGTTTGCCATGGCGCACGGTAATCAGTTCACCATCAACTGCTGCTAATATTACTAGGACTAGATAAGAAGAAGACACACCTTTGGGGTGTCCAACATGACCATGGCCACTCTCTTGTTTTAATGATCGAGCATGAGAAATGAAAAAAAGCCTTCTCATCTCAACAAACATGCATAGAATACCTTACTTGGGCATGCAATCTGCACGGCAGAGTAGTAGTACTAGTACTAGTGGTAGTAAGTGACCATGACGCAATGGGTTCTCTGAGTCTTACAGTATCACCACTAGGCAGTCTACAAAATATATAAGGGGAGAGGGAAAGCTGACTGAAAAAACAGAAGAAGGAAGCTACAGACAGACTAGTAGAGACAGTTTGAGGTAAATACAGACATTAGAAATATAAAATAACTTAGTAAATAGCAGTGCTTAATTTGTAAAATATAAAGTGCAGGTGCTCAAATGTTTGTTGGAGGCCACACCTACTTTTCTTTGGCTCCACCCATTTCCTCCACTGGCTCCACCCACTCTATTGGCTTCACCCGCATCCTCAACTGGCACTGCTAAAAGTCAGATGTAATACCCGATCGATCTGAATTTTAGCAAGGGATGATCACGCATTATCATCACCCACAGTTAGAGGTTCTAATTTCCTGTGTGTTCCATCCAGAGCAGCGAGACCAGATTATGTCACTGGCCTAGGATGCCGGAGTGACGCATCGCGTCTGTGAACTTGTCATGTGGGGGAAACACCATTCTGAAAAGGAAACCTGATCAGTAGACTGACTGATCCAGTCAGATAATACATTCCTTCCCATCCCAAGGCTTTCCATTCAGCTATTCAATTGTTCATAGGCACAGGCCAGAGGCAGCAGATTGCATTAATGTGCACCAGCAGTGATTTAGGATCTGCATTTCTACAGATCGGACAGAGCCAGAGGGATATTTATTTTTGTAGCAGTCGGTTGGTGAAAATGTCTTTTAATGCACTTTTTAATTGTTGCAAATTGTGCAGCACAATTGCCATTACTGCCTCAAATGGATGTAATTTGGCCCCACTATTCAGCCTCTGCCTGCTTAGGTCTCGTGACACCTGAACTACGGTCTGTGGGCGAGAACTGAGCATGTACTGGAGTATGGCCTGCAGCTTGTCAATAGAGGCTATAAGCTCCACTGCAAAGGCAGACACGTAGCCACAGAGTGCATTCTCCTGGCTGCCTGTATTTATGGATCTTCATACAGAAATAAACCCAAAGGAACAACAGTTGCTGTTGCACCAGTACTTTGTCTGTGTTGCATAATCATAGATATTCCATCCATGCTCAGTCGCATGCTTGCAAACTTTTTTTGCAAGAAGTGCTTTGAGAACGGACTGCCGGTGCGTGGGTCGTCGTGCGTACAAAAGGTTTCAACTTTAAAGCCAGAGCCACTGCCAGTGAGCCTGATGATTCAATCTGGAATATGCAGTACTGGGAATATGGCCAGTCAGGAGGGCTGGGCCTGGGTGTTATAGGATGCTGCCAGGCTGGCTAGCAGGCGAGTGAGTGAGCCCAAACTCCTCTTTAATAAAATTATTTTGGAGCGCATGCCATGCGCTTGATTCCAGTCAAAATGTGTCAGTGACGCCTCAGAAATTCAGACGGAGTGTTATTTTACATTCCGACAGTAGACCATCATCAGTTCAGTTTTAGTAACTGTCTTGCATACATAAGTGTACCCCTGGCATGATGGAAGGAAGAGGGAATCGGTGCGTGCGTCATGCGTGCAAAAGAACTGGTTTCAACTTTAAAAATGCAAAGCCTGAGCCAGTTTATTTTTTACATTTTTTGTTTTAATGCAGATTTATATAGCGCAAACCCGACCCGAAGGTATTGTAGCGCTTTGCGCTTTACATGAGCACCGGTTACATTACAGGACACATTCAGGCACGGGGAGAAGATTAAGTGATATGCTGATGGAAGGAAGAGGGAATGGATGTCGCCTCTTGCCTATATTTTAGGCAAGGCTCCGGGTTACTTGGAGCATGCATGCCCAAATTAATTACCCGGCGGCGGTAGTGCGGTACCCAGCAGTTTGTTGAGTGAGAGTGAGACCTGAGACCAGTACTGCCTGAGACGGGCTGACCACACTGAGAAAGTGAAGCCAAACTACGTTTAATTAATTTGTGCGCGGGTGCGCGCCATGTTTGGACAAGTCAAGTCAGAGCCTCAGAGAGCCAGGGTCTGGCAATCAGTTAACCTGAATGAATGATGATCACACATAGAACTGATCACATCCTAATAATCAAATCTTGTGCCGGAGGCAAGTTGCCTACCACCACCACGGTGACCCGACGACCGGACGGTCCGGACCGTCACGCCACCATGCGTCGAGTCCGAAAAAAATAAAACAGCGTTGGTTTTGACATGGCATGTAAGACATCACATCGCTAGTTGGCTACTACTCTAATACTAAGTAAGTTAGTGATTAACTTCTTACCTTTACTCGTGGTGGGCCAGCAGGCAGTCAGGGACACACACTGGCTGCACTAATCTCACACTGCCTTCAGCCTTTATTAACTTATTAGGCGGCCTGGTGATGCTTGCTACGCTAGTAGCAGACAATTCTGGTTGATTGATGCCTGCCCAGGCTCAGGCAGCCGCTGTCCTGCCCCTGCCCTCAGGCTCAACCATGTCGTCGTCGGGCGGGGTGGGGCTGCACGAACGACGATGACTCGTGCTGAGCTGCGCTGCTGCGGTGGTTATGCTGGGCCCTGGGGCGTGGCAATGTGAAACAAATCTGCACACGCTGCCTGCAGCATAGCCCACCGCACCCATTCAGAACCAAAATCTAGCCCAAAAATCTTGAATCTCCTCTGACTTGGGGACTCACTCGCAGCTCAGGGCAGAGAAGAGTCACAGCCGCATGTTGCACTGGTCCGTGACTCACTCGGGAGACCGGAGTCCGAGACGTGAAAAACACGCTGCGGCTGCACCGTACAGTACATCTATACAATATATACATCTATCATCGTGCAATATGTGACGGGCCCAGTAGATGCGTGTAGACCCGGCCCTAATAATTAAGTAACGGTGCTAAGCACCGGAAAGCACTGGCACAAATTAAGCACTGGTAAATAGGATAATGCAGGGATAACAAGATTTTAGAAAAGGATAGGAGTTGGGAAAAAAATAAAATTAGGAATAGGTAGAAATAAATAGTTAAAAAAAAGGAGTAAAAGTTAGGGAAATACATATTAATATTAAGAATAGGAGGACTTACTGGGACCAGAAGAGCCATCGGCCGAGGAGTGTTCTTCCTAGGAGGCACCTCCAGCTCCAGCTCCTGCACCGGTCTCCGATGACCTCTTGCCCCTAGATGCTGATGTAAGACATAAGTAAAGAGACAAAAAATAATTGGTGGTAAATAAATGATCTCTCCAAAAAGATTTTTTGACCAGAAACGTCAATTACAATAACATTGAACTTTCCTAAATCAGATCGACTAGTAGTAGATTAGTATCGCGGTTGCGGACCATCCTATCTATTTATTCCACATTTCCTAAACCTACCTAGCCTGCCTATTCCAAAGACTTTGGAATTACTAATAAATTGCAATTAATGATATTTGCTTCTAAGTTTCAATCTCATTCGCAATCATTCTCAAACCCCTTTGACGGGCCAATTCACTAAGTCTGCATTTTGTCTTTAAATGCATAGATGGACGCATGCATACACCAAATTGGTTGGTTGCTTGTCACTGTATAAGCAACTAAAAAGTTTCTAAGAACTGAAGTGAGAGGACGCGCGCTGCTAAATTACTAATACTAACTACCACTATCTTAATGACAGGAAAAATGAAAAGAGTCTCTCTCTAGTCTGCATTACTTAAGGTTTTACATAATCAGCCCAAGCGAGCACAAAGTCACAAACAAGTACGATTAGGTAGTGCTGATCACCTGTCTAGAATAACCAATCACATAATATAATATTTGTAAATGTAACTTACCTGCATGTGAGCAGCATGCTTGCTTTTTGGTAAAAATATATTAGCAATAACATAGAACACACAAGTAATAATAATATTTAAAATTAGCTATTAACCAAGCCCCGCAATCTCAACATCTAGCAGGTCCAGCAGGTCCTGATCTTGGTCCAGGATTTCGGACCACGGATGTGCCAGCTGACTGTCAGTGCGCTGGACCCCAGAGCAGTGATACACTGCCCGGCCCACCCTCACCCAGCACTGCTGGTGCTCCCGGAGCCAGTGCCCAGATCCAGGCCTGCCGCCTGTTGCCAGGCTGGAGGGGAGGTGGCACTTCACAAAAAAACAAGCGCTGATCCGCCACCTCTGAAAAGAAGGCCCGGGCTCCACCCCTTCCTGGCGCCACCTTCTCATGGAAGGCAGTTCTTGTTTGCCACCTTTTCTGGGGCAGGCTTCTCTGCTATGATACTGGAAGTGGGGCGGAAAATAAAAAGCAAAAATTACAAAAAAATATGAGGAAGAAGAGGGAAGGAAGGAAGAAAAATTAGGACAGAAGTAGAGAGAAAAACAGACTCACAAAAAAACACATACACACTTAGGAAGATAGAGGGAAAGATAATAAATAAAAAAGATCAGAAAAAAGTTTTGGGGAAACGAGGGTTGAAAGGATTAGGAAGGATTCCAAAAGTAGGCCCCAGCACCATAACAAAGAAAGAAACAAGATGGCCATGCCCATGCACAATCGCGTGGTGCAGTTTGCGTGATTGTGTGCAGTATGAGGTGGCGGTCCCCAGAGCTGCAGGGGGCGCACAGGCCCCCCACATTAATTTAATTTAATTTGATATGTTTAGCTCTGCTGGGCCCACCTACATACATATTTTTAAATGCCTTGGGTAGGTGGCGGTCCCTGGGGTGACAGGTGGCCGTGTGAGCTCCCCTGCCTTTATTTGAGATTTGCCATGGGGAGGTGGCAGTCGCCAGGGCATGGGGGTTGCAGCACAGGCACCCCTCGCACACATTAGAAGCAGTGCCCCAGGGAGGTGGAGGTCCCTTGAGCTTTTAAATGCCCTAGTAGAGGCACCCAATGCAACCGACTCCTTTTTGTAACTCCTCATGCCTCCGCAACCCTGTGCTTAATTTTTTGGGGGGGTTTTGGGGTGAGCTGCAAAACCAGCACGACTCCTGATAAAAAATCTGAAAAAAAGCTTTTTCTCCAGGCAGGGTCTGACCCCCCCAAAACGCCTAAGAGGTCAGGGTATTCCTACTCTGCCCCTTTTCTTCTTCTTAATGATTTTTTATGGGAACACAATCCTGCAGTGTGAATATTCTTGTGTCCCAAACCGGGGGGCAGTGTTTCTTTCTATCTATACTTAAATGGACCCTTACACCCGTGATTTGCACTTGCCATGCTAGGTCGATGTGACTAGCTTTGCGAGGAATCCTTCTCTGTATGTTTCGGTATGTATGTATATATATCTATATTTAAAAAACCTTGCAAATTCACTTAAAAAACCATAGGTTTCACACATGTTATAGTTAGCTGGACATTTCCCTCATAAAAAACCAATGAAATTCCCCCGTTATAGTTAGTGCAGGCAACTATAACTCACGCGACCGCAATCCTCTGCTGATGACGCCAGATATTACATCACTGTATTTAGACACCTATTTACCCATGTCTTCTTCCATTAATCTTTAGCTATACATATATTACAAATATTTATTTTTCAGAAAGACACATATTTAATCAGTGATGTAATATCTGACATCATCAGCAGAGGATTGCGGTCGCGTGAGTTATAGTTGCCTGCACTAACTATAACGGGGGAATTTCATTGGTTTTTTACGAGGGAAATGTCCAGCTAACTATAACATGTGTGAAACCTATGGTTTTTTAAGTGAATTTGCAAGGTTTTTTAAATGCTAATTCCTAACTATAACGTGTGTGAAACCTATGGTTTTTTAAGTGAATTTGTACGGTTTTTTAAATGCTAAGTTATGTATTTATTAATATTTTTTTTTTCCAGGTTCTTCACGGTGTGCGCTTATAGATATATATGTACTTTTAACTGAAATATTCTCAGGAACTACAGAACAGATTGACTCCAGATATTCAAAAGGCACATCCCTGACCTGAGGACTAACTCTCTGCCAAATTTCAAATAATTCTGTTCAGCCGTTTGGGCTGTACCTTGGACTAAAGGTCCCTATAGAAAAATGCATGGGGAAAACGCGTTTTGGGACTCCCCTTTTTTCTCGGCCCCCGCTTGACTAATCACCCCGAGACTTTCAGGGTAGGAGCGGAGCGGAGCGCCCCACCTATTTTGAAAAATTCGTGAGGATTCGTCAACCGGCGCCAAAGTTATTCAAAATAGAATTTTCTGATTTCCTATGGAAACACGGTCCTAACTATAACTATCTACTGGCGACTGCCAGTAGATAATATATATATATATATATATATATATCAGTCGAATTGCTCCCCTGGCAGGGCTGCCTCCTCGTAGCCACTGGTCAGAAAACACAAACACGGACTAACTTCTTCGTGCGATAATTTATTAGCTTAACTGCAAGTTTGTCGCCATAACGTTTCGGCTCCCCTTGAGCCTTGTTCACATGACAACATGCAAATACAAAACACTTCCTTAAATAGGAAGAACGGAACTCTGCACGTGATATGGTTCAACATGGATATAGAAAGCAGACTTCAGAAGTACAAGTCAAGAACCAAGACATGAATTTTGTACATAGGAGTGCCTTACAAAATCACAATATTATCTTAATCATGACATGCGGACTTATCACATTATATTTGGTATAATACCAACAGGAATTCAAGCAAAAATAATTTTTATATATATATATATATTGATGAATTTGATGCTGATGTAAATAGTCGAATCAATAATGGCCGACTCCATTTTTGTTGCATCCCACTCACGAAACAACATATAAATGGGATTATTACGGTTCCTGATTAACTCTCAATAGTAGACCCGTGTGGCCAAAAAAAAGATTCCTGTAAGAATGTAAAGTCCTACTGGAATCTGCACATTTTTTTAAATAACGGGATGAATCCCCAAAAGAAACCCCATGTATCATGGTTCTAAACACATATCAAACTGCAGATCCCTGCAATTGTGCAGGTATACGAGGAAGTGTGCTAAGTGCAAAAAAATGCCAATAAATTAACATTTTATCAAAGAATTTAACACTCAGTCATTTCACATAAATAGCTATTTCATAAAAACATTAAAAATATATAAATATGTAAACAGCATAGACAAAGTTAAATTAGAAAAGTGCAATGAAAGTACAAGTAAGGATGGAAATCAGCTACTGATCCCAGTTACAGATATCCATTGCTCTTGCGTATATCTATCTGTCCTAACGGATAAATAGATACAGCTTTGTAGGTTCCTGCCAATATGATACCTGGTATGGTAATACCCTCCAAGAGAATACAAATAGGGGGTATGCACATACCGATGGTTGCTGAAGCTAGGAGGTACTTTGTGACTGGGGGTAAAAGGTGCCTGATGGGGTTAATTGGTTAAACTACATTAGAATTGATAACTGTGGGGTATTGTTGTACTCACGATAAAATGTCATCAACTATCCGTGCCAAGTGGATATAATATGAAATGTCTGATTCTTTTAGACATCCTCAAGCTAACCTAATATCCTTCATGATTAGTAGCTACTCTTGACAGTAAAACAATAAATAGAGTACAAAAAGGTTAAAATATTTTCCCACATTAATAAAAAAACCTATTGATAAAAACCACTACAAAGTTGGTTAGATACTAATCAATATACCCAGGCTTGATATGCATTGATCTCATGTAATTACCTCCATAGTATGTATATAAAATGAGAAGTGTGACTCTAATGCAAAATGGTGTGTAGGTCCTCTGTGACATTGAGCCCACCCGGGAATTTGGAGTCTAGTTGGAGTATATATTTAGTTTCCAACTGCCTTAACTTTGTTTCCCTATTGCCACCGCGTCTACTAGGTGGTACTGAGTCGATGACAAAAAAGGTCAAATCCTTATTATTGCTGCGGTGTAAATCCTTAAAATGTCGAGCCACTGGGTAGGTGTTATCTTGGTTTGTGATTGCCCTCAGGTGCTGAAGGATTCGTTTATGTACCTCCAATTTGGTACTGCCTACATACCTTAGTGCACAGGGACATTGGAGCACATATACTGCAAATTCCGTTTTGCATGTTAAAAACTTCTCAATTTTATGTTTTCTGTCGCTAAACCCATCTTTGAAGTGTTTGGTATTGACCCCATGTGTGCACGCTTTGCACGTTTTACATTTAAAGAAACCCCCATTGGATTGAAGCCAACTGGTCTTTTCCATGATTTCAGGATTAGTGTCTACTATGTAATCTTTCATAGAGAGTGCTCGACTAAACGTCACGGTCGCTCTGCGGGGCAATGTTGGGCCTAGTACGGGGTCACTCAGATATATATATATATTCACTGAAAAAAACATATATTTCAGGCCTGATATAGTTAGGAATTAGCATTTAGAAAACCTTAGAAATTCACTGAAAAAACAATAGGTTTTAGGGGTGTTATTGTTAGCTGGACATTTCACTCGAACAAAACCATTGAAATTCCTTCGATATAGTTAGTTGTACTAACTACTTCTCGCGCGCCCGCAATCCACTGCTGATGATGTCACATATTACCTCATTCATGACATGGTCAGTGACATCACTGATGACATCACTGATGAAATCATCCACATGACAATCAGATAAACCTCATCATACACTAGTATAACCTTTCATCACTCACTGTAAAATAGAGTGCCAGATTTAAAACCATTTACACACCAATACAAGTTTCTAAACACCCACCCAGTGATTCCTAGATCTGTACACACATCTAATCACTTACCTATAGATTCACTCATACATGCTGTCAATGATCAATAGAACACTATCAAATATACTTATACACCTATATCGACATTACACACCAGCACACATCCTAATCACTTATAAAGTCATCCTACTCACTTATGCAAACAATGGATCATACTTAGTTTTACTTAGCTATACACTTATAAAAACACCACTTCATCTATTCATATAGATAATAGCTCCTACTAAGTGTGTTTTAAAATCACTATAACAACTATACAGTTATCTATACAGTCGCTCATACAATCACTGGATGTTATGTATACTTCTTTATAACTGACACATACACTGGCTTTTATTTTTGTAGTTTGTTGGACATGTACCATTGAGACATATATTTGCTCATCGCCACACCCATAAAGATATTCACTCACCCAAACAACTGTTATAACATGTAGTTTTAACTACATATACCTACTGAATCAACTATTCTCACATCTTTGGGCAGTCACACACCCCCCCCACCGAACCGCACACACATTCACTCTCCCATACAAATACTCAGTTAACTAATCAATAAATAATATAGATTTTCACGTAGCTAGTAACCAACTAGTGCAGCCGTTTACACAACAACTGACAAAGTGATACAGATATTCACACAGTTTAGTCACTATCCAATATATTTAGTGAGACACTATAAATTAGTCAAATAAACAGTCAATCACACTGCTACTAAATCCTCCATCCAGATATTTATATTTATATCTCCACTGATTCTTCAATGTAAATTGCTATATATATAATACATATTTAAATAACGAACCAAACCACATTCTCTGGATGATGTCATCAGTGATGTCATTTGAGATGTCATCAGTGATGTCACTGGCCATGTCATGAATGATGTAATATGTGACATCATCAGCAGTGGATTGCGGGCGCGCGAGATGTAGTTAGTACAACTAAGTATATCGGAGGAATTTCAATGGTTTTGTTCGAGTGAAATGTCCAGCTAACTATAACACCCCTAAAACCTATTGTTTTTTCAGTGAATTTATAAGGTTTTTTAAATGCTAATTCCTAACTATATCAGGCCTGAAACCTATAGTTAGGACCTATTTTCCATAGGAAATCCGCAACATTTTATTTGGAATAACGTTGGCATCGATTGATGAATCGTCGCGAAATTTTCCAAACTTTTGGCCAGCTCCGGTCCGCTCCTATCCTGAAAATTTCACGGTGATTCGTCAAGCGGGGGCCGAGAAAAAAGGGGGGTCCCAAAACGCATTTTCCCCATGCATTTTCCCATAGGAACTGTTGACGCAGCTACTGCCCGAAGTGCAGAACGGAATTACACCAAATTTGGCAAAGAGGTAGTCCTCAGTTCAGACTCGTGCCTTTTGCTTAAATGGTGTAAATCCGTTCAGTAGTTCCTGAGAAAATCAAAAGTAAAATCACATATATATCTGGGCAGAGCCTAACCACACATCTCATCGTGAGATCTCATTGGCTGTCAGCACTTCATCCAAGAAGTGTTGGCAGCCATCTTGGGACCAATATACATGATAGCACCTCATTAAAAAGCATTGCAGTTAAAAGAAGGTTTTAAGACTTTAGTTACATTACAAATCATTTGTTGATGGTACCATACTCATTTTAGGAATTGTGGTGTGTTCTAAGGTGATTTTACCATGTGAAAAAGCCTTCTGCTGTGATATCATGAATCATGTTTTAGAGAAAACTATTTTCTCATGCTTTTCCCACAGAGGTTTGGAAGGTGATCTTGTAAAGACGAAGCGTCAAGGATTTAACATAAGTAAGTTTATTACTTAGAATAACGACACACTCAACCGGAGGCGGAGTGCGACTGGTACAACCAAACGTTGAAGTCAACTGTCATACATGCCAACTGTCAACTCGCCAACTGTCAACTGTCACTAGAATCTCCAGCTGTCAACATTCCAGCCGGGAAGTGCCACGCGCAGGAGGGAGGGGCGCGCGTGGATGTAAACAAGGTGACGCACTACTCTATAACATCGTAACACATCTCCCCCTCATGGAAAGGGTTATAAGTAAAAAAAGATATATAAGGGAACATCTTGGATGAGAAGAACAACAACCAGCTATTCACACACAAAATCTTTGTATTTACTAGGCATAGTCACAACGCGCCCACATCTACTTGTGGTTGCATCTTCTTCCGTGTTGATCGTCTCCAAATCTGGTTCCAGATTGGTTTCCAGTGTACTATTTAGGTCAGTTAGACTTCCAGGTGTGCTGGCATCAGGAGCGCACCTTACTCCGCTTGTTTCAACAGCTTCCAGTTCACTCTCCAACTCAATGTCACTGCCATGACTCTCAGAAACCCCTGATACACTCGCTGTGGCATCACAGTTCGCACCTATGGTCTCCACAACTTCATTTCCCTGTCCCTCTGTACTGTTTTGTCCTTTTTGTTGCTGTTGCATGTGATCACCTTCTTCTTCTGAATCCGTTAAATCAAAATCGACTCGACTCATCATATCTATTCCTTCACTTTTTCCTTCCTTCTCCATGTTCATTTTACTTGGTGTTCCATTGGTAGACATATCCACCTTTTTACAAACAGATATAGCAGAGGCATGCCATACTTTTCCGTCACCCAGTCGTGCCGAATTGCAAAATACTTCTTTCACTTCCAATGGGTTTGAGAACCTGTTTTGTCCTTTGGTTACGTTTCCACTCTTCCTTACTCTCACCCAGTCCCCTACTTTCAGGTTGAATTCTTTGCAGTTGTGTTTTTTGTCATATTGTCCTTTACTCAGTTCCTTTGACTCTTGCATCTTCTTCCTTACACATTCTATAGACCATTCTGATTTCCTTGCGTTTTTTAACCAACCAATATTGTCCTTTGAAATAGGGGTTCTTCCCCTAAGCATTTCAAATGGGCTTACCATGGTTTTTTCTCCTGGAGTAATCCTGTAACTCCATACCATTTTTCCCAATTCTTTTCTCCAGCATTTTCCATTATTGTTGGCCAACTGGATGATGCCTTTTATCACCCTATTAAACCTCTCTATGGCTCCGTTTCCCGCTGGATGATAAATGCTTGTAGTTTTGTGCTTTATTCCTTTTTCGTTTACAAATTTTTTGAAAACGTCGGACATGAACTGACTGCCATTGTCACTGACAATAACCTTTGGTATGCCCTCCCTACTGAATATTTTGTCCAAGAACTTGACAATATCCGTTGCATCCACTTTCCTGCAGACCTTAATTTCTGGCCATTTAGAGAAATGGTCTATTAGGGCCAAAACATACATTTGTTCATCCTGCCATCTCACTGGACCCATTACATCTACGCCAACTCTTTCCCAAGTCATGTTGGGGCATTCTAACGGTTGTAATGTAGGCCTTAAGACGTGTTGGGATTTATCCGAATTTTCGCAGGGTACACAATTCCTCACGGCTCTTTCAATCTGTACGTCACAACCTGGCCACCAATACCAGCTTTTTATTCTCTGTTTAGTTTTATTTATGCCGAGATGTCCCTCATGGCATAAATCAATAAGTCTTTTCCTTAAAGATGTGGGGGGAATCACTTTGCCTTGTCTTAATGCCAATTCGTTTTCTATAGATAACTCATTCCTTAATTCCCAATAGGCTCGCATTTCTTTCGCCATGTTACTCTTCTTTGGCCATCCTTCCACAATACGTTTCTTTACCTCTTCTAATGTTTCATCTTTTTCATATTCTTCTTTCCATGCTTCTTTGGTTATGCTTGGGAATTCCTCACTTACACTGGCAACACATAGTTCTTCTTCCACTTCCGTTTTTCCTTCGATGTGCAAAGGCAAACGACTTAGGAAATCCGCTACGACGTTTTTAGATCCCGGCAAGTATTGCACTTCATAATTGTAATCCAACAATTTGATTGACAATCTTGCTAATCTCGGAGATGCATTAAATAATCCCTTAACTGTGAGTACTTTTGTAAGGGGTTTGTGGTCACTCCTTAAAATTATTCTTTTTCCCCATAAGTATTGTCTGTAATGGTCCAGTCCCCATGCACACGCCAGGGCTTCTCGCTCAATTACGGAATACTTCTCTTCCGTTTGTGTTAGAGAACGGGATGCAAAGGCAATTGTGACCTCCTTACCATCAGATTCCACTTGGGATAATACTGCTCCAATGCCCTTTCCACTTGCATCTGTGGTGACTACACATTGTAAATCATTATCAAAACCTTGAAGTGGTGGTGCGTCACATATTTCTTTTTTTAGGTTTCTGAAACTGTTTTCACAGTCTTGCGACCACTCAAATTTGTTTTTTATTTTTAAGAAGGGTTCTGATACAGTGTGTTTTCATCGAGAAATTTTTAACAAACTTGGATTAGTATTCCACTAGACCTAGGAACGCTCTTAGTTCTTCTTTATTCTGAGGAACAGGTGCATCCTTGATGGCTTTTATCAATTCTTTCTTTGGTTTAACTCCATCCTTGGTGATTTCATGTCCTAAGTATGTTACGGAGTTTTTGCTAAACTTACACTTCCTGTATTCCGCCGTTAGACCTCCTTTCTCGATGATTTTCAGAACTTGTTCCAATTGTTTGTCATGGTCTTTCTTGTTTTTCCCCATTATGAGGATATCGTCCTGGAAAATGAGTATGTTCTTTATTCCCTTGAACAATTCGTGCATAAGCCTTTGAAATAGTGCAGCTGCGGATGCTAGACCGAATGGAACTCTTTTGAATCTAAAGCACCCAAAAGGCGTAATAAACGTCGTGAGGTGTCTGCTCTCTGGATGTAGAGGTACCTGGTGGTAAGCGGCTGCCAAATCAATGGTTGAAAACACAGTCATGCCCTTAGTCAAGGACAACATCTCGTTTATTTTTGGTAAAGGGTACTGGTCTATCAGAATGTTTTTGTTGAGATCGCGCAAATCGATGCATAATCTTAATTTTTTGTTGGCCCTTCTTGCGACCACCAGTGGCGCGACCCACTCTGATGATTCAGTAGTCTCAATTATTTCCGCTTCTAACAGCTTGTTTAATTCTGTTTCAACTTCTTGTCTTAGAGACAATGGTATCTGTCTTACTTTATGTAGACAAGGTTCTGCTCCTTCTTTCAGTCTTATTATATGTTGGAACCCCTTTAGTTTTCCTATTTTTCCATTAAAAACTTTAGGAAACTTTTCTACTAAATCACAGTCCTCCTGTAGCGTTATCAAGACAGGTTCTGCGCTATTCGGATTGAGAGTTATTCCAAGCTTACCCTGATCTCTCCACCCAAGTACTGAAGGACCATTGATAGCCGCATATAATTTGCTGTTGGTTTCTCTTTCTTTGAAAGCAAATTTTAGTTCCTTAAACCCCACAAGCTCTATTGGTTCACCTGTAAATGTCTTAAGGCTAATATCAGGTTCCTTTAACTGTTTTCCTACCTTGCTCTTAAACTTCTCTTTCCATACTTCACGGTTAATTATTGTACACGGTGAACCAGAATCCGCTACAATATTAATACTCACACCTCCAATTTCGACCAAGCAGGTTGGTTTTTTTTTCTTGTACTTCTCCTCCTCCTCTATTTTAGTTTCCTCATTTATTTCCATTACACACAAATTGTACACAGACTCGTCAGAGGATTCTTGCTCGGACTCTTCTTCATCTTCGTCCTCTACAAATTTCACCTTCTCCTTTCCCTTCCTTTTGCACGATTTTTGGAAATGGCCAATGATTCCACATTGTGAACATTTATTGTTCCTAGCTGGGCATTTCCAGTCATTTGCCAGATGTTTTCCGCTACCACAACGGTAACACTTCAATTGTTCAAATTGACTTGCATTTCCTTTGTATCTAGGTAAGTCCTTCATTTTATTTTTTGAATATGTTTTTTTACTACTTATCTTTGCTACAACGCTGGTTTCTTCCAATTTATTCTTCCCTTCGTTAATTACTTCCTTTGCACATCTTCCGGTTAATTCAGCCTTCTTTACTATTTCAATTACTTGGAGGAGTGGTTTTTCTCCTTTTGCCCACAGAGCATCTTGTATATTAGAATTCGCTGCGCACATGACAATCTGGTCTCTAATTAAATCATCATGCATATTTTCAAATTTGCATGAAAGTGCCAAGTTCTTAAGTGCAGACACGTAGTCATCGATGCTTTCATCTTTCCCTTGTTTCCTTCTGTAGAATTTGTACCTGTGTACAGCAACACATACTGTTGGCTTATAGTAACCATCTAAATCTTCCATAGCCTCATCGTACACTTTTCTATCACCATCCGTTCTTGTTTTCTTTGTGATATTGTTATATACTGTCAAACCACCTGCACCCAAACAATGTAACAAGATCTTTTTCTTTTCTTCTTGTTTAAGTGGTTCATCCTCCTTGTCAAATGTTGATATATAATTGCAAAAATACTCCTTCCAATTCTCCCATTTTACACTTGGTACCCCAGTACCTTTTAAAAATGCTTCTGGTGGCTGCAAATTGTATACATTGCTAGATGCCATGGTAAATTACCTTTTATTTCTTTCCTTACTTATAATATTCCTTCAATCAAAATTTGTGTAACCCCTTTTTGTTCCTCAAATGCTTAACATGTGTTGTGTACACTTTCGCTAGAGTTACGTTGAAAAAAACGCTATTATTTCAAAGTTCCAGCTGATCGTAATGTCATTCAAGTCAATTACAGCCTCAAACCTTTTTTCCGGCGTTACACTTCCTGAATAAAATGGCGGCACGTCGGTTTCCTGTGCGTGACTGCACCCAAAGCTAGACCGCTAACTGATTAATCACTTCCGCTAGCTAGGCGTCACGACGTTCTAACTTGAACGCCCAAAGTCTGTGGTAAATACTTTACTCCTCACAACTCGACCATTTATACCTCCGGATAATGTTTGAAGAAAGCTTTGGTGAGTTTAATCAATTTTACTTAAATGTAACCAGTCTCTACTCACACGCCTTAGTCGTTTTCTTATTATTCCTCTCGGAGCGTCGTAAAATGTTCTTTTACGTAGATTCGCACAATCGAGCTGTTCATCAAATGGATTACTGCCTCTTCGACAATGTCTACTGTAATCCCTTGGTTAGTTCCATCCGCAAATTGCCTTTTCTTTTCGTAAATTATACTACTGAATAGTAGTTCACCGTCACCTTCTTATATTTTTTTCAGTTGTAGTCAAAATTCACTTGTTTCTTTTTCATCACATCCGTTGCACTTCTGCCCCGTTATCTTCTTCTTTTACATCATTTCCACGATCTCTTACTTGTGGGTTCTTCTGTGTGTCGCTCACCATCACTCGTCGCCAAATTGTAAAGACGAAGCGTCAAGGATTTAACATAAGTAAGTTTATTACTTAGAATAACGACACACTCAACCGGAGGCGGAGTGCGACTGGTACAACCAAACGTTGAAGTCAACTGTCATACATGCCAACTGTCAACTCGCCAACTGTCAACTGTCACTAGAATCTCCAGCTGTCAACATTCCAGCCGGGAAGTGCCACGCGCAGGAGGGAGGGGCGCGCGTGGATGTAAACAAGGTGACGCACTACTCTATAACATCGTAACAGATCTATAAGCTAAACTGCATATTTTCTGTAAATTAACATTATCTTTCTCAGTCATGTGAGAATGAAGTCTGACATTCTCAGTAAAACATGTACATCCAACAAGGGCAGAGAATGTCAGTTGATTCCTTTGTGTTCTACTGCAGCTTCCCAGAGTGTTCTAAAGAACAACTACAGCGCTAACAGTCCTACTTATGACAAACGTATGGCACACCTGAAGCCATCTTGGTTGGAATAAAGTGGTAACTCTTTAAACAAAAAGGAACAAAATGAGGGGGTTCATGTTGCCATAGAAAGTATGATTAGTGCTGCAGAAAGAATAATTAGGGCATATTTTGAGTGACTTCTCAAATCCTCTTCTATTTCATTAAAATATTCTGACATGCAGACTGAAACATGCACTTTCAATACCAGCAGCAGACTTCCCTGGTGAGCAGTAGCTTTACTACAGTGATCTAATAAGCAACTAGAGTGCTAACATTCTGAATTTATGGCAAATGTGTGACACATCTGAATGCCTTCTTGATGGAATCAAAGTAAAAAACTGAAAGTATTTCCTACTGAGGAGACTGTAGTAAATGAGGAAATTAGGAAACATCATAACAAATAAGTCTCCCAAAATGACCACCAGAGACAAAAGAGCCCAAATGTAGCCCAAATGTAGCCCAAATATCACCCAGATGTAGCCCAAGTATAGCCCAATGACAGAATGGCCCAGAGTGTTCTAACGAACAACTAGAGTGCTAACACTCTTACTTATGACAAAAGTATGGCACACCTGAAGCCATCTTGAATGGAATAAAGTGGTAACACTTAAAACATTTAATTTCACAAAGGAACAAAATGAGGGGGTTCATTTTGCCATAGAAATTATGATTAGTGCTGCAGAAAGAAAAAATGGGACACATTTTGACTTCTTAAATCCTCTTCTATTTCATAAAAAAATTCTGACATGCAGACTGAAACATGCACTTTGAATAACAGCAGCAGACTTCCCTGGTGAGCAGTAGCTTTACTACAGTGATCTAATGAGCAACTAGAGTGCTAACATTCAGAATTTATGGCAAATGTGTGACACATCTGAATGCCTTCTTGATGGAACCAAAGTAAAACACTGAAAGTATTTCCTACTGAGGAGACTGCAGTAAATGAGGAAATTGGGCAACTGCATAACAAATAAATATCCCAAGATGGCCACCAGAGACAAAAGAGCCCAAATGTAGCCCAAATATCACCCAGATGTAGCCCAAGTGTAGCCCAATGACAGAATGTCCCAGAGTGTTGTTAAGAACAGCTAGAGTGCTTACTGTCTTACTTATGACAAAAGTATGGCACACCTGAAGCCATCTTGATTGGAATAAACTGGTAACACTTAAGACATTTAATTTAAAAAGGAACACAATGAGTGGGTTCATTTTGTCATAGAAATTATGATTAGTGCTGAAGAAAGAAAAATTAGGGCACATTTTGAGTGACTTCTCAAATCCTCTTCTATTTCATTAAAAGAATTCTGATATGCAGACTGAAACATGCACTTTTAATACCAGCAGCAGACTTCCGTGGTGAGCAGTAGCTTTACTACAGTGATCTAATGAGCAACTAGAGTGCTAACATTCAGAATTTATGGCAAATGTGTGACATATCTGAATACCTTCTTGATGGAATCAAAGTAAAAAACTGAAAGCATTTCCTACTGAGGAGACTGCAGTAAATGAGGAAATTAGGAAACTTCATAACAAATAAATCTCCCAAGATGGCCACCAGAGACAAAAGAGACCAAATGCAGCACAAATATCACCCAGATGTAGCCCAATGACAGAAGGGTGCAAAACACTTATTTGTTGTGTATTTGCAGTTTTATATAGTGCAGACTTGTCAGGTATTGGAGTGCTTTACATGAGCATTGGTTACATCACACAAGATCATATTCATTTTAGTTGTAGACATGGGGAGATTAAGTGATTTGACCAGAATCACAGAATGTTGAGCTCAAGCAGAAACACCAACCTGGTTCCCCAGTTGCAAAGTCTGCAGCTCTGGAATTAACACCACAGCCTCTCCCCTAGGCGCAACATTTAATCAAGTGGTCAACTGGATAAAAAAACATAAAGATTACAAATAATTTAAAAGTTCTTTGTCGCTATTTGAAAACTCAGAAAATATGTCCTCATTTTAGTTTTTTAGAGCACTAACCATAATTTTGATGCAAATAAGACCCTCTCATATATGTAATTTCTAAAGGAAATACTCTAGGTATTACAGTTTTGATTACATCAAGATGACGTCAGGCAATCCACACTTTTGTAATAAATATAGAATGTTAGCAATCTAGTTGTTCATTGGGATACTGTTGAGAGGCAGAGGCCAGGGGCACGGACTCTGAAAATTGAAGGCAGGTAGGAGAGTGCAGAGGCAACAATTTGACCACACTGGGCAGGCAGGAAGGGCAGTGGCAGCACAACAGACTATGGAGGGCAGTGGAAAGGGGGGCAGGGGCAACAAACCAACAATACAGGACTGGCAAGAGAGGCTGTGGCAATATAATAGACCATTGTGGGCAGAAGGAAGAGGCAGTGGTAGTACAACCATACATGCCAACAGACCCGTTTCAGCCAGGAAACGTCCGATGTTTTTAAGCTCAAATGGGCTTTATTTGATCTGTCTCCTGTCTACAATCTCCTCTTTTTCAATGTAACTCAAAGGGGAAAATCAATACCCCAGTTTTTTTTCAAAATCTCCCTCTTACCAAGTTCAAAATGTTCGCAAGTATGGTACATTGGATCATAGTAGGCAGGAGGAATTGGGGTAGGGACATGGACTCAGATAACAGATAACAGGAGGGACATGGAGAGGTGCACCAAATTGACCCTACAGGGCAGGCATCAGGGTTTGCAGCAGCACAATACACCACACAGCGCATGCGGGACGGGAGTGCAGCACAACAATCCATAGAAAGCAATAGGGAGGGGACAGGACCATGCACATGGACAACAGAGAACAGAGGGGAAAGAGGCAATGGTAGCTAGCTGACCATAATGGACAGACAGGAGAGAAAGCTGCAGCATAACAGACCATAAAGGGCAGGAGGGACTGATCAGGGGCATTACAATGGAACAGACAAGCCAGGAGGGAGGGAATAGGGGCCTGCACATGGAAACAGAAGGCTGGGGGCAAGGGGGCAGGGCAGGAGCAGCAAGATGACCATGAAGGTCAGGCAGGATGGGCACTAGAAACAAGACATACCATGGAGAGCAACAATGAGACTATGATGGCATACACACAGACCATGGAGGGAAGGTGGGAGGGGGTCAGGGGCAGCTAGCTGACCACACAGGGACCGTGGGAGGGGCCATGGCAGCACAGAAGACCATGCATGGCAAGCGGGAGGGTTAGTGGCAGCACAATGGCTATGATGGGCAAGAAGGAGGGTGCAGGGGCATGCACAAAGGACCATGGAGGATAGAAGTGAGGGTCAGGACCTGGGCACAGACAAGAGAGTTCAGGGGAAGGGGCCTCACAACAGACCACGCGGGGCAGGCAGGAGGAGTAGTTGCAGCACAACAGACCAGGGAGGGCAGAAGGGTGTGGCAGTAAAATGGACCATGGAGGACAGGAGGAAGGGGATAGGGGCATGTGTGACACATCTGAATGCCTTCTTGATGGAATCAAAGTAAAAAACCTGAAAGTATTTCCTACTGAGGAGACTGTAGTAAATGAGGAAATTAGGAAACTTCATAACAAATAAGTCTCCCAAGATGGCCACCAGAGACAAAAAAGCCCAAATGTAGCACAACTATCACCCAGATGTAGCTCAAGTATAGCCCAATGACAGAATGTCCCAGAGTGTTTTAAAGAACTAGAGCACTAACAGTCTTACTTATGACAAAAGTATGGCACACTGTTAGACGGCGACCTCAGAGGAGCCTGGAAGGGGTCCTGACTACCCTGAGACCCACCCTCGAAGTATCGTAGCCGGGCACTGGCGGGAGACTCCCCAGGGGGAGGAATCTCGTATCTAGGATCGTACTTCTGGCACCACACGACACAGAGTGACCACACCGGGTATTCTTAGAAATCAATCTTTATCAAGTAGGTTATCACTGCAAATATGTACAAGGTGAGCACGGGCTCAATGAGTCTCGGAAGGGGTAGGGGGTAGCGGGACAGTCTCTGGTAAAGGTTCAAGGCAGGGACGTATCCGGCGCACAGCTCACAATCCTCGAGCTGGGGGATACGTTGTTGTAGTCGGGGTCCGGCGGGACCGTGAGAGTCTGTTGGAGCCGCGAGTTACTCAGCGGGCTCAGGTGCAGGTTCGGAGGTCGTACGAGTTTCAAGGAGCCGCGAGTCACTCAGCAGGCTCTGGCACAAGGTCGGAGGTCTTACGATCTTCAGGGAGCCGCGAGTCACTCAGCAGGCTCAGGTACCAGTTCGGAGGTCTTACGATCTTCAGGGAGCCGCGAGTCACTCAGCAGGCTCAGGTACAAGTTCGGAGGTCTTACGATCTTCAGGGAGCCGCGAGTCACTCAGCAGGGCTCAGGAGGGTCCAAGTTCCAGGAGCCGCGACCACGTCGGCAGGCTCTCGTTGTTCCAGCGTCGAATCTGCCGGACAGACCCAGAGCACCCCTTGTTATAGGTCGACCCCTCTTTGATGTCCGGAGTCTGTGCAGGCAGGGGTCTTGTCACCTGGGGGTCGCTTGTCGGGATTTCCTGCTATTGTCTTTTGATCCTTTCAGGGCCGGGTCGGGAGGAGTCCCAGACACCCAGCAGGCACGGAGCCAGCCCTCAGGGAGGCCGGAGGGCCAATCGAAACCCATCGTCCCAGGGGAGTTCAGAGGTGCGATAGAAACTGCTCCTCCCTCTCTCATCCCCTGGAAGCGTGATGTCCTCCAGCCGGAGTGGCGCCTCTAGGCCCGGGTCGCGCTGGGGCCGGGCGGCCATCTTGGTGCATGAAGTGGGCACGCGGGCCCGGGGTGGCCGAAAGGAGAGAGGCCATGGACGGGGATGTCCGGGTCGGTGCGTGTGTCCTGGTGGGGAGGGTCGGCTGGGCCGTGTGCTTGGGCTGCAGGTACCAGGTTTCGGTGGTGCGGGGGCACGTAGGGCCATGCTACGAGGCCGGGTCCAACACGTGTCCCCCCCAGCTGAAAGCCGGAGAGAACTGCCCATCATCTTGGGGGGTTCTCTTCGCTGAGGCGGAAGAACCGGGAGAGGCCGTCAGCGTTGGCGTGGTTCGTACCAGGGCGGTGTTCTACGGTGAAATCCATCCCCTGGAGGGAGATTGACCACCGCAGTAGCTTGGGGTTTTCTCCTCGCATCTGCATGAGCCATCGCAAGGGCTGATGGTCAGTTTGGACTCTGAAATGGGTGCCGAACAGGTAGGGTCGTAGCTTTTTGAGTGCCCAGACCACGGCAAAGGCTTCGCGCACTATGGTGCTCCATCTCTGTTCTCGGGGCAACAGTCGCCGACTGAGGAAGGCGACGGGCTGGTCTAGGCCTTGGTCATTCACTTGGGACAGGACGGCCCCAATGCCATGCTCGGAGGCATCGGTCTGGACTATGAACTCCTTGGCGTAGTCGGGAGCCTGGAGGACGGGGGCAGTACACATGGCCTTTTTTAGGGCATCAAAAGCTTCCTGGCAGGCAGCCGTCCACTGCACTTTCTTTGGCTGTCTTTTAGACGTGAGTTCTGTGAGAGGGCCGACAAGGCTGCCATACCCCCAAATGAATCTTCGGTAGTAGCCAGTGAGTCCCAGAAAGGCTCGGACCTCCGTTTGGGTGATGGGTGGTTCCCAGGCCAGGATGGCGTCGATCTTTGGCTGTAGAGGGGCGACCTGGCCGCTCCCGACCT
This sequence comes from Triturus cristatus, assembly GCF_964204655.1. NCBI lineage: Eukaryota > Metazoa > Chordata > Amphibia > Caudata > Salamandridae > Triturus > Triturus cristatus. The sequence continues at coordinate 1,103,751,250 of NC_140592.1, read as the reverse complement.
GGTGCCCCAGGTAGACTACGGATCCTTGCCCGATCTGGCACTTGCTGGCTTTTACTGTGAGGCCTGCCTGGCGCAGGGCGGTTAGCACCCTCCGGAGGTGCTGGAGGTGCTCACTCCATTCTGAACTGAAAACAGCGATGTCGTCCAGATATGCCGCGCTGAACTGCTCCAGCCCGGCCAGGACCCTATTCACCAGTCGCTGGAAAGTGGCCGGGGCATTTTTCATCCCGAAGGGCATTACGCGGAAGCGGTAGTGCCCATCGGGGGTGGAGAAAGCGGACCGCTCCTTGGCCCCTTCGGTGAGCGCAATCTGCCAGTATCCGCAGGTGAGGTCGAAGGTGCTGAGGAACCGGGCTGCCCCTAGTCGGTCAATGAGTTCGTCGGCTCGTGGAATGGGGTGGGCATCGGCTCGGGTAACGTCATTGAGCCCCCGGTAGTCCACGCAGAATCGGAGCTCGGGGGCGACACCGGGGGCCGCTGCCTTCGGGACCAGGACCACGGGGCTGGCCCAGGGACTGTCAGAGGGCTCGATCACCCCCAGGGTCAACATCTTCGAGACTTCCGCTTGAATGCAGGACCGGACCCGGTCAGGAACCCGGTAGGCTCGGTGTCTCACCGGCGGGCTGTCCCCGGTGTCCACGTCGTGAACACACCAGTTGGTGACCCGGGGGGTCAGGGAGAAGAGGTCGGAAAATTGTCTTAGGAGCTGGCGGCAGTCCGCTTGTTGCTGGGCAGTGAGGGCTGGGGAGAGGTTCACTCCTTCCACGGAGCCATCCTGCTCCTTGACACACAGGAGGTCCGGGAGGGGATCCGACTCATCTTCGGCCCCGTCATCGGTGGCCAGCAGGAGGCTCAGTTCTGTCCGCACGAAGTGAGGCTTGAGGCGGTTCACGTGCAGGACCCGGAGGGGATCCCGAGGCGACTGGACGTCCACCAAGTATGTGACTTGACTCTTCCTCTCAACCACTTTGTAGGGCCCAGTCCATCGGTCCTGGAGGGCGCCAGGCTTCACGGGGGCCATGACCCACACCTGCTGGCCCGGCTGGAACTCGACCAGAGTGGCATTCTGGTCGTACCAGCGCTTCATCTCTTCTTGACTTGCCTCCAGGTTGGCCTCGGCCAGTTCTCGGAACTTCCTGGTCTGGTTCCGGAGGGCCAGGACGTATTGGAACACATCTCGGGGGGTGGTCTGGGGTGCTGCCTCCCACCCTTCCTTAACCAAACTGAGGGGACCTCGGACGGGGTGTCCATAGAGTAATTCAAACGGGCTGAACTCTAAGGACTTCTGGGGGACCTCCCGGTAAGCGAACAAGAGGCAGGGGAGCAGGACGTCCCACTTACGCCGGAGGGGCTCTTCTAGGCCAGCGATCATCCCTTTCAAAGTCCTATTAAACCTTTCTACTAGGCCGTTCCCTTGGGGATGGTACGGGGTGGTGAACTTATAGGACACCCCACATTGTTGCCACAGGGACGTCATATATTTTGAGATAAAATTAGTGCCGCGATCGCTCACGACCTCGCGGGGAAAACCCACCCTGGAAAAGATCCCCATCAGGGCCCGGCCCACCACGGGGGCCGTAATGGTGCGTAGGGGAATAGCCTCAGGATAGCGGGTGGCGTGGTCCACTAGGACCAAGATGAAACGGTGACCTTGGGAGGTGGGGGGGTCCAGTGGTCCCACGACGTCGATTCCGACTCGTTCAAAAGGGGTACTGACGACCGGGAAGGGTTGGAGGGGAGCCTTGCGCTTCCCCCCACTCTTCCCACTAGCCTGGCACGTGGGGCAGGACTTGCAGTGGGCTTCTACCGCTGCTCTCATTCTAGGCCAGTAAAAATGGGTCACGAGACGGCTGTAGGTCTTGTCCTGACCCAGGTGGCCGGCGAGGGGGACGTCGTGGGCTAAGCCCAGGAGGAAGTCTCGGAAGCGGAGGGGTACCACCAATACCCGTCCGGATCCCAGCTCCACCGACTTCTGCTCACTGTACAAGATGTTATTTTCCCAATAGATTCGGTGCGTCCCGGTCTGGTCACCTGCGGCTTGGCCCTCGGCCTGGCGCCGCAGCCCGACCAGGGAAGGACAAGTGGCTTGCTCCCGGCAAAATTCTTCCCTGGTGGGCCCGCCCTCGTGGCGCCACTGGGCCAACTCGGGTAGATCTCCCAACTCGGGGACCGGGGCGGGGTCGGATGGTGCGGGTTCGTCGCGGGCGACGGACCCTTCTGATGGGGGGACGGGAGGACCCTCGGCGGGGACTGTTCTGGTCTCTTCGATCGGGGTGCTTTCGACTTCTCTCCGGGGAGTGAGTCGGGCTGACATAGATCGGGTGGTGGCGCACACCCACTCGGGGAGTCCCATCATTCCTAGGTGGGCCTTGCGCTCGACGTGCTTCCAGGGAGAACTCTCCAGGTCGTTCCCTAAGAGGCAGTCGACCGGCTGGGAGGTTCTTACGGCCACCTTGAGTTTACCTATCACCCCTCCCCACTCAAACGGCACCAGGGCTACCTGACACATACTTTCTCTATTGTCTGCGGATATTACGGGGCAAAAGACGTTGGGGAGGATTTGCTCCTCGGGGACTAGGTGTCTGAGGACACCGGTGATACTGGCCCCGGTGTCCCGCAGGGCCTCTACTTGGTGGCCATTGATCTTGACGAGCTGCCCGTATTTCTGTGTGTTGGAGGGTAGGAGGCTACCAGGGATCATCTCCCTATCTCCCAGGGATACTAGGGCCATTGCTGCGGGTTCCCACTCCTCGGCTTCCTCAACCTCCTCCCCCAGGGCTACGTTGGCTATCTGTCTCGCAGGGGTGGTAGGGGAGACTTGGGTGGCCATGGGGCACTCTGGGTCATTGGCGTAGTGCCCGGGTTTCTGGCAACGGAAACATGTGACGGTCACCCGGTGTCCCCGTCTCCCAGGGGGCCCTGTTACTGGTGGGGGGGGCGCCGGGAAAGGTGGAGGTTGTGTCTTCGGGGGGCTAGGCTGGGACTCTCTCGGCCCTCCCTGGTTCCCTCCCCCTCTCTGGCGGGGTGGTCCCTGACTGGCTCGGGGGTACTCTCCTACCATGCCCCGGGAGACCCGGGTGTTGGTCCAGCGGTCGGCCTCCACAGCCAGCTTCCGGGGATCTGTGAGCTTGCTGTCAAGCAGATGCTGACGTAGTTCTATGAAGCAGTTCGCAGCCAGGTGTTCCCACAACAGGAGGTCAGTGAGTTCGGCAAGGGTGGTGACTTTGCTGCCCTTGATCCACCCATCGAAGGCCCGACTGAAAAAGTTTACATACTCCACCCAGGTGGTGCCCGGGACCTTCCTGCAGTCCCGGAATCGCTGACGGTACATTTCTGGGGTGAGGCCGTATCTTGTGAGTAGAGCCTCTTTCATGTGGCTGTAGGAGGTCTGCAGGGAGAGGGGTAGGTCGAGCAGGGTGTCCCTTCCTTCGCTCAGGAACCGCCCCCACAACCCCGCCCCCCAGTCCTTCTGCGGGATCCGATGGGAGGTCATGGCGACCTCGTAGGCCCTGAACCATTGCTGAATGTCATCGTTTTTATAATATTCCTTGACCACATCCTTGGGGATGTGGACCTTCTGTTCCGCTGGGGAGGCCGTCTCTCGGTTTCCCGGGGGCCTCCCTTCCTCGTTTCTGGCCTTGAGCTCGAGTTCCTTCAAGCTGCGTTCGTGCTCCAGTTGGAGCTTCCTTCCTTCGTGCTCCCGTTGGAGCTTCTTTTCTTCTAGTTCGCCTTGTACACGCATTTGCTCTACTGCTAGCTTTTTTTCCGCTAACTTTAATTCGCCCTCGATTTTGAGTTTAGCTAACTCGAGTTCATGATTGCGACTTCTCTCTCTGTCCGCGAGCTCTTCCGGGGATAGGCCCCCGTCTGGTACGACGCCTCGCACCTGATTGCTGCTGCTTTCACTCTGGGGGGGTTCGGCTTCGTCGGGGCGCTCCCCCATGCCTTCCGGGCGGGAGGCCCCGGTCTCCACCCAAGTTTTCAGTGCTTTCTGCAAATCTTCTTTAGTATTGAGACCAGTGGTAGCGATTTTAAGTTCTTTGCAAAATTGCTTTAGCTCTTTGTGTGTATATTCTTCTAGATGCTCCACCTGGAACACCCTGTTGGCGTTGGTTTCTGCGGGGCTCACGGTGCTTCCTTCTGCCATCTTTGTCGGTAGCGCTTCCGTTGTTCACGGTACGATCTCTAGGTGATGGGCCCGAATCCCGTCGCTTGCCACCAATGTTAGACGGCGACCTCAGAGGAGCCTGGAAGGGGTCCTGACTACCCTGAGACCCACCCTCGAAGTATCGTAGCCGGGCACTGGCGGGAGACTCCCCAGGGGGAGGAATCTCGTATCTAGGATCGTACTTCTGGCACCACACGACACAGAGTGACCACACCGGGTATTCTTAGAAATCAATCTTTATCAAGTAGGTTATCACTGCAAATATGTACAAGGTGAGCACGGGCTCAATGAGTCTCGGAAGGGGTAGGGGGTAGCGGGACAGTCTCTGGTAAAGGTTCAAGGCAGGGACGTATCCGGCGCACAGCTCACAATCCTCGAGCTGGGGGATACCTTGTTGTAGTCGGGGTCCGGCGGGACCGTGAGAGTCTGTTGGAGCCGCGAGTTACTCAGCGGGCTCAGGTGCAGGTTCGGAGGTCGTACGAGTTTCAAGGAGCCGCGAGTCACTCAGCAGGCTCTGGCACAAGGTTGGAGGTCTTACGATCTTCAGGGAGCCGCGAGTCACTCAGCAGGCTCAGGTACCAGTTCGGAGGTCTTACGATCTTCAGGGAGCCGCGAGTCACTCAGCAGGCTCAGGTACAAGTTCAGAGGTCTTACGATCTTCAGGGAGCCGCGAGTCACTCAGCAGGGCTCAGGAGGGTCCAAGTTCCAGGAGCCGCGACCACGTCGGCAGGCTCTCGTTGTTCCAGCGTCGAATCTGCCGGACAGACCCAGAGCACCCCTTGTTATAGGTCGACCCCTCTTTGATGTCCGGAGTCTGTGCAGGCAGGGGTCTTGTCACCTGGGGGTCGCTTGTCGGGATTTCCTGCTATTGTCTTTTGATCCTTTCAGGGCCGGGTCGGGAGGAGTCCCAGACACCCAGCAGGCACGGAGCCAGCCCTCAGGGAGGCCGGAGGGCCGATCGAAACCCATCGTCCCAGGGGAGTTCAGAGGTGCGATAGAAACTGCTCCTCCCTCTCTCATCCCCTGGAAGCGTGATGTCCTCCAGCCGGAGTGGCGCCTCTAGGCCCGGGTCGCGCTGGGGCCGGGCGGCCATCTTGGTGCATGAAGTGGGCACGCGGGCCCGGGGTGGCCGAAAGGAAAGAGGCCATGGACGGGGATGTCCGGGTCGGTGCGTGTGTCCTGGTGGGGAGGGTCGGCTGGGCCGTGTGCTTGGGCTGCAGGTACCAGGTTTCGGTGGTGCGGGGGCACGTAGGGCCATGCTACGAGGCCGGGTCCAACACACACCTGAAGCCATCTTGAATGGAATAAAGTGGTAACACTTAAAACATTTAATTTCACAAAGGAACAAAATGAGGGGGTTCATTTTGCCATAGAAATTATGATTAGTGCTGCAGAAAGAAAAAATGGGACACATTTTGACTTCTCAAATCCTCTTCTATTTCATAAAAAAATTCTGACATGCAGACTGAAACATGCACTTTGAATAACAGCAGCAGACTTCCCTGGTGAGCAGTAGCTTTACTACAGTGATCTAATGAGCAACTAGAGTGCTAACATTCAGAATTTATGGCAAATGTGTGACACATCTGAATGCCTTCTTGATGGAACCAAAGTAAAACACTGAAAGTATTTCCTACTGAGGAGACTGCAGTAAATGAGGAAATTGGGAAACTTCATAACAAATGAATATCCCAAGATGGCCACCAGAGACAAAAGAGCCCAAATGTAGCCCAAATATCACCCAGATGTAGCCCAAGTGTAGCCCAATGACAGAATGTCCCAGAGTGTTCTTAAGAACAGCTAGAGTGCTTACTGTCTTACTTATGACAAAAGTATGGCACACCTGAAGCCATCTGGATTGGAATAAACTGGTAACACTTAAGACATTTAATTTAAAAAGGAACACAATGAGTGGGTTCATTTTGTCATAGAAATTATGATTAGTGCTGAAGAAAGAAAAATTAGGGCACATTTTGAGTGACTTCTCAAATCCTCTTCTATTTCATTAAAAGAATTCTGATATGCAGACTGAAACATGCACTTTTTATACCAGCAGCAGACTTCCGTGGTGAGCAGTAGCTTTACTACAGTGATCTAATGTGCAACTAGAGTGCTAACATTCAGAATTTATGGCAAATGTGTGACATTACAATGTCACACATTGCCAGACCAGGGAGGGCAGAAGGGTGTGGCAGTAAAATGGACCATGGAGGACAGGAGGAAGGGGATAGGGGCATGGCATGTGGACAGGCAGGGTGGAGGTGGCAGGGACAGGCTACAGTCGTCTGACAATGCTAGGCAGGTGGGAGGGGAGTGGCAGCTCAACAGAACACTCAGAGTAGATAGGAGTGGCAGGTCCATGGAACATGGTGGGCAAAAAGGATGGAGCAGGGGCATGCACAAAGACATCGGAGGGCAGGGGGAAGGAGAATAGGGGCAGCAAGCTAAGCACAGAGGCTAAGCAGGAGGTCAATGATGGGCCATAGAATTGGGCAATGGAGGGCAGGAGGAGTGGACTGGTACATCATGCTAAATGGAGGGCAGTGGCAGCACATCAGACCATGCATGGCAGGAGGGAGGAGGCTAGTCCATGGATTCAGACAACAGAGGATAGGGAGGAGGTGGATGGGGCAGCAAGCTAACTGTTCAGAGAAGGTGGGTATTAGGAACTTTATTGTTTTTATAATGTGTGTATGTGCGAACTACTTAAAGTATGCAGCATAATCTCACTTTTATTCAGGAAGAAGAGGACGTTTGTGACTGTGACTCCGGGCTCACTTGGCAGCAGCACCCCCTGACCCTCCACCCCCATCGCAAAATGTAATGCCCATGAAAAGGGTAGGTGGACGCAGTGTTATATAGAACATAGTCCTGAGAGCACGATTGAAAATGAAAACTAGATATAGTATATGGTATAAACTATGCACCAAAAAGTGTGATATAAGATGAACCGGGCGTGAAATATAATATGCAATACATTGTGCGCAATGACAGATTCATTGGAGAGCGCGAGATAGCACAGGCACTTGCGTGTGCTATGCGATATGTGCCTTGGAGTGTAATATGCACTGGGCAGTGTTGTGTAACCTAACTAGTCTCTAAAGTTGTAATATAAAATATGTGCTGGGGAATTTAACGTTGCATATGCACTGTGACAAAGATATGGATCCCAGATTGTAATATGTATGGCATAGCGCTGTGCGTTATAACATAGGCATCGAGGAAGGCACGTTAAATGTGGCAATATAACCCATGCGAAGGCAAGTGTGGCATGACATATTCACGGGCTGGTGTTACAATGCACATGGGCTAGAGAGTGTCATAGCATACGCACTAGCTGGTGGAATACAACACAGAGGTGTGAGGCACTCGGCGGGCACTGGTGAGTGTAACACAGCATTGGGCTCAGCCAGGAGCACGCTGTGACTCTCAAGTGAGGTTCGTCTCCTTTCCAGAGAGTAAAATAAAAAGTATTACACATCCGGCGGTGGATGTGTGTTTTATTAACCGTGAGGGGGGTTTCTTGCATAGTTTGGTCAAATTTTTGTCGAATCCTCTTTGAATGGCTTGGTGTGCGTGTATATTAAATGTGCCCGTCAATAGCTACCCATGTTTGTATAAATAAACAAGGGTGTCTACTTGGAGAGTACCCACCGGCGGGGGCGCCGGGATTAGGCACGGTAGGGCGTCAGACACGTCAAAGCTTCACTAGCGGTGTAAATACATTCCATGTGGATTCATTCTAGTTGCCTTTTAATGAATATCACGCAAATCGTCATGGTGATAGGTACATACGGTTTGTCCAGCATGTCCTAGGTGTTTCTATAAATATATATTTTTTTACAATAATGAAAAACAAAGGCCGGCCCCGGGGGATGGGTTCCCCGGGGCCATAAGTCGCCTGAGGAGGAGGGCTCCTATAGAATAAAAAAAAAAATGCCATGACCCGAGGGTTGGGGTCCCGCCTTGGGAGGGCCAAACAAAAAATATTAGGGTGCAGGCCCTGGGGGATGGGGTCCCCAGGGCCAGTAAATTAGAAAAAGAAGGGGGGACACACAGCCCTCCTTCTTAAAAAAATAAAATAAATAAAAGACCGGCATCGCGCTGGAGGCCACGCCCCTCCTTGCAGCACTCTGCAAACGCGCCCCCTGGCCAGTTGTAAGTTGGGGAATTAATTCCCCTTCAATACTGAGGGTCCCCGAGGGCCAACTAGCCCAACAGGTATCTCCAGTATGCGCCAGGGAGCTGCGTTGCAGACAGGTGTTCTGAGGCCATTACCCTTTTTACACCTCTATGCAACGCAGCTCTGTGGCGCTTACTGGAGGTACCTAGTGGGCTATTTTGACCCTAGGGACCCTTAGGATTCAAGGGAACTTAATCTCTCAACTTAGAACGGCCACAGGGCGCGTTTACATAGTGGTGAAGGGAGGGGACGGGGCCTGAGGTGACGTGTGCAAACACGCCCTGTGGCGCGTTTTAAGTTGGGGAAATAATTCCCTTTCAATCCTGAGGGACCCTGGGGGCCAACTAGCCCACCAGGTGCTTCCAGTAAGCGCCACTGCTCTGCTTTGCAGAGAGGTGGTGCAGGCCGTGCCCCTTTTTACACCTCTCTGCAATGGCACTTACTGGACGTACCTAGTGGGCTATTTTGCCCCTAGGGATCCTCAGGATTCAAAGGGACTTAATCTCCCAACTTAAAAAACGGCCACAGGGCGTGTTTACACAGTGGGGAAGGGAGGAGACGGGGCCTGAGGTGAAGTGTGCAAACACGCCCTATGACGCGTTTTAAGTTGGGGAAATAATACCCCTTCAATCCTGAGGGCCCCTGGGGGCTAACTAACCCACCAGGTGCTTCCAGTAAGCGCCACTGAGCTGCGTTGCAGAGAAGTGGTCCAGGCGGTGCCACTTTTTACACCTCTCTGCAACGCAGCTCTGTGGCGCTTACTGGAGGTACCTAGTGGGTTAGTTGGACCCAAGGGACCCTCAGGATTCAAATGAACTTAATCTCCCAACTAAAATCGGCCACAGGGCGTGTTTACACAGTGGTGAAGGGAGGGGACGGGGCCTGAGTTAACGTGTGCAACCAAGCCCTGTGGCGCGTTTTAAGTTGGGGGAAATAATTCCCCTTCAATCCAGAGGGACCCTGGGGGCCAACTAGCCCACCAGGTGCTTCCAGTAAGCGCCACTGCGCTGCAGAGAGGTGGTCTTGGCCGTGCCCCTTTTTACATCTCTCTGCAACGCAGCTCTGTGGCGCTTACTGGAGGTACCTAGTGGTCTAGTTGGACCCTAGGGACCCTCAGGATTCAAGGGGACTTAATCTCCCAACTTAAAACGGCCACAGGGCGTGTTTACACAGTGGGGAAGTGAGGGGACGGGGCCTGAGGTGACGTGTGAAAACACGCCCTGTGGCGCGTTTTAAGAGGTAGTTTTAATCCCCTGCCCTATTATATACTAGGGGCTTACAGAGGAGGTCATGCTGATCACAGGGGGACCCCAACGCATAGTGTTCCCTAGTGTATGTAGGTGTTTTCACTGTATTCTGAGTGTCTTTTAACATAGCACTGGCTCTAGGACTGGTTAGTCAGACTCAGTTACCACCAGTATCCGTCTGAAAAAGTTGAGGGTACAGGATGATTTTGCAACAAGGCTTGTTTCTGCTCTTCTGTTTGTTCTTTCTGCACGTTATCCTTCTTCCTGCACTTTTCTCCGTCTTTGAGGACTTCTGTTGCTTCTTTCTGCATTTCTTTTATTTCTTTCTGTGCGTTTTTTCTTCTTTCTTCACATGTCCTTTCTCTGTATGCATAGTTAGAAATTTGCATTTAAAAAAGCTTTGAAATTCACTGAAAAAACCATAGGTTTCAGGCACGTTATAGTTAGGAATTAGCATTTAAAAAACCTTAGAAATTCACTGAAAAAACCATAGGTTTCAGGGGCGTTATAGTTAGCTGGACTTTTCACTCGTACAAAACCATTGAAATTCCCCCGTTATAGTTAGTTCAGCTAACTATAACTCGCGCGCCCGCAATGCACTGCTGATGACGTCACATATTACATCACTCATGACATGGTCAGTGACATCACTCATGACATCACTGATGACATCTCATCTGACACGACGGCGAGCACGGCGTTATTGACCACCCTTCGGTACACCTTTGGAATACAATACTCCAAACCTAACAGTACCAGGACTTCTTGAGAACTTTCATCCCTGACGTACTTCCCTTTATGATTTACGAGTGTTTGCGTGTTACTCTTCATTTTGACTCTACCTACACTGTATGCTACAGTACCTGTGGAACACATTTTCGTGCATCTACGTTTAAATCTCCGTGCCTTGAAAAAGCCCATGTTTGGGCGAAACGCGTTGGCTGTGAATATGGTTGCACCACGTCTTGGAATAAAGAACATCTGAATACTGCAAATTCTTCGTGTGGATCGAACATTTGTTCTTGAACTATACTATTACTATATACCTTTCTTTTGTGTTGCCTCTCATATTTCTTTAAAATATATATTCACTAAAAAAACCAAAGGTTACAGGGACGATATAGTTAGGATTTAGCATTTAAAAAACCTTAGAAATTCACTGATAAAGTTTGGAATTAAAAAAACCTTAGAAATTCCTGAGAGCTGGTCGGAGGCCCACCCCTTTTCTCCACCACTCTGCAAAGGTAACTACTACTTAAAAAAAACATAGAAATTCACATTATAGTTTGGAAATGGAATAAAATGGAATGAAAAAAACCTTGGAAATTCAGTGAAAAAAACAAAGGTTACAGGGATGTTATAGTTAGGCTTAAGTTTCACTCATAAAAAAACAGTGAAATTCTGCAGTTATAGATAGCTTAGCTAACTATAACTTGCACCCCCGCAAGGCACTGCTTATGATCTCACATCACTCATGACATGGTCAGTGACATCACTGATGACATCTCAAATGACATCACTCATGGCATCGCTGATGACATCATCCAGTGACTGAGCGTTTTTAAAATGTTGTGTTAAATATATATACCACGGTGTATTGGTGTTTGAGTGACTGTATAAGTGAGTGATTAGGTGTCTCAGTGTATATCGCCATACCAAAATATCGTGATATTGAAATATCGTCAGCAAGAATATCGTTATCAAGAATATCGATTTTAAGGTTAGTAATATTGATTTTTAAATATCGGTCAGTGACATTGTTGTGGAAACAGGACCGCAGACAAGAGCTAAGCGGTCCCGCTGCCATCATTACAATGCAACTGCCTTCACAGCGGTCACAATGTGTATATTTTCTATTCCGGCTTGTGCTGCGGGCTGCAGCACAAGCTGCAAGAGAAAATAAATACTTTTAAAACATCCCTGCACCTTGTGGCAGGCACCATGGTGCCCCCCCAGGCGCCATAGCGGTGGACCACTTTCCACCTGCCTTTTCATGATAGGGCAGGTGAAAAGGGGCGTTATAATCCCTGCAGCGGTGCCTGAGCAGGCACTGCCTCTAATGTAGGGATTACTGTCCCTCTGACGGTCTGATAGGCTCCTTGAGCCCGTCGGAAAGAGTTGGACAGTCACTTACACCTGCTGCCTCAGACCGCATGCATTGTAATGTGGTGGATGGCCCGCAGCAGCAGATGCCGGTCAAACAGCAATGGACAAGCCCTTGGTTGCAGTCCAACCGACATCAGAATGAGGGTTATAGTTGTTTAAAATATCATTTTTTAATTATTGGTATGTATTTTAGTATATATTTTCAATGTATAATTATTGTTTATGCTTTGCAATATATTTGTTACATTTTTATTAGTTATTAAATTTAATGTAATTGATTTTTTATGATTTTTTGTGCCGTAGTGGGTTGTGGGTTTATAGGGGCATAGAGTGGGAAGTAATTTAAATATAATACATTAAGGATTATTATTTATTTATTTGTATTGATCCAATTGATATTTAATTATGTTAGTAGTGCTGTTATTTTATTTAATGTACATTTTATGTGCCGGTTGTTGGGTTTATAGGGGTAAAGGGTGAGAGGTAATTTATTTTTTATTAATTAATACGTTGTTAATATTAATTAATTCATAATTATTTTATTTTAGATGCGGGTTGTGAACTTTATAGGGATAACGGGTGGGGAGTAAATCAATTGAAATTAATTATTTAGTTTTTAAATACTATTAATTATTTGACAATTACATTTTTTATTTGTGTAATTATTATTTTAATTTTAGGTGTGGGTTACGAGGTTTATTGGGTTAAAGGGTAGGAAGTTAATTAATATTTGTTTGTAATTAATAATATTTGTTTAATTGATAATGATGTTAATTGTGCCTTTTTTTAATTAATATTAATTATTAAATTGATAAATATTTATGTTAATTGTGTGAATAATTTTCTGTTAAATTATATGAATGTGTTGTGTGTTTTGCAGGGGTATATTCTGGGAAGTAAAGTAATTGTAATTCATTATTATTAATATTTAAATAATGATAGTTTGTTGATAAATATTTGTTAATAGTGTAAATATTTTGCTTTTAAAGTTACGTTTTAGGTGCAGGTTGGTTTTTTGTGCATATTTATATTTGTCTTTATTTACTCTGTTTTAAAAATAATTTTATTTTGTTCTAGATATTTAGTTTGTTGTTAATGTTGCTCTTACTGCAGTGGGAATAGTAAATGTTACCCCTCCGCAATCTAACACTTTGCCTCCTGTTGCACTGCTGACTAGAGTGGGAATAGTACATTTTACTCCTCCGCTATCCAACACCTTGCCTACTGTTGCACTCATTGGAGTGGGAATAGTAAATTTTACCCCTCTGCAATCCAACACTTTCTCTACTGTTGCACTCATTGGAATGGGAATAGTACATTTTCCCCCTCCGCTATCCAAAACTCTCCCTACTGTTTTACTGACTGGAATGGGAATAGTACATTTTACTGCTCTGCAATCCAACACTTTCCCTACTGTTGTACCAAATGGAGTGGGAATAGTGAATTTTACCCTTTCAGAATCCAACACTTTCCCTACTGTTGCACTCACTGGAGTGAGAATAGTAAATGTTACCCCTCCGCCATCCAACACTTTCCATACTGTTGCACTTATTGGAGTGGGAATAGTAAATTTTACCCCTCCGCTATCCAATAGTTTCCCTACTGTTGTACTGACTGGAGTGACATTAGTAAATGTTACCCCTCTGCATTCCAACAGTTTCACTACTTTTGTACTGACTGGAGTGGGAATAGTAAATTTTACCTATTTGCAATCCATCACTTTCTCTACTGTTGCATTTACTGGAGGGAGATTTGTAAATTTTACCCAGTTTTACTATTTTTCTGTTGCGTGAAGTGGGAATAGTAAACATTTTATATATTTACTATAATAATTTGCATAGTTTTGTATACATTGTAGTGGGAATAGTGTATGTATTACATTTTATATTTTGTCATTTATTTTGTATTGTTATAATTTATACTATATTTTTGTTCATTTCAAATTAAAATATATATAATTATTATTGTTTTTAATGTGTAAAATCAATTTTCCATTAGTGAACATGGCTGAGTGACTGGCTGTGTGAATGTCTGTATCAGTCTGTCAGTTGATGTCTAAGTGGCTGGTATCTAAGTGGCTGCTATGGGTGTGTGAGTGGGTATGTGAGTGGGTGTATTGGTGAGTGATTGGTTGTCTGAGTACCTTTATGGTTGTCTGAGTATTTGTGTGGGTGGGTGAGGGGCTGTGTGACTGCCAGTATAGATGAGTGGGTGAATCAGTGGCTGTATGGGTTATTGAGTGCGTGTGTGAGGGGCTATGTGGGTAAGTATGTGTGTATATGGCTGTATGGGTGAGTAAGTGGATGTGTCAGTGGTATACGAGTGAGTAACTGGGTATGTGAAAGGTAGTATAGGTGCGTGATGGGGTGTAGGAGAGTAGGGTCTGCAATCCTATGATCACCCAGATTTTTTGCTTTTGCTTCATTGGTTTACGACTTTCCCCGGCTGTGGGCCTGCCAATCAGACCCACAGCCTAGCTGTTCTCTCTCGAAATTAACACACATGTACATTAGGTGCATCCACTAATTGGAACTGGGCCGCCTTGTCAGTCCCTGTCTCAGCATACCACAGGTATCCAGGGCATCGGTGTACCCAGGGCCTACCCGGGGCTGAAGCATGTATTATGCCACCCCTGGAATGGCCGCCCAAATCTGACACAACTGGCTGCACGACAGCTGGGGCCACGTGGTGTAATCACCCGTTGCTGTAGGTGTAGTATTCCTACACCTAAAACCTAAAATGGACACATGGATTCCTATCAGTCACTCCTATAGCAGGCCTTATCAATCCTGAAGGCAGAGTGCAGGGAATCATGTGGGACGGTGCTCTGGCGCGAGCTGAGCCCGTCGACGGCTTGCGGAACCAAGTCCTAAATAGCCGTTCCATGGTGACGCGGGCCAACTACTTTTAAGGCATTTGCTAACTTTGGCCTCACATCACCTATACATGTCGAGTAAGGTGTCATACGAATGGGAATCCGAACCCCTCGCCAGTTCTGGTGACGGGGTTAGCATTCCCCCCCTTTTAGAGGGACACGACATGGAAGTAACCTTGAACCCCGGTTAAAGTTGACTCAAGCCTCAGCATCACAAAATGGATGCTGCCACCAGACACAAGTCTGACCTCCTGCTGCTGGGGGACCTTCCAGCAAGGGGAGCTTGGACAAAGGGTTTCCTGTCGAGGGCGGTGTTAGCACCGTCCCAGACAGGGTTTGTGTATCCCAGGTAGGCAGGGCTGAAAGGAAGGTGATTGCAAGTGGCACCCCGGTGCTCACTGTGCATAGCCCGGCTCAAACCAGTTTCGGGGGCACACCAGCCCCTGAGCTGGCGCGAAGCCGGACAAAGGTTAGGGGTGTAACCACCCCCCTCCTGGCTCCACCCATAGGTAGAACCTAGTCACGGGCCAGCCCCTTTTCTTAGAATAAAGGTAGGAGCGAGTCCCCTTCCCAAATTGGATAATCAGATAATCGGATAACTCCGAATCACGAACCACTTTCCACGAAAATAACTCTTGACTATTTCTGAAGACTCTCCCTTGTGGCTAAGGAGTAGCCACCCTGCACCAGCAGGCACCACCTAAGCGCTTGCGGTTTGCTGTAAGTCTCTCCTACGGATCAAGACTGCCCAGCTCGACGAGACCCGAGTCCCTGCCATCTCTGACCTTTTACCTACCTCATCAGCCCAGCTGAGAGACGTAGGTGTGACGAGACCTGCGGGACCGGCTATCTTCAGAACCTGCACGACGCTTATCTAGCACGCCCACCGAGGGACCCTCGAGTGAGTGCACCTAGGGTTTGAGAAGCCCTAACCCTGAGCAGCTCCAGCATCGAAGTCTGCCTCCCCAGCATCCCCAAGATCTGCGTGGGGGCCCTTCCGCTCCTTGCTGTTCACCGCGTTGTTCGACCACTTGCCGACCGGCTTGTGGCCCTCTTCACGACGCACCACGATTGTTTCATCACTAGTCTGGTTGCTCCAGACTGGCTCTTGCTCCCCTTCAACAGAGGAGTACCCCGGACCCTCCTGGTCCACTCCCGACGCCATCTTGACTCCCCCGCTTGGGTTGCCACTGCCAAGATCCGCTGCCCCTGCCTGGGCCCAGCATCATCGACAGCAGACACCTTCGTGGGACAGCTCGCCCTCCATCCTGGTCGCCGCCGCGCCTCCTGGCCCGAGGAACAGCCGAGTCCGACGTCACCCACTCACCTGGTCGAGGTGACTTCAGCCGGTACCCTCCTGGTACCCACACGATCGCTGGCTAGCGGTTGAGAACTGAGTCCCCTCTGCTTTCAGGTTTCCTTCATCACCGATCCAGGCTTGGATCGCTCTGAACATCGTCACTGGTCGCCTGCCAGCAACTGCTTCTTTCAGGCTCCTGAGACTACACGAGGGCTCCCGACATCTTGCCGAACTTCACGCAGCCGCAGCCTCCGGGCTAGGTAACTCGAGCATCTCGGTGCTCCATCGCAGGTTCGCTCTACAAGTGTCCAGTTCCTTTTTCGTTTAGTCCCACTGATCGGATCACTCCGGAATCAGTACCTCCAGACTCTAACCATTCGCATTTCACTGTTAGTGTAGATGGTTTCTCGTGCCCCTCGGGCATTTGTGTAAACTGTGCAACTGAAGTATTTTCCTAAGAGTTTTGTAGTGTGCTTAGCTCCCTGACTCATAACGAGCCAGGGTAGTCTTGTTATAAATAAATATCCTTTTATTTTCATAACAACTTGTGTGGTGTCCTTTCACTTGGCGTTCAAGGGGTATATGTGATGGTAAACAGCTGGCTTAACACGCCCTCTAGAGTTTAGCCTAAGACTGCTCGTATCCACGCTACTAGGATAGCTGGTCTACAAGGTTGACTTACAACCAATCATCAATAAGGGTCGTTTGGAATGATACACAGTGTCTACTAGAATAGTGAGCACTACATATCAGGCCAACTTCTCACATTGGTGAGCAGCGGTTGGGATTTGAGCTTGCTGTTGTTTTACCACACACGTATCCTAAGAATATCGCAGTGAAAGATCACATAAGTACCCAGGTACATATAACTTAACTTAGAATACTCCGAGTTCTGTTGAACCGGCTGTTGTAGTGTAACAGGGCTTAGCACACCCTGACTACAACTCTTAGCAAGGGATCAGTAGGTAAACACATAGTGTAGGTAGGTGCAACACTTACACCTCACTAGAAAAGCATGTCGATCCACGGAGAGTCTTCGCAGACTCCCTTAGTGGTCAGTGACCCTCCACAGGTCGTGTCACGATATGCAACCCTTAGCTTCAAGGAGATGCGACAACTGTGTGCCTCCAGGAAGCTAAACCAGGGTTCTAACCCTACCATCGCAATTCTGATAGGTCTCTTAGAGGCGTACGATGCTAGGAGGTCCTCTAACACAGGTCCCCCCAGTGCAGATGGGAACATGCCGCCCTTAGAGGGAACCCTCGGTGACCCAGACCTCGACCTCCGCACAGAGGACGAGGACGAGTTGTCGGGAGACGAGGCAGACAAAGGTCCAGTGGTAGTCGGCAGGCTTACAAGGACCAACTTAAGCCGGCATGAGAATGGAGCTGGGGGAGCCCCGGGCCCACGCTCAAGCAGGCTTAACCTTGGGAACGGACGAGCTAGGTCTCTCTCCAGAGGCTCTGGCAGATCGGTTCATACACATGTCTCTCAGGCATCTTCTCAGAGAGGAATGACTTCCCCTCAGAGGAGGGAGCATGAAGCGAAGATGCGGGAGGTCAATCTGAGGATCGAGCGGGAAGAACTTGCCCTCGCCAAAGAAAGACTTGCCTTGGCCCGAGAGCAGAAATTAAGCGGGTTAGATCCCGCTGGTGGCAGCATTCTCAATAGAGAGAAAGACAGGGGTATAGACACTAGACACCTGAGTAAAATAGTGCCCCCCTTTAAACAAGGGGACGACATCCACAAGTGGATAACTGCCTTGGAGAGGGCCTGCACTGTCCAGTGCGTCCCCCCAAATCAGTGGGCAGCTATACTGTGGCTTTCCTTTGAAGGTAAAGGAAGGGACAAGCTCCTCACTACAAGAGCTGAGGATGCTAACAACTACCAAGTCCTGAAGAACACACTGATTGATGGGTTCGGCTTAACCACGGAACAGTACCGGGTGCTGTACCGGGACACCCAGAAAATTCAGTCTCAGGATTGGGCTGACTTTGTCGATTGTGCCACTAAGGCTGGTTGCTGGGTAGCAAGGTTACTGATTACACAGGATTGTACAATCTTATCATGCGAGAACAGATTTTAAATAACTGTCAGAACCAATTGTTGCATCAGCACCTTGTCGACTCGGATCTGACCTCTCCCCAAGAATTGGGAAAGAAGGCGGACAGATGGGTCAGAACAAGGGTCAAGCAGAACCAGAATCAGAACCAGGGTGGTCAGAAGAAAGCAGACCAAAAGGGTAACAAGAACGAACAAAATGACCAGAAGTCTTCGACAGGTCCCCAACAAACCAAAGAGGGTGGGGGTCAGGCTTCACAGAAGAAGAAGACTCAAGAAGGCCAGTCAAAAAGGTGGTGCCAATACTGTAAAAGTAAGACTCACTGGTTTAGTGAGTGCACCAAGAAAGGAGGGCAAACTCCTACCACTGCAGCCCCTAAGGCACCTGCGCCCCCTAGTACAGTCAGCAGTGGTAGTGCGCCTCCCAAGGCATTAGTTGGGTTAACCTTGGGAACCGAGGGGAGTGACGACTTAGTCGGCACGCTCACTCAGGCCGTCCTTGTCTGTACAGGGGATATGGATATGTCCCCTGATGCCAGTCCCAATACTTTGGGCAAATACAGACAGACACCTTTGATAAATGGAAGAGTGGCTCAGGCCTACAGGGACACGTGTGCCAGTGTCACCATGGTGACGCCTAACTTCGTGGACCCTGGACAGATCATGCTAGGTACCAGTTACCTAGTGACCAATGCCAGCAACGTCACTACCAATCACAGTATGGCAGTTGTTGATTTCTCCTGGGGAGGGGTAAGTGGCCCGAAAAAGGTTGTGGTTAGTTCAGACCTCCCCGTAGAATGTCTGTTGGGCAATGATTTGGAAACGTCACAATGGTCAGAAGTGGAGCAGAGGACTCACATGGAGATGTTAGGTTTGCCAGCACATGTCCTTGCTGTGACCAGGTCACAGGCCAAAAGATGCCCCACTGAACAGGTGCTGGATCCTGGAAGAACGGACCAGACACCTTCCAAGAAAAGGAGCAGTAAGGGTAAGGCTTCGCCTTCCCCCTTGCCCCAGGTCGTGGATCAAGTCTCCGAGGAGGCTGACCTTAAAGAACTGAGGGAAACTGAGCCGCAAGAGCTTGAACCTGGTCAGGTTGAGTTTCTGGGCTCAGGGGGACCCTCCAGGGAAGACCTGGGGAAGGCACAGTTAGACTGCCCCTCACTTGAACCCCTCAGACAGCAGGCCGCTGCTGAGGCTGCAGGGAACGCCACAGGTACCCACAAAGTGTACTGGGACGATGGATTCCTGTACTCCGAGGCAAGAGACCCCAAACCTGGTGCGACCAGGAGGCTGGTCATCCCCTTGTCTCTGAGAGGTTTCCTTCTCACCTTGGCCCACGAGATTCCCCTTGCAGGTCACCTAGGCCAGAATAAGACTTGGGACAGAATTGTTCCACACTTTCACTGGCCCCACATGTCCGAAGATACGAAGGAGTTTTGCCGCTCCTGTGTCACTTGCCAAGCCAGTGGTAAGTCAGGTGGCACGACAAAGGCCCCCCTCATACCACTACCAGTGGTGGGGGTACCCTTTGAACGAGTGGGGATCGACATTGTCGGACCAATGGAACCCCAGACAGCATCAGGGCACAAGTTTATACTGGTGGTGGTGGACCACGCCACCAGGTATCCTGAAGCTATCCCCCTTAGGACCACTACAGCACCTGTGGTGGCACGGGCCCTACTTGGAGTGTTCTCCAGAGTGGGCTTCCCTAAGGAGGTCGTCTCAGACAGAGGTGCAAACTTCATGTCGGGATATCTGACTGCTATGTGGAAGGAATGTGGTGTCAACTACAAGTTCACCACACCCTATCACCCACAATGCAATGGGCTTGTTGAGAGATTCAACAGGACCCTAAAAGGGATGATTCACGGACTACCTGAAAAGCTTCGGCGGAGATGGGATGTCCTGATACCCTGCCTCTTGTTCGCCTACAGAGAGGTCCCGCAGAAGGGGGTTGGCTACAGCCCTTTCGAGCTTCTGTTCGGACATCCTGTAAGGGGACCCCTTTGTTTGGTAAAGGAAGGATGGGAGAGACCTCTCAGAAAGCCGGCATCAAACATTGTGGACTATGTGCTCGGTCTCCGCTCGCGGATGGCGGAGTACATGGAAAAGGCGTCTAAAAACCTGGAGGCGAGCCAAGAATTACAGAAAGCTTGGCACGACCAAAAGGCTGTCCTGACTGTGTACCAGCCTGGACAGAAGGTGTGGGTGCTGGAGCCAGTGGCCCCAGCAGCTCTCAAAGACAAATGGTCTGGGCCCCACACGATCATTGAGCAAAAGGGAGAGGTCACCTACTTGGTAGACCTGGGAACTCCCCGGAGCCCCCACAGGGTGCTCCATGTAAACAGGCTCAAGGCATATGTCGACAGGGAGGGCATGGGCTTGCTCATGGCCACAGATGAGGGACAGGAGGAGGAGAGTGACCCTCTCCCAGACCTGCTCTCTCAGAACCCTGACGATGGATCAGTAGATGGTGTTGTCTTTTGTGGCAGCCTCTCTGGACATCAACAAGAGGATTGTAAACAGGTTCTTCAATCCTTTCGACATATGTTCTCTCTGACACCCAGTCAGACCAAGTGGTGTACCCACGAGGTCGACACTGGGGACAGTCTGCCCGTAAAGAGTAAAATCTATCGGCAACCTGATCATGTCAGAGACTGCATCAAGACAGAGGTGCAGAAAATGTTGGAGCTGGGAGTCATTGAACCCTCGGACAGCCCCTGGGCTAGTCCCGTAGTGCTCGTGCCGAAACCTCACACCCAGGGCGGTAAGAAAGAGATGAGGTTTTGCGTGGACTACAGAGGTCTCAATGCGGTCACTAAGACCGACGCCCACCCGATACCAAGAGCAGACGAACTTATCGACCGGTTGGCCTCGGCCAACTACTTAAGTACGTTTGACCTGACAGCTGGGTATTGGCAAATCAGGTTAGCTGAGGAGGCCAAGCCCAAAACAGCATTTTCTACCCCGGGTGGGCATTATCAGTTCGTGGTAATGCCCTTTGGTTTGAAAAATGCACCTGCCACCTTCCAAAGGCTGGTGAATCGAGTTCTCACTGGGTTGGACGACTTCTGTGCGGCGTATCTGGACGATATCGCTGTCTTTAGCTCCACCTGGGAGGATCACCTGGTCCACCTGAGGAAAGTGTTAGAGGCCCTGCAGAAGGCAGGCCTCACTATCAAGGCCACCAAGTGCCAGATAGGGCAGACACAGGTTGTATACCTGTGCGACCTTGTAGGTGGAGGCCAGGTTCAACCATTGGAGAGCAAAATACAGGCCATCCAGGACTGGGCTCCTCCAACCACCCAGACTCAGGTTCGAGCTTTCTTGGGCCTGACTGGTTATTACCGGAAATTTGTCAGAAATTATGGATCCATTGTGACCCCGCTAAACGACCTGACAAGTAAAAAGATGCCAAAAAAAGTTCAGTGGACAGCAAGCTGTCAGAAGGCATTCGATGACCTGAAGCAGGCCATGTGCACAGCACCTATCCTAAAGAGTCCAGACTACTCCAAACCATTTATTGTCCAAACAGACGCTTCGGAGCTGGGTGTGGGAGCTGTTCTATCGCAACTGAATTTTGATGGTCATGACCAGCCCATAGCTTTTATTAGCAGGAGGCTGACCCCCAGAGAGAAGAATTGGTCAGCTATTGAGAGGGAGGCCTTTGCTGTGGTTTGGGCCCTGAAGAAGTTGAGGCCATACTTGTTTGGCACTCACTTCAAGATTCAGACCGACCATAAGCCCCTCTTGTGGCTAAATCAAATGAAGGGTGAAAACCCCAAACTACTTAGGTGGTCCATTTCCCTACAGGGGATGGACTTCACAGTGGAGCATAGACCTGGCACTGATCATGGCAATGCAGATGGGCTCTCCAGGTATTTCCACTTAGAGCAAGAAGACTCACCTGGTCAAGGTTAGCTTATTGTCCCGAAGTTTGGGGGGGGGGGTCATGTAGGAGAGTAGGGTCTGCAATCCTATGATCACCCAGATTTTTTGCTTTTGCTTCATTGGTTTACGACTTTCCCCGGCTGTGGGCCTGCCAATCAGACCCACAGCCTAGCTGTTCTCTCTCGAAATTAACACACATGTACATTAGGTGCATCCACTAATTGGAACTGGGCCGCCTTGTCAGTCCCTGTCTCAGCATACCACAGGTATCCAGGGCATCGGTGTACCCAGGGCCTACCCGGGGCTGAAGCATGTATTATGCCACCCCTGGAATGGCCGCCCAAATCTGACACAACTGGCTGCACGACAGCTGGGGCCACGTGGTGTAATCACCCGTTGCTGTAGGTGTAGTATTCCTACACCTAAAACCTAAAATGGACACATGGATTCCTATCAGTCACTCCTATAGCAGGCCTTATCAATCCTGAAGGCAGAGTGCAGGGAATCATGTGGGACGGTGCTCTGGCGCGAGCTGAGCCCGTCGACGGCTTGCGGAACCAAGTCCTAAATAGCCGTTCCATGGTGACGCGGGCCAACTACTTTTAAGGCATTTGCTAACTTTGGCCTCACATCACCTATACATGTCGAGTAAGGTGTCATACGAATGGGAATCCGAACCCCTCGCCAGTTCTGGTGACGGGGTTAGCATTCCCCCCCTTTTAGAGGGACACGACATGGAAGTAACCTTGAACCCCGGTTAAAGTTGACTCAAGCCTCAGCATCACAAAATGGATGCTGCCACCAGACACAAGTCTGACCTCCTGCTGCTGGGGGACCTTCCAGCAAGGGGAGCTTGGACAAAGGGTTTCCTGTCGAGGGCGGTGTTAGCACCGTCCCAGACAGGGTTTGTGTATCCCAGGTAGGCAGGGCTGAAAGGAAGGTGATTGCAAGTGGCACCCCGGTGCTCACTGTGCATAGCCCGGCTCAAACCAGTTTCGGGGGCACACCAGCCCCTGAGCTGGCGCGAAGCCGGACAAAGGTTAGGGGTGTAACCACCCCCCTCCTGGCTCCACCCATAGGTAGAACCTAGTCACGGGCCAGCCCCTTTTCTTAGAATAAAGGTAGGAGCGAGTCCCCTTCCCAAATTGGATAATCAGATAATCGGATAACTCCGAATCACGAACCACTTTCCACGAAAGTAACTCTTGACTATTTCTGAAGACTCTCCCTTGTGGCTAAGGAGTAGCCACCCTGCACCAGCAGGCACCACCTAAGCGCTTGCGGTTTGCTGTAAGTCTCTCCTACGGATCAAGACTGCCCAGCTCGACGAGACCCGAGTCCCTGCCATCTCTGACCTTTTACCTACCTCATCAGCCCAGCTGAGAGACGTAGGTGTGACGAGACCTGCGGGACCGGCTATCTTCAGAACCTGCACGACGCTTATCTAGCACGCCCACCGAGGGACCCTCGAGTGAGTGCACCTAGGGTTTGAGAAGCCCTAACCCTGAGCAGCTCCAGCATCGAAGTCTGCCTCCCCAGCATCCCCGAGATCTGCGTGGGGGCCCTTCCGCTCCTTGCTGTTCACCGCGTTGTTCGACCACTTGCCGACCGGCTTGTGGCCCTCTTCACGACGCACCACGATTGTTTCATCACTAGTCTGGTTGCTCCAGACTGGCTCTTGCTCCCCTTCAACAGAGGAGTACCCCGGACCCTCCTGGTCCACTCCCGACGCCATCTTGACTCCCCCGCTTGGGTTGCCACTGCCAAGATCCGCTGCCCCTGCCTGGGCCCAGCATCATCGACAGCAGACACCTTCGTGGGACAGCTCGCCCTCCATCCTGGTCACCGCCGCGCCTCCTGGCCCGAGGAACAGCCGAGTCCGACGTCACCCACTCACCTGGTCGAGGTGACTTCAGCCGGTACCCTCCTGGTACCCACACGATCGCTGGCTAGCGGTTGAGAACTGAGTCCCCTCTGCTTTCAGGTTTCCTTCATCACCGATCCAGGCTTGGATCGCTCTGAACATCGTCACTGGTCGCCTGCCAGCAACTGCTTCTTTCAGGCTCCTGAGACTACACGAGGACTCCCGACATCTTGCCGAACTTCACACAGCCGCAGCCTCCGGGCTAGGTAACTCGAGCATCTCGGTGCTCCATCGCAGGTTCGCTCTACAAGTGTCCAGTTCCTTTTTCGTTTAGTCCCACTGATCGGATCACTCCGGAATCAGTACCTCCAGACTCTAACCATTCGCATTTCACTGTTAGTGTAGATGGTTTCTCGTGCCCCTCGGGCATTTGTGTAAACTGTGCAACTGAAGTATTTTCCTAAGAGTTTTGTAGTGTGCTTAGCTCCCTGACTCATAACGAGCCAGGGTAGTCTTGTTATAAATAAATATCCTTTTATTTTCATAACAACTTGTGTGGTGTCCTTTCACTTGGCGTTCAAGGGGTATATGTGATGGTAAACAGCTGGCTTAACACGCCCTCTAGAGTTTAGCCTAAGACTGCTCGTATCCACGCTACTAGGATAGCTGGTCTACAAGGTTGACTTACAACCAATCATCAATAAGGGTCGTTTGGAATGATACACAGTGTCTACTAGAATAGTGAGCACTACATATCAGGCCAACTTCTCACATGGGGTATATGAGTGACTGTATGGGTGAGTAACTGAATGTGAGAGTGGCAGTAGGGGTGAGGATATGCGTCTGTCAGTGACTGTATAGGTGAGTGAGTACGTGTTAGTATCTGTATGAGTAAGTGAGTGGGTGTGTGTGTATCTGTATGGGTGAGTAAGTGGCTGTGTGATTGACTATATGGGTGAGTGACTAGGTCTGAGTAGCTCTATGTGTAACATACTCAGTGTGTTAGTGGTTGTATGGGTGTATGAGTGGATATGTCAGTGGATGTATTAGTGACTGAGTGGGTGTATGAGTGGCTGTATGGGTAAGTAAGTGGATGTGTGTGTAGATCTGTGAATCAGTGAGTAGATGTGTAAGTACTGGTATGGGTTTGTGAATGGTTGTGTGGGAGTGGGTGTATGAAAGGTTCTATGGGGTTGAGAGTGGGTGTGTCAGTGATTCTGTAGATGATGTCATCAGTGATGTCTTTTGAGATGTCATGAGTGATGTCTCTGATCTTGTCATGAGTGATGTAATATGTGAGGTCATAAGCAGAGCATTGCGGGGGCGTGACGTAGAAGTAGCTCAGCTAACTATGACTGCTAAATTTCACTGGTTTTATACATGTGTGGCAATAACTATCCACCAACAACAGTGTTTGTCTCTTGAGGGGCCCCAGGCAGTATAGCTAGCCCATCCGGGACACCAGTGCATCGTCAAGAGGAAGAGCCGACTTAGAGCAAAGGTTTTGTTTCCTGGAATGGACAAGATGGTAGAGCAAGCTGTCATCTCATGTCAATGGTGCCAAGTATCCGGAAATCCTGAACGACCACCCCCTCTCATTACTGAGGACAGCCCAAAGCATCCCTGGGAGAATGTGAGCATGGATTTCGGACACCTCCCAGACAGGAGAGATGCATTAATTGACATCGATGACTACATGAAATATCCCGAAGTAGAAATTACCGGGAGTCAAACTGCTGCTGGAGTCATCACCAAAGTAGAAAAGATCATTACAACTTTTGGATTTTTCAAAGTGGATAAAACTGACAACTGTCCTCCGGGCAGGAGTTTGCTGATTACCTCCACTCCTGGGGCACGTGTCATCGCAAAATAACACCAAGGTGGCCCCAGGCCAACAGAGAGGTTGAGCGATTTATGTGGACCCTTAACAAGGTGATCAAGATCACTCAGGCAGATGAATCGTCGATGGAAATGGCCATCTACAGTTTCTTGAGAGAATACTTAATGACACCCCATGTCACAACAAAAAGGGCTCTAGGACATGCCAGTATGGGCCCATCCCAAATGGACCTCATTGCCCATTGATGATGCCCAGGTTCTAAAGAAAAGGACTGTCATGAATAGCCAATCCAGTGAAAGACAAAAGGCCAAGACTTCTGCCATTTGTCCGGGGGACTTAGTGTATCTAAAGGATTGCCATCCAGGAAGCAAGTTCCATCTCTCATTTGAGCACAGCCTGTGGACAGTGATATGTTGGAAAGGAACCATGATCACAGCACGCTGAGGACAAGAGGAAGTCACTCGGAACAGTCCATGACTTGACAGTTGCTCCAGACTCTAGGAAGAAGGCGATACTGGGGATAGCTACTTCTCCTCTCCTGACTCTCAGGTGTCAAGCCTCTGCAGCACTCCAAGGGGTTTCTCACTCAAAGAGAGCATGTTGAAATTTCCCTAGGCTACCCCTATCACACCTGGGGACCAAAGTGAAGACTCACTGGCGCCAACCCCGCACCACTGGGGTGAACGCTCCGGGTATCACCTGAGAGGCAATCCAGCCCCATCATTCCGCCTGACAGGGTTCCTGGTGTGATGCGGGCGCGGCGTGCAGCAGGAGTCGACGGACTGGTAACTGTACACTGCTCCAATGATTAACGTTAAGATTGTATCCTGCAACATGTGTGATTTGTTGGCTTAACATTTGAATTTTTTCCAATGTTTCTTTTTTATTAACGTTAAGGAGGAATGTAATGTTCCACATAGAAAGTATGTCGGGGGTGATCAGGCTAAGTCACCAGCCCATGTCACCAAAGTGGTATGCCCCAGCATGATGCAATATGGGGTATATAAATAAATGGGTGGACCGATGACGTCAGTCACGGACCACGAAGAGTAACTCATCACTGGCTCTATGTGATCCTTTATGCCGCCCTGCGTAAGACCTCCACACCGGCCTTCTGCTTCTTAGGCCTCCGCCGGCCTGGTCCACTCCTGCGTCTCTTTACTCCACAAAGCCTGTGGACACATATTAACCTGGCCCGGATTTTAAATGTCTTGGGCGGGGAAGGGAATGGAACTAACCCCCAACCGCCCAACTGTCTAACCTTCTGCGCCTAAATTCCGCTGTCTGGTAATACTTATACCACCCCCTGGTAATATGAGGATTGTAGGTAAGCCAGGAATTACTTAACTCTAGTGGTAAAGCAAGGGATACAGATAGACATTAAAAATAGAAGAAGGATGTATAAGAAGGCACAGGTCGAGGCAAAAAGGAATTGGGAGGCAGAGAACCAGTGCTTATTAGTAGAGGCCTCAAGATTAAAGGATTGCCAATTTTTTGGCACCTGCTGTTGAAAGGGACAACTAAGCAGGTAAGCAAAGATGATTTCCATATACAGCCCCGTGTCTGGGAAGAGTATATTCAGAAACTCTATTCCGGAATGGCCTGTTAACCAGCACAGGATGATGGAGCTAGTTTCTCCATTGAGGAAGCTGTCTTAGCTATTAGCTCTCTGCAAACTGGGATTGCTCCAGGGCTAGACAGACTCCTGGGAGATTTGTTTAAAGCAGAGCCCACTATATGGGTACCGTTGGTACAGACAGTCAAGTTCAAGATTGTTTATTGTTTCAGTTAGTTAAAACCACTACAATAAATTTCTTTAATAAAACTGCAGAAAAAGGTTTGTTTTTGTCTAAAGCCTAAAAAATCATTAAAACATCTTTTGTTTGACAATTATTAACACTTAAAATTGTATGAAAATCTCATGATTCAGTTAATTAGTTTCTTAGTAAAATACAGATATTTTCTGGGTGCATTATTAATAAGTCTGAAACCTCGAATAACTCATCGTGTGCTTTACAAGAGTGAAAATTTCCCATACATTCTTGTCTTATTCAACATTGTATCTCAGAAACAGGTGCAAACTCAGGGCCGGTCAGTCTTGTTTGGTGTTAGGGAACAATACTCCAGATTCATATATTTTTTTTTTTTGTGCTTGTGTATATACGGAAAGGAACTTTATTAGTTTACAGTTCAGTGTAATGTCTGTTGGGTCCAAAGCTGCTATAATTGCAGATCTACAAGTCCTTATACCTCTGGTATTCATGGCTTTTTTTTTTTTGATAAACTAGTTTATTAGATGTTAAAGAGAACAAAAAATTCATTGGTAGAAATCAGACACATTATTCACGCACATTGCAATCAATAAGGAATGACAGAGACTCATAAAGCATTCATGGGATGAGTATACCACCAGCTTATAAATAACCATATACAGGATGAACACAAAATCCTCAGACCCGCAATAAGTTGAACCATTTGCCCCAGATTTTGCCAAAGAGTTCAGGGCATCCCCGGGCTTCGAAGAGAGGCTCCTCCTGGGTGCCACATCAATCTACTCCCCTTCTCCATCTCCGTATTGTGGGCGCTTTAGCTTGAGACCAGAGTGCCGCAATGTCACGTTTTCCCACCGCCAATGCCGCTCCCAGGAAGCGCTTATCAGCCCGGAATCCATCAAGGCTGTCGAACACCCCCAGGAGCAGGCGCCACACGTCATGGGGTACCTCCCACCCAAGAGTTTGCTTGAGCTCAAGCTCCATCCCTGCCCAGAATGGCGCAAGGGTGGGACACTACAACAAACAAATGATGGACGGAATGCTGGCAATGCAGACATTCTCCCCCAGTCAAGAGATCTGGGTTAAATCTATTGTTATTTTGCCCACTACGCCACCCCAGTTCAGACATGGCCATATGCAAATCAGTCTTGACCCTGTGCCTCATGGGAACAGTCCAGCCCGAACTGCCAAGCCATGTCTTCCCTGGACCGGAATCAAGCATCCTAGGACCGGTTTCTGGCTATCAGCCGTCATCAGCCAGGATAGCTTGACTCCAGTGGCGTAGTGAGCATGGGTCCCACGTCTGGGAATACCCATCCCACTTAGGGCGAAAAGCGTTACAACAAACAAATGATGGACGGAATGCTGACAATGCAGACATTCTCCCCCAGTCAAGAGATCTGGGTTAAATCCATCGTTCTTTTGCCCACTATGCCACCCCAGTTCAGACATGGCCATATGCAAATCAGTCTTGACCCTGTGCCTCATGGGAACAGTCCAGCCCGAACTGCCAAGCCATGTCTTTCCTGGACCGGAATCAAGCATCCTAGGACCGGTTTCTGGCTATCAGCCGTCATCAGCCAGGATAGCTTGACTCCAGTGGCGTAGTGAGCACGGGTCCCACGTCTGGGAATACCCATCCCACTTAGGGCGAAAAGCATTACAACAAACAAATGATGGACGGAATGCTGACAATGCAGACATTCTCCCCCAGTCAAGAGATCTGGGTTAAATCCATCGTTTTTTTGCCCACTACGCCACCCCAGTTCAGACATGGCCATATGCAAATCAGTCTTGACCCTGTGCCTCCTGGGATCAGTCCAGCCCGAACTGCCAAGCCATGTCTTCCCTGGACCGGAATCAAGCATCCTAGGACCGGTTTCTGGCTATCAGCCGTCATCAGCCAGGATAGCTTGACTCCAGTGGCGTAGTGAGCACGGGTCCCACGTCTGGGAATACCCATCCCACTTAGGGCGAAAAGCGTTACAACAAACAAATGATGGACGGAATGCTGACAATGCAGACATTCTCCCCCAGTCAAGAGATCTGGGTTAAATCCATCGTTCTTTTGCCCACTACGCCACCCCAGTTCAGACATGGCCATATGCAAATCAGTCTTGACCCTGTGCCTCATGGGAACAGTCCAGCCCGAACTGCCAAGCCATGTCTTCCCTGGACCGGAATCAAGCATCCTAGGACCGGTTTCTGGCTATCAGCCGTAATCAGCCAGGATAGCTTGACTCCAGTGGCGTAGTGAGCCCGGGTCCCACGTCTGGGAATACCCATCCCACTTAGGGCGAAAAGCGTTACAACAAACAAATGATGGACGGAATGCTGACAATGCAGACATTCTCCCCCAGTCAAGAGATCTGGGTTAAATCCATCGTTCTTTTGCCCACTACACCACCCCAGTTCAGACATGGCTATATGCAAATCAGTCTTGACCCTGTGCCTCATGGGAACAGTCCAGCCCGAACTGCCAAGCCATGTCTTCCCTGGACCGGAATCAAGCATCCTAGGACCGGTTTCTGGCTATCAGCCGTCATCAGCCAGGATAGCTTGACTCCAGTGGCGTAGTGAGCACGGGTCCCACGTCTGGGAATACCCATCCCACTTAGGGCGAAAAGCGTTACAACAAACAAATGATGGACGGAATGCTGACAATGCAGACATTCTCCCCCAGTCAAGAGATCTGGGTTAAATCCATCGTTCTTTTGCCCACTACGCCACCCCAGTTCAGACATGGCCATATGCAAATCAGTCTTGACCCTGTGCCTCATGGGAACAGTCCAGCCCGAACTGCCAAGCCATGTCTTCCCTGGACCGGAATCAAGCATCCTAGGACCGGTTTCTGGCTATCAGCCGTCATCAGCCAGGATAGCTTGACTCCAGTGGCGTAGTGAGCACGGGTCCCACGTCTGGGAATACCCATCCCACTTAGGGCGAAAAGCGTTACAACAAACAAATGATGGACGGAATGCTGACAATGCAGACATTCTCCCCCAGTCAAGAGATCTGGGTTAAATCCATCGTTCTTTTGCCCACTACGCCACCCCAGTTCAGACATGGCCATATGCAAATCAGTCTTGACCCTGTGCCTCATGGGAACAGTCCAGCCCGAACTGCCAAGCCATGTCTTCCCTGGACCGGAATCAAGCATCCTAGGACCGGTTTCTGGCTATCAGCCGTCATCAGCCAGGATAGCTTGACTCCAGTGGCGTAGTGAGCACGGGTCCCACATCTGGGAATACCCATCCCACTTAGGGCGAAAAGCGTTACAACAAACAAATGATGGACGGAATGCTGACAATGCAGACATTCTCCCCCAGTCAAGAGATCTGGGTTAAATCCATCGTTTTTTTGCCCACTACGCCACCCCAGTTCAGACATGGCCATATGCAAATCAGTCTTGACCCTGTGCCTCCTGGGAACAGTCCAGCCCGAACTGCCAAGCCATGTCTTCCCTGGACCGGAATCAAGCATCCTAGGACCGGTTTCTGGCTATCAGCCGTCATCAGCCAGGATAGCTTGACTCCAGTGGCGTAGTGAGCATGGGTCCCACGTCTGGGAATACCCATCCCACTTAGGGCGAAAAGCGTTACAACAAACAAATGATGGACGGAATGCTGACAATGCAGACATTCTCCCCCAGTCAAGAGATCTGGGTTAAATCCATCGTTCTTTTGCCCACTACGCCACCCCAGTTCAGACATGGCCATATGCAAATCAGTCTTGACCCTGTGCCTCATGGGAACAGTCCAGCCCGAACTGCCAAGCCATGTCTTCCCTGGACCGGAATCAAGGATCCTAGGACCGGTTTCTGGCTATCAGCCGTCATCAGCCAGGATAGCTTGACTCCAGTGGCGTAGTGAGCACGGGTCCCACGTCTGGGAATACCCATCCCACTTAGGGCGAAAAGCGTTACAACAAACAAATGATGGACACTGCCACACCATGTGATAAAATCAGCTGAAGCCTGATGGCAGCGCGTGCAGGATGGGGAGGGTCGCAGGTGGGCGCTGTACAGGTGCGGGGGTGAGGTATGCCGCATGGACTAGACACAGCTTGGAGGAGGTCGTCAGCATTTTGGGGGCCATAAGGGCGTCCCTCCAATCCACGTCCTCCAGGGGACCCAGCCACCCCTCCCAGCGAGTGCGAAGTAGATCCTGGACCGCGGGGCCATTGTTCACGAGGCAGCGATAGATCCGCGACACCCCCCCTCTACCCAGGTTCTCCATCATCACTTAGGCCTCCAGGGGGCTGAATTCTGGGAACGATGTGGGGGAAGGGATGTGGACATGGAGGGCATGCCTCAGTTGTAGATACTTGTAGAATTGGGAGGAGCGGAGGGAGTAACGGTGTTGTAGGTCTGCAAATGATCTGACATGGGCCCCCACCCAAATGTCTCCCAATAGCAAGATCCCTATGAGGTACCACCTACGAAAGTCCTGGAGAGAGGAGACATCCAGCAGCCATGTCCCACTCCACAGAGGCGTCTGTCTGGTGAGTTTGCGGTTCCACTTTACATGTCTTACCGCGGCACGCCAGGCCACAAGCACCGCCCTGGTGACGGGGGAAAGAGCCTGCGGCACTGGGCTCCCATACAGGTAGGCTTAGAGGTGCGAAAAATCTAATGTCCTGGGTTCCACTCTGCACGACGGGTCGGACAAGTCCCACCCCCGAACCAATCGTGGATCACGATAAACCGCGTGGCCAGGTAATAGAGGTGAAGATTAGTCACCCCATGCCCTCGTCATAAGAGGGTATGCGGCAGTGCGCCAGGGACATTTGCGGTCTCTTTCCTCCCCACAGAAAGTGGGTAAGGACCCCGTCCAGTTCCCGGAACCAACTCTCCTGGAGATACGAGGTAACATTTTGTAATATGTACAGGAAGCGGGGGAGGACCATCATTTTGAAGAGGGCACTTCTGCCAAGGGGGTTGAGAGGGAGAGATAGCCATTTCTTAAGGTCCGCCTTTGCCCTGGTCACTAGAGGGGTGATGTCCAAGGCCCACTCAAGCTCTGGGAGTAGGGCAATCCACACCCCCAGGTACTTAAATGATTGCCTACGCAGGGGGATGGATGTTTGCCAATCGAAGCACGCCCGTGAGGGGTGCAGGGGGACCAGCGTGGATTTCGCCGAGTTGAGCCTGAGCCCGGATTTCTGCTCAAAGGCCGAGAGAGCATCCAGACATCTCGGGCCAGAGCACTCGGGACCTGCCAGAAAGAGGAGAACGTCGTCCGCGTATAAGGCTGTCTTGTTGATCTGGTTCAGATCCCAGGCCCAACCCCGGATGAGGGGGTCTTGGCGGATGAGGGAAGCCAGGGGTTCCATCGCTAGGGCAAATAGAAGCGGAGAGAGCAGGCAGCCCTGGCTAGTGCCCCTCCGGATAGGAAATGGTTCCGAGAACACGCCATTGATAAGGACCCTGGTCTTAGGAGCAGAGTAGTGGACCCAGATGAGACATCGGAAAACAGGACCGAGACCCATCCTCTCCAACACGTCCTCAAGGTAACCCCAATCCACCGTATCAAAGGCTTTCTCGAAGTCTAAGAAGAGCAAGGCCAGATATGGGGTGCGGCGGAGACAGTGTGCCAGAGCGAGATGGAGGCGGTGTATGCAATGCCTGGTACCCCGGGCAGGCATGAAGCCGCATTGGTCAGGGTGTGCCAGCGTTTGCAAGTGGGGGCGAAGTCTCTGCACCACCACAGTGGCGAAGAGTTTGATCTCCATATTAATAAGGGAAATAGGGTGGCAATCCGCACAGGCAAGGGAGGGCGACTGAGTTTTCGAAGGACTACAATAGTGGCCACATCCGTCTCGGGTGGGAAAGAACCCCCCCTCTATTACATGGTTGAACAACTCCACCAAGTGCGGAACCAACGTGTCCTGGTAGGTCGCATAATACTCTTGGGGGTAACCGTCGGGCCCGGGCATTTTGCCGGAGCGCAACAGTGAAATAGCCCCTTGTATCTCTCCTGCTGTGAGAGGGCAGTCTAGAGTTTCTAAATCCTTCTGGGAAAGGCAGGGAAGCTGTGTCCCGGTGTCGCCCAATAGGGCCGCCAAGGAAGACCGGGGGGTTCGGGCTGCGTAGAGTGTCGCGTAGTAGCCGGCAAATGTTAGAGCGATGGCCTGGGAAGTGACATGGTGAGCCCCACCTTCACCCCGGATCTCGGGAATGATGCGGTTGGCCCTGGGATAGGACACTAAGTTATGCAACAGTTTGCCATTTTTGTCGCCCCAACCATACACGTGTGCGACCGAGGAGCGCCAGAGCATTTTAGCGGACTCCAGTGAGATCTGACAGATCTCCTCTCGGATCAGTGTGAGCTGTCGAGTGGAGTCGGCATCATCATGGGTTGTTCCTTATGCTTCGTGTGGACCAGACCTCTACCCACCCCCACTTCACAGCCTTGCCGGCCTCCCACAAGGTTCATCCGCCATGCCGTACGGGTGCCGTTAGGAGGGTTTCCGAGACGGAGGGAGACGGGGGAGTGATCGGAGATGCCCCTGGGTAAGATCGCGGCCCCGGACATCAATTGACAGTGTGGCAGGTAACAGGAGCAGGTCGATATGAGAGTGCGTGTGGTGGGCTGCTGAAGTGTGTGTGTACTGTTCCTTATGGGGATTCCACACTCTCCAGGCGTCGCAGAGGCCCAGGGTGGAGGACCAGTCAGATAGTCGCTTTGCAGAAGACAGACGGGAAGCCGATGGGGCGCCCGTCGTGTCACGCGAGGGATGCAGGACCGCATTAAAGTCACCCCCAACAACCATCAGACCCTGTGGAAAGGAGGCAAAAACCAGCGTTAGTTGGTGAAGGGTAGAGGCCAGGTTGGCGGGAGGAATGTAGGTACACAGAAGATTGAGCGGGTGCCCCTCGATCGTGCCCGTCAGGGCCACATACCAGCCCTGTAAGTCTGTTTCGGCCTGTGTCAGGGTGAAGGGAAGCCTTTTCCGGAACAGTATGGTCACCCCCCGGGAACCCCGTGTAAAACCAGAATGCCAAACCCTATAGAACCCATATCGGGCGAGGAAGTTACATCGGGAGCCCAGGAGGTGTGTTTCCTGCAGGAGCAGGATATCTGGTGCATGTCGCTGGGCGCTGCGAAGAACAGCGGTACATTTGATCCGGTCCAGTAGACCGTTAACATTCCAGGAGAGGATGTGTAGGGCCTTAGGTACGGTTGACGCCATCCTGCTGGGTAGTGTGTGGAAGGGGGGACAGCTGCGCAGGCAATCCCGGGACCTAAGAGAGACAATGATCCGTGCCCAATGCCTCTGCGCAAAGGGCGCGCGGGTTGGTGAGTCCCATGTCGCTGTCTAAGGCATTCGTGCGTGTGTGTCTACCAATGAAGACAAAGAACAGCGGGCCGTGGGCGGCTAAAAACAACAAACATTCGGAAGACAATGGTCCTCCCTCTCCCCCCCCCAACTCCCCCCACACTACACTTCTGAAAATGAAGCATCTGTCGCCCTGAAAGGAAAACAGTTCAAAACAACAACCCTGCAATCAGACTAGGTGCTAAGCTAAAACAGTTAGCGAAACATGAACATGGCAGAGATGGACCCCCCTCCTTGTGTTCGGATAAAGATTCAACATCTGTTGCCATTACACATAGGACTACATACATCAGGAACTGCAAGTAAGTCCAGGGAGTGAAGGAGGAAGTGAGTCACACAGCATGGTGAAGCCCCGAGGTCAGGGCACTCCCCCCCTCGGACCAATACAATTGGGACTAGTGTGCATGGATAACTGCCAGCGGGTCCAGAGACTGATTTAGAGAACTGATCCCAACACTGTCTTATGGATTGGAAGAGCGTTTTTTTCACATGAGTTAGAGGTGAATCGGGAAGTGTTCGATGCCGGTCTCTTTCAAGCATCTTCATCGTCACCGGATCCGTGGAGCGCCGGGCTCCTAGACAGGTCGGAGTCGGACACGGCCTGACGTAAAGCCTCCATGGGGCCCGGCTGACCACTCAAGTCTATTAGCGAAGTAGTCGGGCTGGGGAAACTGGAGCCCGAGTCGAAGCCTGAGAGGGAGGGAGACCGGATGACATACCTGGCGATGGGGATGCCCCCCCGACGGTCGTTTTTCTTACGGGACCTGGTTCAGCATCTCTGAGGCTTAGGCACAGTCGGGAGCGGCTGTGGAGGGACCCGAGGCACGAGGGAGGAGGACGACCGATCCATGAGGGGCCGCTCCTCTGTGAGCCAGGTCCAGGCCGCCTGAGGGGTATCAAAGAAGATCGCTTGATTTTGGAAGAGAACCTTGAGCCGGGCCGGGAAGAGAAGGGCATAGCGGAGACCCATGTTACGGAGCTTCTGTTTAACCTCGTCGTAGATTCGCCTCTGAACCTGCACCTCCCTGGTGTAGTCTGGGAAGACCATGATTCTGGCATTCTGAAACTGCAACGGGCTCTTTACCCTGGCCGCTCCAAGGATAGCGTCTCTGTCCCGGAAGTTAAGGACCCTCAGGATTATGGGTCGGGCAGGGGCTCCAGGCGGAGGCTTGGGAGCCAAGGAGCAGTGAGCCCGCTTAACGGCGAACCAGGGCGAGAGGGAGTCCTTAGGCATCCAGGAGCACACCCAGGTTTCCACGAATGTGTCAACACAACCCTGTTCCACTCCCTCGGGAAACCCCACAAGGCGCAGGTTGTTGCGCCGTGACCTATTTTCGGCATCCTCAGCCCTGCGGTGGAGCTCCAAGGTCTAGGTCTGAAGACGCGCCACCTGGGTCTTAAGGTGGCTGATGTCGTCCTCCGCTGTAGAGATACGGGCCTCCGCCTCCGTGACTCGAGCCGTCGCGTTGCGCAGATCTTGACGAATGAGAGCCATGTCAACCCTTACTTCTCCGATCTTATTTTCGACCGATGTCTGTGATGCGCCTATCGCTTGCAGGATGGTGGTGAGGTCGCCCCCGGGGGCGCCCAACCCGTTGGGTGCCCCATCGCCAGGGTCCCTGTCCGACGTGGTGAATTGGTCCATTTTCGTTTGGGTTTGAGGGGCCGGAGTCTGCAGGGTGCGGCTTCTACCTATGACCACCAGGGCCGGATCCTATCGACACAGTCTGGGCGAGAAAACGGCCCGCGGAGGAGGAGGGGGAACCGTCAACACCTAGACCATCGATGCTCAGGTCTGGGCACCCGAGATCCCCCCCTGGCCCAAGGAAGGCAGGCTCAGCTCGATGAGTCAATCCCAGCGGCAGACCCGGGTGCAATGCTCCAGCGGAGAATGTCCATCCCTGCTCTGGCAACCTCTACGGCAGAAATCTCCAAGACTGGTCCCCCAGTCAATTGAAGCGGCCTCACCCCCAGGGGAGCAGATCAGAGGGTTGAAACGAATAGGCAGCCCAGTGGAGGCCGAGGCCCATGGTCCTGCATGAAAGTGTAACCCCAGACTCCTACCATCCGGTCCGAGGACGCACCCCTCGACAGGGAGCATGTTGTGGAGGGAAGTGAGACCTGTGAGTCCAACAAGGGGGGGGCAGGAGGCGCCGTCTCACCGCCACCCGACGCGGTGGCTGAATCCCACCCTAACTCCCCTCCCTGGAGGCTTCCACCAGCCGAGGGTCAAGGGAGACACCCCCAACCCCGGGCGCCAGATGACCCGGCAGCGTTGGAAGTGTCGGTATTCTTACACAGCGCAGGGAAGCAGGCTCGGGGCGGCCCAGTCGATCGCAACCAGGGAGGCTACGTATTGGTAAGGAAGGAAGCCAGTGGCCGGCCCTGATGGTGGGTGGAAGGATCCGGTCTCGGGCTGTAGGGAGGGTGGAAGCGTAGGGTGACAATGGAGGGAGGGGGGGCGAGGGCACCGAGTCACCCTTCCACCCCGCCATCTGACGTAGTGGCCGATCCCCAACCCCCAGCCCCACTCACCAGGGACACCCACGACGTGATCAGCAGGCTTCTGGCCTCTCCTCCACAGCCACCAGCATGCCCGGGGGCCCGACCGGGCCTCCAGCCAGACCCAGGGCCCGCCCTCCGCTACCTGCTCTGGTAGCCAAATTCAGTGCACCACCGTGCCTCCTGCAGGCGGGAGGGGGGGTGCCAAAAGAACAAGTCAGGGGGCCAACAGCGAAGGCCGAGCCGCGACCCACTGCACCTTCACAGGCCAAAAGTCCTCCACAGGCCCGGAACAGGCCCTGGTGTCAGTTTGCATATATCGGTGTGCGAGGCCATCAGGGCATCGCCGGCAGGCCGGCGCAAGTATCAGCCGGTGACAACAGGCCCCCACTGTCGGTGTTCCAAGTCTTGGCGGAGGGGGGAAAGGAGGGCACCGAGAGGAACAAGGCGGGAAGTCCGTTGCGAGGGCCGGACCAAGGCCCACTGCCCCCGGCCATCCAGGACTCCCCAGCCCTTTGAGAGAAGGGGTCAGTGTCCCTGGGGCTGTGCAATGTTACACATGGGGGGTTGACCCCCTCCGGGCAGCAGCGACAGTGCCGGTAGGGTCTGTAGCAGGGGCCCATAGGCCGCACTCCCCCTCAGCTCAGGCGCCGCTGCGAGGGAGGGAATTTAAGCCGAACTCCCCGGCCGTGCTCGTGGGGCCCTCAGGGCAGGCGGGCCTCAGACGCGGTCATGTCACAGTTCAGACCTCCCCCCCCCCACCGCTGCCAGATAATGGCAGCCGAGCTCCCGCTCACCCCAGGCTCCGCAACTCACCGGGTTCAGGCAGGCTGATCTGGGCAGATACAAGCTCCCACACTCCAGCGCCTATGACGGCTTCTCCTCTCGGCTCCCAGCTGGATCCCTCTGCGAGTGCCCGCCTGCTATCGCCGTTGTCCCGGCTGCCGGGCGAGCCCCGTCAGGGAAGAGTCAGCAGCGCCCGGGCTCCGCAGCGCTGGAGCTGGCCGAAACCGGCCGATGGAGGCACTAATCTCGGGGCCCAAACACTCCGGAGCTTAGCAAGAGTTTCAAAGAGTCCCTTGCAGCAAGGAACGAAGGCAGACGGCAACAGATGTTGGCGGATACAAGGCAGATGACGGAGGGGGTCCGGAGCACTCTCAAGGTGCGACTGCCATCTTGACGCCTTAGGCCACGCCCCCCCATGGCTTGTTTGAATTAAGAGATTCGCGCTTATGATAATTTGGGGCATATGCAGACTAGGTGAACAAAATCCTCTTTACTACTTCCACATAGTCTACATACTTTCAGCCCTTTGTGGAACCATGTTGGCTGATCGGCATTAGACGGCAGATTGTCTAGACGCAAAGCCATTAGCTGCAACTTATTGTAGACCCAGAACGTAATGTTTAGGTATGGTGCTGGGGTAAGTGTCTTATAATTAGTAATTACCATCCAAGCGTGTTTTCTCTTACTGAGGATGTTTTTATCGACCAGCAAAGAGTAAAATTTAGCAGATTTATGTATGGCTTGCTTTAAGAATGAGTAGGACAAATTGGTTTCCCAGAGCCCACCTGTGCAGGTTTCTAGTAGTGTTTTTTTTAGATATTGA
Organism: Triturus cristatus; assembly: GCF_964204655.1. NCBI lineage: Eukaryota > Metazoa > Chordata > Amphibia > Caudata > Salamandridae > Triturus > Triturus cristatus. The sequence continues at coordinate 1,103,712,488 of NC_140592.1, read as the reverse complement.
TTGTATGGGGAGTTTTCATCATTCTCTAATTCGTCCCACAAAGCCTTGTTCAGTTCCAATTCTTCCGCATCTTGCTTAAGGGCATACCATTGCTTAATGGTTGAGTACATTCTCCCCAGTGTTTTGTTGGTTACCCCAAATTCTAGTCTTACCTGTGCTGGGGAGGCAGACTGATGAATTTGAAAGACTCTTTTATAAATTGAAACTTGAGACTTGTTTAGTAGGTCAGCGTCTTTCCTGTGCAATGCCGTACTGCCATATATTAATGTTGGTAACATATTGTCTTTTATTACTGCTAATAGGGGTTTAAATGATGGCCCCTTCAGTGTTTTTGCTAAAGACCTGAATGCAAATTATAAGGCGTTTGTCCTCTGAGTCATATATGCTTTCTAGTCCCGATGATTGTGCCTGTTGTCATTATAGGAGCCCAAATACTTATATTTGGATACTGCTTCAAATTTTTTGCCCTCTAATTGGAATTGCTGTTTTGCCTTCTGATGTCTACTAATCAGCATTGTTTTGCTTTTTTCGATGTTTATCTCTAACTTATTGTTGGCTATATATTCCAGCGTTCCTTTAAGTGCTCTTTGTGGGCCGATCTTAGTTCTAGGCTCATCAAAATAACGTCATCTGCATATGATAAGTGGGATAGTGATAAAGTACCTAGTTTGGGTGGATGAGATATGATCTTATTGAGTTTTGGGGCCAGGTCTGCCATGAAGAGGTTAAAAAGATGCGGGGCCAGGAAACAGCCTTGTTTCAGTCCTTTGGTTGTTACAACCTTTCTTGACAGCCTCAAACCATCTCCCAGTTTTACTCTTATCCATGTATTGGAATATAGTACCAAAATTCTTCTGAGTAGTTTTTCAGGGATGTTCCATGTACGCAGTTTTCTCCATAAAAGATGACGGTCCACGCTATCAAAAGCCGCCTTTAGGTCGATAAAACTGAGGTATAGCTGCTGTTTCCTTCTAATATATTTATCGACAAGCAGCGAGAGCGATAGGATGTTTTATAATCCCACACCCTTTTCTGAACCCTGTTTGGTTAAGTGGTATCTGTTTTGTTTTATCAGACCAGATGATCAGATCTTCCAATAATAGTGAGGCGTAGTGCTTTGCGTCTATGTCCAGAAGGGCTATCAACCTGTAATTGGATGGGGAGGTTCTGTTGCCAAATAGGAACAAAAAGAGAGCGAGGAAAAAGAAAAACTTGTCCTCTTCCCCAAATAACTTAAGCAAACAAAATGAACAAGTTTTTTGATGATTCAGAGCAAACGTTTTTTGCTATCACCTTATGAAAGATTTGAAAGGAGAGAGCACAACTGCTGTGGAAGAAACCCCTCACCCACCTACCTAGTAGGTGGCATGCTTCATCATTGGGGCCCAACTGGATTGCCTAGTACAATCCAGCTGTGCTACGACGCCTGGATTACAGCGGAGCAGGATATTGAGCAGAAAGTGGCGTGCTATGTGAGATGTGGCTATAGGTTAAAAAAGTCTCTGAGAAATGCCCTTTGAAACAACTTTTTATTGGAAGGGTCCCAGGACTAATGTTAAAAAGTTAAGCGGGATATATAGTTAGGAAAATTATTTTCCTGATATCCCTTGTAAATAAGGTCAACTAGTTTCAGCCTTCTGGATGGTTCTAGAGGCTTTCGTCAGGACCAGAAAAAGGTGAATGGCCATAAAAACAAGGTGTAGGCCACGTGTAAATATCAGCACACACCCTAAAGTGTGCTGTGAGTGTAGTGGTAATGTACTCACAGTATCTCCGTTTGAGACTACTTGAGTAAAGAGGTGGTTATGCCTCTGGAAATCGATCGACGTTTAAATCCCCTCTTGACAATTGTCAGGGAAAGTTTGGTCCGTGGTACCTAGGACGGCGATCGGGTCCGCTTGTTCAGCCGGACCCGATCGTTGTCGCTCTCTATTTGGAGGCTCCTTTGCAGACTTGATGTTGACTTTTTCCATACTGCAAGTTCTTTACCCATCCTGGTCCCTTCTGCTCTTTCCTTTCCACTTTCCCTGGACTCTACTATACTACTGATGGTAAAGTTTCTGTGTTTCTTAGGGACATGATCCTTCCTTGCTGATGTTGCTCGAGACCACTCTTTTGGGGCCTTAGTTGACATATCCATTGTTCTCTTTCAGTAACCGGTGGTGTTTAGTGTGAAGTCTATTGCTCTAGTTGTACTGAATATTGGAAACACTTTGATTCCTTGCTCCATGGTACCTGCTAATAGTTTGTTTCTCACCTTCCTTTCTCGTTTTTTTTGTCTTTTTGTTAATTTAGTTGTTAGTTTAGTTGGTTTAGAGGAAGTAGGCGAATTTAACATAGAGCCTACTTTTTTCTCAGCTGGAGTTGTCTGTTTTTCATTGTCCTCTACTTTCTTGTCCATCTGTTTCAGGGAGTCTGGTTGTATTTTACTTTCCTCCTCTTTGGGCTTAGCCCATGGCAAACTTGACTGCTTGAGTGCTAGTATTTGTTCTAACAGGGTAGGAAGGAGTCTCAACTTGTCGATTATTGGGCCGCAAGCGCAGGTACTTTGTTCAAATGCATATTTTGATTGTACAGCTGTTATTAGCTTGTTAAGATTGTTCAATTTAATATCTATCCCTGCTATATGAAGCGCGATAATATTTAGTAGGTCTATTTGGATGTCAAGTTTGACTGATTGCCAATTAAGTGCCTTTGCAGATGTTTGGAAAGTTTCTTTAACGGCCGCGAGAAGCTCCGCTGAGTTATTGGGACACTAGGTGCTTTCTCTTGCTGCAATGTTTGTTTAATGCCCGTGTTCTGTTCTAAATCTGACAAGGAGTTACTCGGCCTTGTTTGACTGGGATTGTGGAGGGCTATTTTTACTGTTCCATTATTCTCCAGATTAGTCTTCAAGTCCGACTGTTCGACTGCATTTTGCTTTGAGGGTTTGTTGGCCTCTGCTGTCTCACTATTGGTTGGAACTAGTGATGACTCCTTGTTTAATGAGGGGCTTAGGAGCTTCAACCATGAATTTTCTAGATCTTCCGGGCAAGTCGCTTCATCTTTACTCATCCTGTGTATCTGGGCTTCAGTTCTCAAAGCCAATTTGGGGAAGTGAGGCTTGGTGGGTGTGAAGGGTGTTGTAGATTTTAAAGTAATGCCTGATGCAATTTTCGGGCTTGCATACGCATCTAATGTGCCAGCCCTTACCATTTGCATTCCTCCTTCTTCATTCCAATTGCTGCCATCACCAGGGGAATTTTTAGCTGCTGTTTTAAGGTTGCTCCCGTTAGGACTATTTTTCTCCAATTCCAATTCCTCTTTCGGGATCGCAGCCTGATTTTCTGGCACTGATATGTCCCCTCTGACCGCCCAAGCCGTGGTCGCGCCTTTTTTAAGTTGTTCACTTCTGTATCCTTGTGTGGCTGCCATTTGTTTATGCTTACATCTTGGTTTGGGACTTGACTGCTTGGGTTCATTTGGTCCGAAATGAAGGTTATTGGTCCCAAAGATGCCTGAGCAGTTGGACTGTCGTCTGTTCCCTTGCGATGTGGCACCCTTTGAGGAGTTAAAGGGGATGGTAGAGCTCGAGGTGTTGAGAAAATCACAGCCCCTGGGCCTGTTTCTATTGTGCCTCTAATTTTCTGATTCTTGAATAGGGTTGTGATCGGGGAGATTAGTGGGCTCAGTGGAGTTGTAGCAAATCCCTTTTTTGTCTGGGTTATTTTTTGGTTTTTGTCCCCCTGGTTGGTACCAGGCATTTTCTGTTCTTTCTGTATTTTTTGGGACTGCTTTGGAGTCTGCCTAACTTTGCCTGATCTCATGCTTTGAAGTTAGTAGTCATTTATTCTGTTATCACGATAGTTGCAATTACATTTTTCAAATTCAAATTCTGAGTCGAGGCTTAAGGCTTGATAGTGTGTGCTTTTAAACCTCCTCCTGACTCTGAGTGCCTGTTGCCGTCCCAACTTAGGTTGTACTTCCCTGTCTCCTCTAACCTGGTTCAGGCTGCCGCTATCACCATCTCGGTGGTGCTCCTCTGCTCATTGACCATTGGCTTTTAGCTGCAGCCGCTGCCTCTGCCCTGTTGCTTCCGGCTGTGGCTGTTGGTGCACAGTGGTGATAACCAAAAACCCCTACAGGCAGGTGCTTGGAGACGTGGAGGTGGAGAGAGGTGGAGAGAGATGGTGGGGGAGATGGAGAGAGAGGGAGGCAAGGCAGGGCCAGCAAGCTAGGCTACCAAGCGAGTCACACTGGCGAGGTCGCTCACAGGCAGATCACCGGCTGCACCCTGGTCTATTGGGCCACCCCCGCGATCAAACTGTCTGCCAAGTGCCTGCTGAGAACTCGCCCCCACTGAACCCCTACTCCTGCTGCCCCACCACTCACTGCAACTCAGTGCAAGCATGGAGGCTCCCTGGCTCTAAAGGCTCCAAGTATTCCACAATCTTCCTGACTCCCGTGGCTCCTGCTTCAAGACGTTTTCCCGGGCTGTTGGCCATTGGAGGAGTGTGGCACGGTACTCCCGATGTCCCCTGCTGCACGCTGCACTTCGCACTGTACTGAGCTGCTGCTCTGCTGCTCTGCTGCTCGTAACTCTGCTTGTCTGCTTGGTTGTTTCACCCAGGTTCAGAGCTGATAGGTGAAACATTGCTAGATAATGTTTGATTCCAAAGACGCGTCGTTACTCGCGGCGGATGGACTGATACCTCGTCTTCCGAATTGAACATTATCTAGAGATGTTTCACTATCAGAGTGAACATTCTTCTCTTAGTATGGACCTGAAGAAGTTGGAGTAATACACGTTGTTTCCAGTCTGTGATTCTTGCTTCATTAATTTGAGCTTTTAACAGATGTTACAAGAAATTATGGATTTCGGTTCTAGTACTATTGAGTCTATCACTGCCCTGATGAAGCCCTATTCAGGGTGAAACGCGTTAGCTGCATCTGTCTTGTATCACATCTCTATGATTGAGGAACAATTAAAAGAAGCATTACACTCATTGAAGAGTCCGGAAAGACTTATTTTCTCAGCATTTGTGCCTTCATGTTTTGTTGCCTCTCTGTGCTTCTCTTTTCTGTATTTCAATTGTAGGGTTCATTGGCAGTGAACTTAGGAGGTGGGCAACAGTGACTTTTTTGCATTCATATTGTGTGTACAGTCAGGTAGTGCGGCGTTAATTATAACTTGCTGCCATTGTTTGTTTCTTCAGTGTCTGAAACAACTAGAGGTCGCTGAGAACAAATTCTTAAGGGCGATCCTTAACCTCCCAATGAACACGCCCCTCTTACCTCTACGCCTTGACCTTGGTCTCAAACCTATTAGCCATTTTGCTATTCTTAAGGTGCTTCTGTTTTGGGTAAGACTATGGACCAGTAGCACCCAGATTCCAGTTAAGGATGCAATGGAGGAATTATTAATCTTCCAAAACCAATCTGGGCGTTTGGTTTGGTTTAATAAGGTTAAGGATTGGTTTTTCAGACTGGGTTTGGGATTCATGTGGGAGGACACAAAGTCTATCACCAAAAAATGGTACCCCTGCTAAAAAAAAAAGGTATTGGGAGTAAGTTGATTCCTCTTGCACTGATTTCAGGGCACTTGGCACTTTAAGCTCCAGCTTTTTGAATGTCAAGGGCTGTTTTAAGTTCGATCTGTATATGGATGATGTTGAACCCCCGCAGGCACGTGCTCTTTACATGCAATTTAGTATGGGGTCCTCCCACTGAACATAATAAAAAGTAACTGGGTTAATGTCTCTGTAACCTGTTTGTGCCAGTCTTGTCACTCTACCCCAGAGACTCTAGAACATTTAATTTTTTTCTGTTCTGTCTATGCAAATCTTAGGAAAACCTGGATTATTCCCGCCTGCCGACTGCTTTCCTTTTCTCGCGCCTCTGATGCCTTACGTATATTTAGGTCTGACACTACAAGATGGCTTGTATTCACAATTTTAAGATATCTGCTTTATGCCTGGTGGCTAAGATCTAAAGTGGAAAAACAATATCTTGTCGTAGATTATTGAATGTGTAAATAAGCCAGCTCTAGGCTAGTTACTGGAAAATTGGGGTAATGACAGGGCTGAACCACTTCAGCTCTGATTTTAGGTAAATATAAATCTTCTTATCATTACATGTAGCTATAAATTTTATAATTCTTTTACAATTGATGTATAGGCACTTGAAGTTGATGCTATTTTAAGATTTGTATTTTTAATGTCATGTGGTATTGTATGCCTTGTGATTTTATATGGGTGTATGATCATGCTACTGATCGAATAAACGTATATATATATATAATAAATATATATATATATATTACCTATTGGCGGTCACCAGTAGGTAGTTATAGTTAGGACCAAGTTTCCATAGGAAGAACATTTATTTTTTTGCTTATAACTTTAGCGTCGTTTGATGAATCTTCATTAAATTTTTCAAACTAATTCTTCGTTCATATCAGCTCCTATGTTGAAAGTTTGGGGGTGATTCGTCAAGGGGGGGCGTGAAAAAAGGGGGGTCCCATGTTTTCTCCATGCAATTTCCATAGGAAACTTTAGACAAGGCTACAGATCGAACGGGTGAACGGTATTACCCCAAATTTGGCAGGGAGAAGAGTCTTGGTCTAGAAAGCACGCTTTTGTTTATTTGGGTGCCGATTCCGATCCGGTAAAACCCGGGTACAAATGGTCGTACGGAGCGTTTTTTCCGTCCGACTCGTACCCAGAAAAAACACCTTACAAACTCGCAAGTACGATTCGCACAGAAATACCATTTCCGTATGAGTCGTAAAAAACACCGACCGGCAAAAAAATACATACAAATCTGATTCTGGACGGCGCATATGCGACGTCCGGACGGAGTCAGGCAGCGTTTTACGGACCAGCAAGTACGATTCGTACCCACAGCACTTCGTACGGCAATATTTTTACGGGACCCAAAAAGTGCCGGAAAAGCTAAGTACGCCACGATGCATGGCGAAAAGGGGGCCCGGTACGCACCGTACCCCCATCCCTACACGTCCGCACCGTACCCCCAGCCCCCCCATGTCCGTGCCGTACCCCAGCCCCCCCATGTCCGTGCTGTACTCCCACCCCCCGTATGTACGGTGCTTACCCCACCCCCGTATGTACGGTGCGTACCCCCACTCCCCATATGTACGGTGCGTACCCCCACCACCACGTATGTACGGTGCGTACCCCCCATATGTACGGTGCGGACCCCCACTTCCCGTATGTACGGTGCGTACCCCCACCACCCCGTACGTACGGTGCATACCCCCAGCGCGCTCCAGCGCTATGCGCTGGGGGTATGCACCGTACATACGGGGGGTGGGGGTACGCACCGTACATACAGGGGTGGGGGTACGCACCGTACATACGGGGGGTACGCACCGTACATATGGGGGTGGGGGTATGCACCGTACATACAGGGGGTGGGGGTACGCACCGTACATACGGGGGGTACGCACCATACATACGGGGGTGGGGGTATGCACCATACATACGGGGGGTACGCACCGTACATACGGGGGTTGGGGTACGCACCGTACATACAGGGGGTACGCACCGTACATACGGGGGGTGGGGGTATGGCGCGGATATGGGGGGGTGCAGGGGTTCAGCGCAGACATGGGGGGTTGCTGGGGTATGGTACAGATGTACGCGGAGAGGTGGGAGGCTGGAGGGGGCCGTACGAATCATACCCCTCGCCCATGTGTGCCCGGGGTAGAGGTGGTACACAGTTTGCTCCGTACGGGACGTTTTACATGCGGTTGTATATTCGGACGGAGCGTATTACCTGCGTTTGTATATTCGGACGGACGGTACGGATCGTACTTGTGCGCTCGGACTTCAGTTTTACGAATCGTACGTAAAACTGTCCAGGGACGTGTCGTAGACTTTTCCTGATGTCATTCGTATGTATTTTCCACGTACGAATCGTACTTGCCCATTTGTACGGGACTTGTACGATTCGTACGTAAAAAAATACAGATACGATTCGTACGGGACATTTTTTTACCGGATCGGAATCGGCACCTTGGTGTAAATCCGTTCAGTAGTTTTGGAGAAATATCGAAATTTGCAGATATCGATATTTGGGAATTCTGCCATCTGATTGGCGTTACGAGCACAAGCTTGCTGCTTATTGGCTGCGAGCTGTTGCAACTAGGAAGTGTTGGCAGCCATTTTGTGATTCCGTTGAAACGAGTAAGGGGGAAAAAGGGCGAGAAGAGTAGGAAGGAGGATAGGAGCACTGTAACCTCTGTGGGGGAGTGTGAAGCGAAATAGTCACTCCTACCAGTCTGAAAGAGCAGTGTTGCTCAGAATGACATGGTGCTGAGATGAGATGCTGCTACCCTCGGGTATGAAACCGAGAGCCTAAACTGTGAGCTCATTGCTGTAAAGTGATGTGCTCTGGTCTTTGTAGCATACCTGTGCAAGTAGTGTTAGTAGGCGTTTATACCACACAGGGAGTGGGATGCGAACTACTGACCTCTACCGTGCGTTTATACTATACCGGAAGTGGGAAGCGAAGTACTCACGCCTACCTGTGTGAAGACTCGGGGATCAAACCGAGCTGATTGCTGTAAAGTGATGGGCTCTGGGCGCTGTAGCATACTGGCCGCTGTAGTATAACTGTGTAAGTAGTGTTTGTATGCGTTTATAGTATACAGGGGTGGGAAGCAAACTACTCGCCCCTACTGGTCTGAAGACTCGGGGATTAAACCGTGAGCTCATTGCTGTAAAGTGATGTGCTATGGGCGGTGTAGCATACCTGTGGAAGTAGTATTAGTTTGCGTTTATACAATACAGGGAGTGGGAAGCGAACTACTCACCCCTACCGGTCTCAAGACTCGTGGATGAAACCATGAGCTCATTGCTGTAAAGTCATGTGCTCTGTGTAGTATTCCAATGTAAGTCATAGTAGAATGTTAGTATGTAATGCTACTAGAATGTAGTAATGTAATGTTAGAATGTAGGGCTGTCAAGCGGGGAATCTTGGGGAGTTTGTACACGGTGCTGGAGAAGACGGTTGCCTTGCTGTCTGCTCCTGTTGGTGGCTGTTTAAGCTGTCTTCTTTTCCTGCAATAAATCTACTTATCGGATCCACTGCTGTCTTCCTCTTCACTACATATATTTGGCGATGAGCGGGAGAAGGTAAAAAGAAGGCAGCACTCACCAATATTTTGATCTTCCTTGCGTTCTGCTGAAGACCCGTTTTCTTGGTGAAGCTGTTTCTACTCATCCCACGGTTGTCGGCTCATGGGACTATGTCATCCGACCTGGTAGGATTTACATTTTTGGTTTTTGGGCTTCCTCTGCCTCTTCACTACACTCTGGTCGTCGTACAACATGTGTGCAAGTAGTGTTAGTATGCGTTTATACTAATTCTGTAGTTATGCAGTAACCAATGCATCATGGCCCCATGGAGCTCCACCTCCCAGGGGCAGTTCATACTATGTCCCGGGGTGTGCATCTGCGGGACATTTATGTTTGCTATTACAGGGCGTCTTTAAAATGAAACAGAGATATGAATGGGGCAAGAGATTACATTATTATCTACGGCAACATCGCTTGCCTGCACCTGTGCACCCAGGCTGCTGCACCCCAGCCCCTTCCCCCGCACTGTGCTCAGTTGTGGCTCCTGCGCATCGAGGCTTCACTGCTCACCTGCCACAACCAGTGTGTCCAACGACGTGCCGGTGCGAGCTCCAACTCCGGGGTGCCTCTCTTAGGGTGGCACAGCAGGTTTTCGGTCGGGTACGGTGTCTTGATACCACGATGGAAGGTGTCTGAATGCCCAGGGCCTCATCTGGTGCCACTAGCTCAGTGTCTGAAAAGGGAGCAATAATATAATGGTGGAAACGTCTTGAGGTAAATGAAGGTTTAATTCAAGCATAATAGAGAGCACCAGTTGAGTGTATCCTTCCTTCTTGTAGTACGATCTACCAACTGTTAGTGGTAATCGTGGTTCAAAGAGGAGTTGGAGTGCACAAGAATACACATGGTTAAATAATATGTTATGCCATCGTTCACATACAAAGGAACAGAGCGCATGCTAGAAGAATAATGTGCGCGTGCAATGCAGTGGCGCAAGCCTAAGTGCATGTACAATTAGTAGTCAGCTCACTGCAGTGCCCCAAAAGCCAACGCCACATGTCTGTAGGGCATCGCTGCCCGCTGGCTGAGGCCTACAGTACGGTCCAGCAGGTCCCTAAAATGAGACAGAGATGTGACTGAATGAGGTCAGAGATCACATCATTACGCACGGCAACATCGCTTGTTCGCACCAGCGAACCCAGGCTGATGCACCCCACCCCTCCCGCGGCACCGCGCTCAATTGCAGCCCCTGTGCACCCAGGCCCCACTGCTCACCTGCTGTCATTGATGTGTGTCAAAACATGATGGCTAGCAGGGTTCACATTCAGATGTTGTTTTGATGGTGTACACCTCATGGATCCCCTTTTTTTTATTGGGCATTGTGATATGCGAGGTGGATGCGGCCATATCACCTGAGGCAGTGTGGAAGTACAGGGACATGTGGCGTCGTCGTTATCCTATTTATACGTATGAAAAGTGGGCTGGGCTTGCGTACTCCAGGCCAGCGTAAGGGTGTGAATAATGCGCAGACACGCATGTCAATGGTGTGCGGTATTATTGAAAGTGTTGCTATCGCGAAGCGCACACAAGTGAATGTCCTCAGATGGAGGGAGAATCAGCAGTGAGGTTACGTCATACACAGTGATAACGCTCATTACAGTCAAGCTATGCATGTCAAACGTGAATCTGAAAGTCTCACATATGACACACTACTATAGTGGTAAAGCCTGACAACAGAGCATACTGCAACACAAATCTACACATTACTCTTTACTGTTTGTCACATGTGATCTAGGATGTGCACTCTGCCCGTGGCTGATGATACCCCTTCGAGCCACCAATACCCAGGCCGAAAGGCATCACAATAATGCGCACATATACACACACCAGGGGCATCGTGTAACACACATTAGTTTTTTGATGTAGAGTTTCAGATGCATGGCCATCACACGTGGAAGGCTACTGTACAGAGCATGAATATTGATCAAGATGATCGTTGCATGTTGTGTGTACTATAAGATATGTGTAGACAGCAAAAAACTTTTCAAAAAAGCTCTCTAAGCAGAAGAGGTGTCTCTCATCAAAGGCTGCAGAGAGAATGACTAAAATTGGTGGGGTCCTCCAACTGTTACAATGGGAAATGTTATGAACCAATCAAATGCTTTTTTTTAAGGTCGCATAGCAATTGCGCACCGAGCGCGCAAGGAGGCCACACCCGACGTGATTTTGAGAAAATATATTTACCATAATATAAGTTTATTACAGTTAGAAATATATAAATGTTTAAAATATTTTAGATTATCGCTTGCTCTCATATACACTTTAAACTTATTTAGATATAATTTTGAGGCATAAAAAAAAATTGAAGGAATGGCGTACCCAGCGCGATACCATACGTCTATGACGTAACTCAGGGCCTGGTAGCGTGCACTCGTCGCATACAGAATGCGCAGCCGGCGTGACCTCATACGTATATGGCGTAACGCGCGGTTTGGTACCGCGCACCCGTCGCATATCAAACTAGCAGCTGGTGTGACCTTATACGTATATGATGTTAGGCGGGACGCGGTGCTACGAAGCCGTCGGATACGAAATGCCCATACTTTATGAGTTTAGCAATATGGCGGATAGGATTTGCGTGCTGCTGGAGCTTCATACACTACCGGTACGGGAGTCTAGTTTTCTCAAAAACAAATAAATAAGATATATACATACTTTTTTTTGAAGATATAAAAATTACATAATCTTTCAAATAAAAAAAGGATAATTGAGTTCCAAAATATTACAAAAAAAATAGAAAAAATATAGGTTTTATAAATATTAAAATATGAAATTAACATTTAAATAACCTTCGAAATTCACTGAATAAACCATAGGTTTTACAGACGTTATAGTTAGGAATTAGCATTTAAAAAACCTTAGAAATTCACTGAAAAAACCATAGGTTTCAGGGACATTATAGTTAGTTGGACATTTGACTCATATAAAACCAGAGAAATTTGCACGTTCTAGTTAGTTGAGCTAACTATAACTCGCGCGCCCGCAATGTACTGGTGATGATGTCACATATTACATCACTCATGATATGGTCAGTGACATCACTGATGACGTCACTGATGACATCTCAAATGACATCACTGATGACATCATCCATGTGGTAATCTGATGCCCTAATATAAACTTTGATACACGCACTCTAAAATACAGACTACTATTTTTGAAACCCTACACACAACAGTGCCAGATACTACATACCACCCACTATTTCCTAGGTCTACACACACATCCAGTCACTTATACATGCAGCTACTCATCAATACAGTACTATAATATGCACTCATACACCTATACACAGTCACACTCCACCACTCATCCATAGAGTTACTCACACACCTAGTCAAACATGCAAAGAATCTATCACATACCCATTTACTCATGCATACAGTTATACACACCAACTCCGTTATTTATACACACACCACATTACTTATTTATGCAGATACTAACACATACTTACTGTCTTATGCAATCACTGATACAAGCAGACACTCATTTATACCCCCACTCTTCAAATAACTTACTCTCACGTATAGTCATTTATATACTCCAACACTCACATATATTGCCTTAAAACATATGTAGGTACTCACACATATACCACTGAGACATTCATTCACTCACCAACTCACCCATACACACTCTAACTCACCCATACAGCCCTTCCCAGATGCACTTTTGAATCCATACAACCAGTGAATCACCCAGTCAGACATCTATGCACATAGTCCCACAACTCCCACCCACCCACACAGGCACCTATACAGATACTCAGACAACAAATTAATAACCCATATAGACACTCATGTAGCTACTCACCAACCCATGCAGCCGCTTATACACCAACTGAGACACTAATAGACTTTCACACAGTTTAGTCACTAACCCATGCATTCAGTAACATATGTTCAATCACTCACTTATACAGTCAATCACGCAACTAGTAAATAATCCATTCAGGAACTTGTCAATCAATCAATCATTTGTAAAGCGCACTACATACCCGCGAGGGTCTCAAGGCGCTGGGGGGGAGGCCGCTACTGATCGAACAGCCAGGTCTTGAGTATCCTCCTGAAGCTCAGCAGGTCTTGGGTCTGTCGTAAGCTCAGTGGGAGGGTGTTCCATGTCTTGGCGGCGAGGTGGGAGAAGGATCTCCCGCCGGTGGTTGTTCTTCGGATGCGCGGTACGGTGGTGAGTGAGAGGTAGGCGGAGCGGAGCTGGTGGTTGGGGATGTAGAAGGAGAGCCGTCTGTTGAGGTAGGCTGGGCCGGTCTTGTTGAGTGCTTTGTGTGTGTGGATGAGGAGCTTGAAGGATATGCCTCGGGGAGCCAGTGCAGGTATTTCAAGTGGGGCGTGATGTGGTCGTGTCGTGGTACGTCGAGGATCAGTCATGCAGAGGCGTTTTGGATGTGTTGTAGTCGTTTGATGAGCTTGGTTGGGGTTCCACGTAGAGGGCGTTTCCTTAGTCGAATCTGCTGCTGATGAGGGCCTGGGTGACTGTCTTTCTTGTATCTGTCGGGATTCATCTGTAGATCTTGCGGAGCATGCGGAGGGTGTTGCAGCAGGAGGAGGAGATGGCGTTGACTTGCTTGGTCATTGAGAGCGTTGAGTCGAGGATGATTCCCAGGTTGCGTGCGTGGTCGGTGGATGTCGGGGCTGCCCCCAGTGCCGTAGGCCACCAGGAGTCGTCCCAGGCTGAAGGGTTGGAGCCAAGGATGAGGACCTCCGTCTCGTCCGAGTTGGGCTTCAGACAGCTGATCTTCATCCAGTCGGCGACGGCCTTCATTCTTTCGTGGAGGTTGGCTTTGGCGGTGATGAGGTCCTTGGTGAGGGAGAGGATCAGTTGAGTGTCGTCGGCGTAGGAGATTATGTTGAGGTCGTGCTGTCGGGCGACGTGTGCGAGCGGGGCCATGTAAATGTTGAACAGTGTCGGGAGGAGGGAGGATCCCTGGGGTACGCCGCAGATGATCTCGGAGGCTTTGAAACGGAATGGGGGGAGGCGGACGCTCTGGGTTCTGCCGGAGAGGAAGGAGGTGGTCTATTCCAGAGCCTTGTCTCGGATCCCTGCGGCATGGAGGTGTGCGCGTAGTGTGCAGTGGCAGATGGTGTTGAAGGTGGTGGAGAGGTCTAGGAGGATGAGTGTTGCGGTCTCACCGTTGTCCAGCAGTGTCCTGATGTCGTCGGTGGCGGCGATGAGGGCAGTCTCGGTGCTGTGGTTGCTGCGGAACCCTGACTGGGAAGGGTCCAGGATTCTGTTTTCTTCGAGGTATCGGGTTAGCTGTCTGTTGACGATTTTCTCGATGACCTTGGCCAGGAAGGGGAGCAGAGAGATGGGCCGGAAGTTCTTCAGGTCTCTTGGGTCTGCCTTAGGTTTTTGAGTAGGGCGTTTATCTCGGCGTGTTTCCAGCTCTCTGGGAAGGTTGCGGTCTCGAGGGAGAGAATGATGACGTTGCGCAGGTGGGGTGCGATGGAACTGCTTGCTTTGTTGAAGACGTGGTGCGGGAATGGGTCTGACGGAGAGCCGGAGTGGATTGTGCTCATGGTCTTGATGGTGTCATTGACGCTCATGCCGGCCCAGGCTAGCAGGGGGTCGTGGTCGATGGTGTGCGGAGGGTCTGTTGTGTTGCTGTCTGTTGGGGCTGTCTGGGTGTTGAAGCTGTCGTGGATGTCTGCTATCTTGCGGTGGAAGAAGGTGGCGAGGGAGTCGCACAGGGCTTGTGACGGCGGGATGTCGTTGGTGTTGGAGCTGGGGTTGGAGAGTTCCTTCACGATGTTGAAGAGCTCCTTGCTATTGTGTGCGTTGTTGTTGAGGCAGTTTTTGAAAGATGTCTTCTTGGCCGCCCTGATGAGGTGGTGGTGGTTGCGGATGGCTTCCTTGTGTGCTGCGTGGCTGTCCGGAGTTTGTTCACTGTGCCATTCCTTCTCTAGTTTCCGGCAGGCTTGCTTGGAGGCAAGGAGTTTTGGGGTGAACCAGCTGGCCCTCTTGCTGGTGTCTCTGTGGGAGGGTTTCTTCAGTGGGGCGAGGGTGTTGACGCAGTCCTTCGATCCAGCGTCTGAGACTGTGGGCAGCGTCATCGGTGTTGAAGGGTTCGGTGGGTGGGCTGAGAGCGAGGTTTGAATGTAGTTGGTCTTTGTTGATTTAGCTCCAGCAGCGGCGGGGGATCTGTTGGGTGCGGTGGTGTGTGGTGGGTTTCTGGAAGGTGAAGTGGATGCAGCGGTGGTCAGTCCAGAGGAGTTCGGTGGTGTGGCTGACGAAGATGTGCGGGCTTGAGGAGAAGACGGGTCGAGCGTGTGGCCGGCGGAGTGCGTGGGCGTTGTGACGAGTTGCTTCAGTCAGGGGTTGGCGAGGTTATCGATCAGAGTTGTGGAGTTGTTCTCGTTGTTGTTCTCAAGGTGAAAGTTGAGGTCTCCGAGGAGGATGTAGTCGGTGGAGGTCAGGGCGTGCGTGCTGATGAAGTCGGCGATGGAGTCGCTGAACTGGGGACGAGGTCCGGGGGGTCGGTAGACGAGGGTGCCTCTGAGGGTGGAGTTGGGGTCTGTGTGGATCTGGAAGTGCATGTGTTCGGCGGTGCTGAGCGCGTCGTCGGTGCTAGTTGAGACCCTGATGCTGTTCTTGTGGACGATTGCGATTCCTCCTTCGATTCCGTTGGTGCGGTCTCTGCAGGTGATCTTGTAGCCATCTGGGATGGCTATGGCGATGTCAGGTGCGCAGGAGTCGTTCAGCCAGGTCTCTGTCAGGAAGGCGACGTCCGGGGATGTTGTGTCGAGCAGGTCCCAGAGCTCAACGGCGTGTTTGCGTGCGGAGCGGGTGTTCAGTAGTATGCATCGGAGGTGGTTGGGGAATTTCTTGGCGGGTGGTTCGTCGGCTCTTAGGCTGGTGTAGCTGCAGGTCTGACAGGTGAAGGGACCGTGTGTGCATTTCGGGGCAGCCCTGAAGCAGGTGTGGGTCCGTCCAGAGTTGAGAGCGTGCAGAGTGCTGGCGTCGTAGTGGCGGTGGTTGTCGTGGCGGGTGCGGGGGCCAGGGGTTCTGGCGCTGGGCGAGGTCCAGGCACGGATGGGCGCAGACAGGCTTGCCTTAGGCGTGCCTTCGGTGCAGCGGCTGGCATATATGGGGAGGTGGGAGGGAGGAACAGCTGGGAGGCGGGGGCAGCGAATGGGCAGTGGGCAGTCGGGGACGCAGGAGACACAGCGGCAGGGGCGGTGAGGGACGATGTAGGGAACTGAAGGCAAATGAGCACAAAAAACTAGGGAAAACGAGTGTCACAGATGGCAAAAAGGGCATAGAAATACAGGAAAAACGCGTGTCACAGAAGGCAAGAGGGCACAGAAATACAGGGAAAAAACAAGTGTCACAGAGGGCAAGGGGGCACAGAAATACAGGGAAAAAAACGAGTGGCACAGAAGGCAAAAAGGGCACAGAAATACACGAAAAACGAGTGTCACAGAAGGCAAGAGGGCACAGAAATACAGGGAAAAAACGAGTGTCACAGAAGGCAAGGGGGCACAGAAATACACAGAAATAACAAGTGGCACAGAAGGCAAAAAGGGCACAGAAATACATGAAAAACGAGTGTCACTAAAGGCAAGAGGGCACAGAAATACAGGGAAAAAACGAGTGGCACAGAAGGCAAAAAGGGCACAGAAATACAGGAAAAACGAGTGTCACAGAAGGCAAGAGGGCACAAGAATACAGGGGCAGCTGAGAAACAGAAGGCAAAAACGGGCAGAGAGGCACGGGCCAGCAAGGGGTACAGAAGGAAAAAACGGGCAGAGACACAGGGGCAGCGAGGGGTAGAGAAGGAAAAAACGGGCTGAGAGACACGGGGACAGCGAGGGGAACAGAGGGAAGAAAACAGGCACGGACCACGAACAGGCAGCGGGGGAAGACAGAACAACAGCAGTCACAGACACAACAATGAAATACAGGCAATACCATAAAACAGTAGAGCGGAAGATGAAAAACCTACGGCCTACCACTGGCCACCAGGGATGAGGCGCAGGTAGTAGCCTGCGGGTGGTGGAGGGCCTCGAACTTCCTCAGCAGCAGCGGCAGCTGGGGCAGGGACACACAGGGGGTGCTGTGCAAAGGGGGAGCAACCTATCTGGTGGGGTACTTGTAAATCCACTCATTCTTCAATACACCTTGGCATAGATATATATGAAAAATATTTAAACTTTACAGAAACACAGATTCACTGGATGATGTAATCAGTGATGTCATCAGTGATGTCATTTGAGATGCCATCAATGATGTCATCAGTGATGTCACTGACCATGTCATGAGTGATGTAATATGTGACGTCATCACCAGTGCATTGCGGGCGCGCGAGTTATAGTTAGCTCAACTAACTATAACGTGCGAATTTCTCTGGTTTTATATAAGTTAAATGTCCAACTACCTATAACGTCCCTGAAACCTATGGTTTTTTCTGTGAATTTCTAAGGTTTTTTAAATACTAATTCCTAACTATAACCTCTGTAAAACCTATGTTTTTTTCAGTGAATAAATATATATATATATATATATATGTATATATATATATATTACCTACTGGCGGTCGCCAGTAGGTAGTTATAGTTAGGACCTATTATCCATAGGAAATCCGCAACATTCTATTTGGAATAACTTTGGCGCCGGTTGACAAATCTTCGGGAAATTTTTAAAACTGGTGAAGTGTTCCGGTCCGCTCCTATCCAGAAAGTCTCGGAGTGATTTGTCAAGCGGGGGCCGAGAAAAAGGGGGGTCCCAAAACGTGTTTTCCCCATGCAATTTTCCATAAGAACCTTTAATCTCAGCTACAGCCGGAACTACCCCAAATTTGGCAAAGAGGTAGCCCTTGGTTCAGAGTCGTGCCTTTTGGTTTAATGGTGTAAATACGTTCAGTAGTTCCTGAGAAAATCAAAAGTAAAATCACATATATATCTGGTCGGAGCCTAACCACACATCTCATTGTGAGATCTGATTGGATGTCAGCACTTCATCCAAGAAGTGTTGGCAGCCATCTTGGGACCAATATACATGAATTGCAGTTAATAGAAGGTTTTAAGACTTTAGTTACATTATAAATCATTTGTTGATGGTACCATACTCATTTTAGGAATTGTGGTGTGTTCTAAGGTGATTTTACCATGTGAAAAAGCCTTCTGCTGGGATATAATGAATCATGTTTGAGAGAAAACTGTTTTCTCATGCTTTTCCCATAGAGGTTTGGAAGGTGATCTATAAGCTAAACTGAGAGCCTATTTTCTGTAAATTCACATGATCTTTCTCAGTAATGTGAGAATGAAGTCTGACATTCTCAGTAAAACATGTACATCCAACAAGGGCAGAGACTGTCAGTTGATTCCTTTGTGTTCTACTGCAGCTTCCCAGAATGTTCTAAAGAACAACTAGAGCGCTAACAGTCCTACTTATGACAAACATATTGCACACCTGAAGCCATCTTGATTGGAATAAAGTGGTAACTCTTAAAACGTTTAATTTAAAAAGGAACAAAATGGGGGGAGGGGTTAATTTTGCCATAGAAAGTATTATTAGTGCTGCATAAAGAAAAATTAGGGCACATTTTGAGTGATTTCTCAAATCCTCTTCTATTTCATTAAACAATTCTGACATGCATACTGAAACATGCACTTTCAATACCAGCAGCAGACTTCCCTGGTGAGCAGCAGCTTTACTACAGTGATCTAATGAGCAACTAGAGTGCTAACATTCTGAATTTATGGCAAATGTGTGACACATCTGAATGCCTTCTTGATGAAATCAAAGTAAAAAACTGAAAGTATTCCTACTGAGGAGACTGCAGTAAATGAGGACATTAGGAAACTTCATAACAAACAAGTCTCCCAAGATGGCCACCAGAAACAAAAGAGCCCAAATGCAGCACAAGTATCACCCACATGTAGCCCACATGTAGCCCAATGACAGAAGTGTGCAAAATACTTTTTATTTTTTGTGTTTTTACAGTTTTATATAGTGCAGACTTGTCAGGTATTGGAGTGCTTTCATGAGCATTGGCTACATCATACAAGAACAAATTAAGTTTGGTTGTAGACATGGGGAGATTAAGTTGTTTGACCAGAATCACAGAATGTCGAGCTGAAGCAGAATCTCCAACCTGGTTCCCCAGTTGCAAAGTCTGCAGCTCTGGAAGTATCACCACATCCTCTCCCCTAAGTGCAACATTTAATCAAGTGGTCAACTGGATAAAAAAACATAAAGATAACAAATATTTTAAAAGTGCTTTGTCGCGATTTGAAAACTCAGAAAATATGTCCTCATTTTAGTTTTTTAGAGCACTACCCATAATTTTGATGCAAATAAGACCCTCTCATCAAGCCTGGGTGTAGTGGGGCTTCGTGGACCAGCGCGTAGTGTGGCAAAATCTACGCACACTCGCGCACTCCGCGTAGCCCCACTACGCGCTGCCCGCCTCCCGCCCGCCCTAATTTTAAAATAATTAAAAGAAGGTTTAAAGTAAATATAAACCTCTTACCTTCAGCGGGGCGTCCCGGGGCTCCCTCTTCTTGATAATGGTAACTTCTTCATGCAAATGCGCATGCGCGGATGCCCACACATGCGCATTTCTCGCGAGGAATGCGCATGCGCGGGCGTCCAACTTACTTTTAACTTTATTTTAATTATTTTAAAATTAGGGCGGGCGGGAGGCGGGTGGTGGGCAGCTCAGCTTTGCTACGGTGTGTGCGTAGCGCTGCCTGCTTCGCCTACTTCGTAAATGGCGAAGCAGGCAGCACTAGGTGCACTCCGTAGGCGAAGCGAAGCACGACGCCCAGGGTTACCTCTCATATATGTAATTTCTTAAGGAAATGCTCTAGGTATTACAGTTCTGATTACATCAAGACGAAGTCAGGCGTTCCACACTTTTGTAATAAATATAGAATGTTAGCAATCTAGTTGTTGATTAGGATACAGTTGAGAGGCAGAGGTCAGGGGCACGGACTCTGAAAATTGAAGGCAGGGAGGAGGGTGCAGAGGCAACAATTTGACCACACTGGGCACGCAGGAAGGGCAGTGGCAGCACAATAGACTATGGAGGGCAGTGGAAAGGGGGGCAGGGGCAACAAACCAACAATACAGGACTGGCAAGAGGGGCTGTGGTAATATAATAGACCATTGTGGGCAGAAGGAATAGGCAGTGGTAGTACAACCATACATGCCAACAGACCCCATTCAGCCAGGAAACGTCCAATGTTTTTAAGCTCAAATGGGCTTTATTTGATCTGTCTCCGGTCTACAATCTCCTCTTTTTCAATGTAACTTAAAGGGGAAAATCAATACCCCAGTTTTTAAAAAAAATCTCCATCTTACCAAGTTCAAAATGTTCGCAAGTATGGTACATTGGATCATGGTAGGCAGGAGGAATTGGGGTAGGGACATGGACTCGGATAACAGAGGACAGGAGGGACATGGAGAGGTGTACCAAACTGACCCTACAGGGCAGGCATCAGGGTTTGCAGCAGCACAATACACCACACTGGGCATGCGGGACGGGAGTGCAGCACAACAATCCATAGAAAGCAATAGGGAGGGGATAGAACCATGCACATGGACAACAGAGAACAGAGGGGGAAAGAGGCAATTGTAGCTAGCTGACCATAATGGACAAACAGGAGAGAAAGCTGCAGCATAACAGACCATAAAGGGCAGGAGGGACGGATCAGGGGCATTACAATGGAACAGACAAGCCAGGAGGGAGGGCAGGAGGGAGGGAATAGGGGTCTGCACATGGAAACAGAGGGCTGGGGGCAAGGGGGCAGGGCAGGAGCAGCAAGATGACCATGGAGGTCAGGCAGGATGGGCACTAGAAGCAAGACACACCATGGAGAGCAACAGTGAGACTATGATGGCATACACACAGACCATGGAGGGAAGGTGGGAGGGGGTCAGGGGTAGCTAGCTGACCACACAGAAAAGGTGGGAGGGGCCGTGGCAGCACAGAAGACCATGCATGGCAAGCGGGAGGGTTAGTGGCAGCACAATGGCTATGTTGGGGAAGAAGGAGGGTGCAGGGGCATGCACAAAGGACCATGGAGGATAGAAGGGAGGGTCAGGACCTGGGCACAGACAAGAGAGTTCGACCGCGCAGGGCAGGCAGGAGGAGCAGTTGCAGTAAAACAGATCAGGGAGGGCAGAAGGGTGTGGCAGTAAAATGGACCATGGAGGACAGGAGGAAGGGGATAGGGGCATGGAATGTGGACAGGCAGGTTGGAGGTGGCAGGGACAGGTTACAGTCATCTGACAATGCTAGGCAGGTGGGAGAGGAGTGGCAGCTCAACAGAACACTCAGAGTAGATAGGAGTGGCAGGTCCATGGAACATGGTTGGCAAAAAGGATGGAGCAGGGGCATGCACAAAGACATTGGAGGGCAGGGGGAAGGAGAATAGGGGCAGCAAGCTAAGTACAGAGGCTAAGCAGGAGGTCATTGATGGGGCATAGAATTGGGCAATGGAGGGCAGGAGGAGTGGACTGGTACATCATGCTAATGGAGGGAAGTGGCAGCACATCAGACCATGCATGACAGGAGGGAGGAGGGAGAAGGGAGGAGGCTAGTCCATGGATTCAGACAACAGAGGATAGGGAGGAGGTGGATGGGGCAGCAAGCTAACTGTTCAGAGAAGCCGGGAAAGCCAGTGGCAGAACAACGGTCACACAGGGCTGTAATAAGGGAGCAGGGACATGGACTTGGACAATGGATGGCTTGGAGGAGGGAAGGCAGGAGCAGCAAGCTTGGGTGGGGACAGCACAATGCCAGGCCCTGCTTCCAACCCCCCACCATCCATTGTGATATGCATCTTACTTAACATCTTTTTTTAAACTAGAAATTTGCTGAAAAAAACAAAGATTACAGGGATGGTATAGTTAGACTCAGATTTCACTCATACCCAACCAGTGAAATTCAGCAGTTATAGTTACCTGAGCTAACTATAACTTACGCCCCCGCAATGTACTGCTAATGACCTCAGACATTACATCATTCATGACATGGTCAATTACATCACTCATGACATCTCTAATGAGCTGTGAATTGAATGGAACTATAATCGCTAGAACTTTATTTAGGGATAGTGTGTGTATATTAACACCCCTTTTTTTCCTTTTCTTTCGTGTAAGAACCATTATAATACGCAACATGCCCAGATTAATATGGCCGATAACCTTTCACTTTAACCCCTTGAGTGCCCCGCCCTTTCCACGCCCTGTGCCGGGCGTTTCATTAGCGGGCGGGGCTCATGACGAGATAGTCTCGTCATGAGCACAGCGCAACCGCGGCCCATGACGAGACCATCTCGTCATGGGCACTCAAGGGGTTAAAGTAATGTGTAGTCCATTGTTTATGTTGATGTTTGCAATTCTAAGTATGTTTATTATGAATAAGTCACGTTGACGAACATACAGGTATGGCGGTCACGGGGCAAGATATGCTGAAATGACATTGTTTAACACTTGTTTTCTTTTCTTTATTGTATCAATTCCTGAATTTTCACATCATGACCAGGCCAATATGGCCGCCAGCTTTTTGGATTAAAGTAATGCACTGCTGATGACGTCACATATTACATCACTCATGACATGGTCAGTGACATCACTGATGACATCATCTACGTCATCATCTGATGCACCTCCTCACAACCTAAAATACAGACCATTCTCGATACCATAGACACACCAATACTAGTACAGCTCCAATATTCTGTGCACTATGCATGCAGACCTCTAATCAGCTACATAGCTTTGATACAGTCTTTTAAATACTCAGTTAGTACCTATGCAGTCTAGGAATCCTTCTGTCTGTCCCATGCACTTCTCCATTCAACCATCCAGCACTATCTACGTATCCTATCACTCTGCCAATACCTAAGCACTTATAAATTCAGCACGCACTTTCTTTGCAACACTGAAATTACTCCAGTTATTAGTCGTATACTTAAGGAATGGCGTAGTCAAAAACACAAGTGCAGGTACAATATTTTGTACACTATGCATGCACACCTCTAACCAGATAAAAACTATTGATACGCTCTTCTAAATTCCCAGTTAGTACCTATGCACTGTAGGAATCTTCCTGTCTGTCCCATGCATTTTTCCAATCACCCATCCAGAACCATCAACTTATCCTATTACTCCACCAATACCTAAGCACTTATAAATTCACTATACACTCAGTTTGTAATACTGTAATTATTCTAGCTACTAGTCATGAACTTATGGAATGGCCTAGCTACTAACACAAGTACATCTATAATATTTTGTGCACTATCCAAGCATACCTCTAACTAGCTACATACTATTGATACACTCTTCTAAATACCCAGTTAGTACTCATGCAGTGTAGGAATCGTCCAGTCTGTCCCATGCACTTCTTTAATCACTTATCTACCACTATCTACTTATCCTATCACTCCACCAATATGTAAGCACTTATAAATTAAGTGTTCACTCTGTTTGCAGCACTGTCATCATTCCAGTTACTAGTGGTATTCTTATAAAATGACCTAGGCACCAACACAAGTACACATAAAATATTCTGTGCATAATCCCTACAAATCTCTAAGCAGATACCTACTATTGGTCCACTCCATTAAATACTGAAGTAGTACCCATGCAGCGTAGGATACCTCCTGTCAGTCTCATACAATTCTTCAATCACCCATCCAGCACTATGTTCTTATTGTATCAGTCTGCCAATACGTAAGCACTTATGGGGCAGATTTACAAGCACCCTGCGTGTAGAAAGGTGGAATCTGACTAATGGTTGCCCCCAACTTTTTGCCTGGTATTTGAGTGGTTTTTGACTAGTCTGGCTGGGATCCTGCTATCCAGGACCCCAGCCTATCTGCTTTCTCCTTAAAACTGATGTGAGTACTCTAGGTACAAATTGGATGCTGAGGATGCCCTGACAGTCCCTTGTAGATGGTACCCTATTTACCCAGGGCATGGGTCCCTCAGTAGCCCTACCAGGGCTGCAGCACTTATTGTGCCACCCTGGGACAGCCATACAAACTGACACCACCAGACCACTACTGTAGTCTGGGTAAGGTGGTGCTAGCACCCCTTACAGGGATATAGGTACCCTATATCCCACCCCATTACAACACATATACTCTCATAGGTCACCCCTATAGCAGGCCTTGCTAATCCTACAGGGCAGGGTGCTGAGGTATGTGTGAGGGGGGACCCCTACGTGAGTAGGGCCTCTCTGCAACCTTCGTAAAATCATTGCTGGGTTGTTTGTAGTGTAGCCATACCATATACTTCTAACCGCATTATAAGTCTATTGCGATAGCGTGATAACTTGAGAATGGCTACACAGAACCATATCGTGTTTGGTGTCAAACATGTAGGAATCATACCCCCAGTCCAGCCATGGGCATGAGGGCACGATTCCCCCCTGATAGAGGGGCGATATGGAAAAAGCGGCAGAATTTAGACACCAATTTAAAAGTGCACACGTAGTACAAAATGGCTACTACCCGCCACCCACACGACTCTGGCTGGCTGTTGCTGGGGAAAATCCCAGCCTCGCCAGCTGGCCAATAGGGCTCCTGTGGCAGGGAGGTGCTAGCACCTCCCCAGACAGGATATGTGGATTGGAACAGGGTGGGTGCACCATATGTTGCCTTTCAGAGATGCACGTAGGCTGCTACAGCGCCTACATTCTGCATACACTGCCTGGAACCGGTTCAGGGGCATCCTGCCCATCGCCCAGGTGGGAAACACACAAAGGGGAGTGGGTGTAGCCACCCTTTCCCGCCTCAACTCTCATTGGCAGGCTCTGATCTGGACCCTCCCCTAATCTTGGGGATAAAGGTGAATACTGTGTCCCCAGAGCCTCAGATTAATCTTGAACTTTACATACTTGACCTTCGACGAGCTGCTGCCCAGCTGACTGAAGAAATCTCCCTTGGGATAAAGGAGTTATCCCCCTGCTTGGCAGGCACCTGAAACACTGCAAGTGACCCGGTTGGAACTTCGCTGCTCCTTCGGACTTCGACGACTTCCAGAAACCTTGAGGTGGGTTTTCCAAGCATCCCAGAGGCCAGTGAGTGTGCACAGCAAGTCTGAGCACCGTGGATCGCGTGGGTGCCGAGATTCCCTGATACTCCAGGACACCAGCCACCTCTTGCATAGCACACGACCCTGACCAGTGGGGAAGTTGTGCTTTGGCCCATTATTGAGCCAACCACCAAGCAGTATTTGTGCCAAAGATCAGCGCCCTAGCCCCCTCCGGTGGCCCGTGGGCTTCCTTTTACGCACTCCATTTTGCTGCCTTCCGCGGTCCTTTGTCTCTCGACTTGTGGGCCCTAGCGGAGGACAATCTCGACAACTAAGAGTTCCCCTGGTTGCTCCAGGCCTGCTCTATAGTCTCTCCAAAGGAGACCTCTCACAGACCTCGTGGGTCTGCACCAGTAGCTGATTTGTTCATCTTGCGTGGGTTGCGGTTGCCAAGGCTTAGTGGATCCAATCCGAACACTAACACCGCAGCGACCCTCATCCAACGTGGGACAGTCACCCTCCAGAAGCTGGCTTTCCTTGAAGCCTCCCGGAGCCCGTGGCTACAGATCCAAGCTACACCTCTTTCCACTTGAAGCACCCGACATTGAAGGGCTCTTTCCTTTGAGCTCCCTGGTCACTGTGCCGTGACCCAGACTCTGTCCCCTCTGCTTTCAGGTTCTTCTCTTCAATATCTACAACTTCATTCTTCACGGCATCATCAACGCTTTTGTCTAGCATCAGTTTTGTACATTTTCCCATTGAAAATCAGCCCGCGACCCGACATCGAAAACGACCTATGCACCCGGCTTCCCTGGGGCAGGTAACAGTGGTACCTCGGTACTCTCGTGGTAGTGGGCTCTTCAAAAGCTTAACTCTAAGCCCTTGACTTTAAACTCCTGCTAGAAGTGTCTTTAATCTTTAACAATCAAACCGCGACATTCTCCATAGGCTATAATAGAGATCCCGATAGCAGCTACTTGTACTGGACGCGCCTCCCGTGGGTCCCCTTCCTCATAACTGTGGGTGGATTCTAAAGGGGCCAGCGATCCTAAATGCCCTAGGCATTGTCTGTAGAATTGTCGTGGTTCTTAAAACCACTTTTTTAGTATATGGTTTGGTCCCCCCCTGAGGCCCTATGATTCCAGTGCTATTTATTGTATCTATAAATCCTTGTTTGAATTGTAACTTTGCCTCTAGCCTCATAAAGAGACTTGTGGGATTCTGTTTAGAATAAATACATATATTTTATATATATACCTGTGTGGACTACTCTTTCATTTGGTCATTCAAGAGGTTATCTATGGTAAAACAATACGCTTAACACTCCTTCAAGACTTAGCCTGAAGGCTGCTCTCCACAGCTACCACTAGGATAGCTTTCTTTAAAGGTTGTCTTTACCTATCATCAATAAGAGTCGAATTGGACTGGTGCAAGGGGCCCCCTATAACTAGAGGACAGCATATGCCAGGCCAACTTCTCACACTGCGCCACCAGTACGTCACTTTTTGTGACGTAGTGATGGCGCCAGGCACTCCTTCATATTTACAAGGAGAGGAAAAGCCACCCTGCGTGCTTTTTCCTCTCTTTGTAAATACGACTCCTTCATACACAGAACTTTGTGTTGAAGGGGCGTCCCATAGGTGTTGCTGTGGGTGTTCCCACGCAACACCCATAGAACAAGACATATCTCCAGATTTATGAGAAATCGTAAATCTGGAGATATGTGTGAATGCTGCGCCATCCTAGAGTTGGTGTAGCAAGGCGCAACGAGGAGAATTGTTTTCATTTCTCCTCATTTTTTCCTCTTTCAATGCATGCTGCATTCCACAGCATACATTGAAAGAGGAAAATGCCTTTACTGATTGTTTTTGTGCAGGAAGGTATCCCTTCCTGCACAAAAACAATCTCCACACGACACAGACATCCTTGCACCATGGTGCAAGGGAGCTTGTGTCACCACATGGCTGCAGTTTGTGCAGCAGTGCAGAGAGAAGTACAGAGTTGCAACATATTCATGTACATATGTCACATCCCTGTGCTTCGGAAGTGTCACAGTGCAGTGCAGCTAAAGAGCTTGCTGTGTCACGCTGCAGTACTTCCTCAAAAATCTTCACCTATAAATTCACCATGCACTACTAATGCATTCTTTCAGTCAATCATGCTGTATACATATATTCAACCAAACTTTCACACATTACCTTGCAATTATAGTTCTTTCTTTAACCAGATAAGGTAGTTATGATAAGAACTTTTTTTTTCTTTTGTATTTTTTTTAACAATTTTGTATTTTTGGGGTTTTTTTAAAAAAAAGAACGAATCAAACAGGAAACATTTGGAAATACTTATCATTCCAAAAACAGAAAAACTAAAAAATTAACAATGATGGTTGCGTTGCGCAGCACAAACTGCATCCACCGACTGCTCACCGATGCATATAAGTTTCTTACACTTCACGCAGTGTTGCTCGAGAAAGGCAAATTCGGGCCTAATGTCCATTGCAGGTGTTCCTGAGGACGCTCCAGATGTACTTGCCACAGCAGGTGAGGGGTTCAAAGCAGCTCACCTAATTTCCTCCTGAGCAAGATTGAGCGGATGTGTGGTCCGGAGATGCTTGTACATAGAAGCAGTGGCACAAGAGTATTTTTTTTTACTGCCTCTTGACAGGACTCGGTCACAAATTTTGCACGTCACCTTTCTCGCATTTACTTTCTTCTCTCCAGGTGGAAACGTGAAGAATTTCCACACAACAGATTCCGGCCTCTGTGGACGTGGTGCCTTCTGCAAGAATTCTTCTTCAGAAGATACTTCCTCCTGCTGCTGCTGCTGTCCAGATGCCGTTTTGTTTGATATTTTTTGAAAAACACCCAAAAAAAAACAAGCAAAAAGGGTTCTTGTAGGAAAAGAGATGTCTCTCTAAAGATGCTCCAACAAGAATTATTAAAATGGGTGGGGTCCTTCAATAGTTACAGTGGGAAATGTTATGAACCAATGAAATCTTTTTTTTTGAGGTCACAGGGGATCTGTGCACTCTGCGCTCAAGAAGCATGCACCCGACACGACTTCGCGAAAATATATTTAAAAATAATATAAGTTTATTATAAGTACGAATTTATTATTTTTATGAATATCTTAGATTGTCTCTTGCCCTAATATGTATATTAAACACACATACATATCATTTTAGCAC